>NW_008237226.1:4108978-4186707 GCF_000691975.1 Corvus brachyrhynchos | reverse complement strand
AGGAATGCTGTATAAAAATAAGGAAATATAAATCATGCAACTGTCTGCCAGAACTGCTTACCCTAGCAAATATTTTTCTTATAAAAGTGGGTTGAAAGGTTGAAATTTGATGGGAAAAGCAATATTTACTAATTTCATTTTTTCACCATATGATGAAAGGCTTAGAAGGAATAATTACTTTTAAATGTAGGGGAAAAGAAAACTCAGGTGCTTCTGGTTTGTTAAGAGAAATCTTTTACCATTCCTTCTATCTCAGGGCCAAATAATGCATTTTCTAATTTTCCATTAGATCTGCCTTCCTCTCATTGGTTCCATCACTTAAACTGGGAATATCCTAAAAGTTATAATTATTTGCTTATAACTCTTTCCTCCTGAGGCCTGCCATTCAACAGGACAGCCACTCCAGTTTGGACTTACCTAATGCAGCAAGTCCATTTCTGTGCCATGTGGCCAGAGGAAAAGAAGAAGCTGCCTAAACTCTTCCCTGCCTCTCAGGGCTGATAGAGGACACCCTTCCAACATGACTGCCTCAAATATGAAATTAATTTTTGTGCCGTTATTCACAAAAGCCATGCCTGACTCAGCAGCTGTTTGCAAAGGCAGCAACAGTTTGGGTGGGAACAAGGTGTGACTCCAGCTGGTCATGCAGGTGCTGCATCCTCCTTGCCAACAGGTCTGACATTTATTTGGTCACCTTCCTCCGTGCAATTAAGTAGCACATCACGGGGCACAGGCTGCTGAGTATGTAACTGTAAAACCTGGGAAAGCAATGTACTTTCCTCTCAGAAATAAATTGTACCAGTTGTGGGTCACTCCTGTGTGCAAAAGTGGTTGTTAATGTCTCACAGAATTACAGCCTTGCACACCTGTCTTGGGGTGACTTTATGATGTGTATCGCTGCCCAGAAATGAGTTCTATGCCTTTCTGTGTCTTTAAAACTGGGTGCAAGAGAAAGAAAAAAAAAGCCAGATGAACTTTTCAGAGCAGTTTGTGTTCAAGGCCACAGCAATAGCAGCTTCTGTGGCAGAGCAGAGGAAAGCAGTTTCTGGCTTTTTCCCAGCTCTTGGCTCCTTTTCTTGGAAAGAGAGAGACAGAGAGTTAAACTCCTTTGTTTCTCTGGGACTTTGGGTTCTTCTTCTTCTTCTTTTCTTCTGGAACTGTTTGGCAAAACCAAAACTTACCCGGGAGACCTTACATCTCCGGCCTGGGGGGGGCTCCGCAGAAAACCCAGCTCTGAACAGGAGGAGAGAGATCACACCCACAGAAAGGACTTTAAATCTTCCCAGGTTTCTCTCCACACTGAGAGGTTTTATTATTTAGCATTATTATTCTTTTCCTGTGTGTTTGTTAAATAAATAGGGGTTTTTTCCCTATTCACTTTCCTTCAAAGAATATTTTTTCCCAAACCTGGTGGAGGAGGGGCAACTGTAACCTGCCTTTTATTGGAGGACGTTCAAATTTGGATGTTTCTCCAAATTTTGTCTCAAATCGGCACGACACGGCCACATGACTGGACATTTATCAGTATTTTAATGTACATTCAAATAAAAATGTTTACTTGAAAATTCCACAAAGCCAGACCCTGCTTTCACCAATATGAAATCTAGGGAAATCTTTCACGGCAGAAGTGGCAGTCAGGGCGTATCTCTGGCTCACCTTGGCCAGTCCCCCACGGCTCCTAGCGAGCATATTGCTCCCTTTTCTGCAGATTAATTTGCCACAGCTGTCAGAGCATCACTCACAGCATACAGACAGTGGCAAGTGTTTGCCTGTGTCAGGTTGCAGTGTATACAGTCTGATGGCCACCAGCTCTTAAAAATTCATTTTCCTGAGTACATTTTCACAAATATTGAAGACAGCCTTAGGATGTACCATCATAGCTCAGTTTTCCCTCCCCTCAGGAACAAACAAAGCATGGCAATGCAGAAGCAAGCAGTGCCTAGTCTGATAGACTTCATCATATGTATTTACCTTGCAAATAGAACAGTGAAACTTGAAAAGAAAACAAACATTCAAAGTGATGTTTCTTTACACAGAAAAATAATCCATCAGTCCTTGCTGGAGAGAATAAAACTCCTCCACTCAGAGGATCTTACTGATTTACATCATCCTTTCAGATATGCAAGAGGCATATGTGAGATCTATCTTCACCTCACAGTAGCTCCCTGTTCACTTCATTTTGTACCTAATCTAAATTAACCACTTAGCTTTCATTCACAGTGAGTGAAAAGATATTTCTAGAGGTTACTAGAGGTTACTCATGGCCCCTAAAGTCACATGGCTAAAGTTAGAGGACATTGATGCTGCTTTTTTTTTTTCCTTATATTACCAGAAGATCAGAATTCATTCCCTCACTCCCTTTAGAAAGCACCAGCCTCAGCTTATGTGGTTTAGGAAGAATTTCTATTCATTCTCATAAAGCAAGATGACTGACTACCCCTCTTTTCATGGACATGGCAATATCCTTGCTGCCTAATTCCATGTCTCTTTCAGAAACATCTTATCCCAAAAAGTTAGTTAGTCCCTTACTCTCTCTGTCAATGCTTCCAGGTTGCCATCAATGCATCTGCTCTGTATGTCTTCTTGCCATTTCTCTGCTTCTTCTGCCACTTCTGTACAAACTGATACACACAGAGTAAAATAAACCGAAATATAAATTGCCTTTATATTCTGTGTCAGGGTCCTAGAGGAATCTATTCAATCAGCTGCCTAATCCCCTGCCTAAACCTGCATGAAACTAAGCTTCCCATTATTACAGCTATTGCTAAACCAGGCATTTAATAGACCTATGATTTGTCCTGGAAGTCATTTATCACATTCAGCAGCTTCAGTGAAGTGTTTTAAATAATTATCCAATAGTAAAATAATATTTAAAAAAAAAAAAAGTTGAGAAAAACCTAGGGGGATATAGAGGGATTCAAAAAGTGACAGCAAGCATTTTTTAACTGGGCATACACACATAGGAAGCAATGTTCAGTATCATACATATTTTGTTCAGCTAAAAATCACAACATCCTGAAATTGCCTTTTAATGATTGGCACATGAAAACAGCATTCATCAAAGATGACAATAACATGCAGATATTGGTGGATTGAAAACCTTACTGCCAAGGCAATTTCACAGAAAGACCTGGGTTTTTTCTGTAAAACCTCCTGTTTGCTTAAAACCCAAACCTGAGGTCTAGAAAAAAGAAAGCAAGTCTATTGTTCATTGCACGAGTCATACCTAGCACTAAGTTAGATACCCTGGTGGTCAGGGGTGCTCCTCCCTGAAAGACAAGGATTTTCTGTAGATTCCATGTCCCCCGCTGCCAGGCCCAGTCAGACATCTCAGTTTTGCTGGGGTTCCACAAATCTCTCTAATGATACATTTCATTCATGCCTTTTCAGCCATATGGGTTTTTTCTTTTCTATCTACAGTTCCATTTTTACAGATTGACCTCTAGTAGCACAGTAAATATTACCATATCCCGCAGCTGTAGGGAGGAGGAGAGAAATCCAGCAGGCAGGAATTGTGCAGCAAGATTGATTTATTTAATTATTTTACGAACTCTTTTATAGACTTTTTTCTTCATAGTCTAATTGGACAAAGGATCAGCCACCCCCTGGGTGGATTGGCTAAAATCCTAAACATCCATTGTCAAAATATTTTTCTACCATACCATAAACATAGTTCTACAAGGTCGCAGGTGTTCATGGTTTACAGAACTTCTGCTAATCTCTTCATGAGAGAGAAAAGTATCCCACAGCTTAGAAAGCAGCAGGAAAATTCCTTGCTAACAGCATTTTTGTATCCACAGACCTCAGCCTTCAATTGCACAGCTTGACATGAAGCATCTCCATTTTATCTCTATACCCTGTCCCTGTGGTGAAGGGACCCCAGTGCATAATCATGCTCATGGCACAGAGGTGGGCTTGTAGCAGTGTCTACCTAGAAAAGGGCTTCCACAAGGTACTCAAGTGTGAGATTTATAGTCAGAAATGGTGACTAAGCTGTAGCAAAAGGATGGTATACAAAGAGTGAACTTGCTCAACAAGGCTCCCAACATTCTCAAGAACCTGCCTTCCTCCAGAAAAATCTGTGACAGTTGTCCCAGAAAAGTACATACCTTTAATGTGCATCACATGGTCATCCTTCCATAAGTGTTCCCAAGTTGTTTCTCCTCTGCTCTGTATTATCCACTTGCTATTGAATCGTGCCAAACATCTTAGCTCTTCCATTTTTTTCCTCAACTTCCTTAATAGATGCTTTTATCTTAACTGCTCTTTCATTATTTTATAATGTTTTAGTGAATTACCAGTTTTTACAATCGTTAGTGTCCCTGTGTTTTTCCGTTTTGTAGGTGTCACAAGAATTCACTGCTCTCAATGCTACAGAAAGGAAAATACAGACAGAAGAGGAGTTCAGGAAGCCAGGGAAACAGTGCTGGTCACCATGACAGGCACTAGTCTTGGCATATAAAGAATTTCATACATTTCTTATGTTTGAAAACGTCAAAGCAAAGGAAAGAATTTTAAGGAGTGATTTGCAGAAGGGCAGCATGGTCAGCCGGAGGGTGTTATTGGTAAGTCATTTTTCCCCAGACTTGAGGCACAGAATAGGAGAAAGCACAATGATTGTCACTTGAAATTCAGTCAATATGAGTAGGATAGTTGGCACTGTGGGCAAGATGTAGGCCAGGGTGAGCTTCTTGGGCTCAAAGAGAAGACAGACAATTCAGATTTGATGTTTTAGAGGACTGGGAGACAGCAAAGTATGGAGACAGATAGAAGTTGCCTGCTCACTGCAGACCCTCCATGCAGCCCTTTGCATATGTAAATGTTGGCACCGGAGGCAAGGTCTAGGACACAGCTGTGGGGGTCTCATTTTGCACATACCCTGTCCTGACTCACAGAGCTACACGGACTGAACTCTGAAGTGAGGATACAGCTCACAGAAAAAACAAGGCAGGCTCTGTCCTGGAGACCTCTGCTGAAAGGATAAAGGGATTTCATGAAAGAAAGGCCACTGCTGATGTGTTTTGATACAGGTTAGCATGTCTAAAAGCTGCACTGGCAGCCCAATGGTAGGCTGCATGTACTGATAAGGACTTTCTTAGACATTTCTGCATGCACCAGTTCTCACACAAGGCTGGTGCTCACTGCTGAGGTGCTTTACAGCCAGAGAAACAGAGCGGTGACCTGTGGAAACACCACATGAAACCAGGGAGAATGCAGCACTATGGTGGGTAAGCTGGGGAGCCATGAAATAACTCAGTGCCTGAGAGCCAGCAGTCCCTGCCAGCTCTCATACCATAGTGATTTATGGAGAAGTTTTCTAGAAGTATTTTTCCCCAATATTTAATCATAAAGTAGCCCTGAGGTTTCAAAAGCATTCAAAACTCCTGGAAACAGCACTTCTCATTTTTGGTTATTTTCACTTAGATTAGCTAAATACTTACCTATCAGACTTTCAAATACAGTACCTCAAGGGCAATTTTGTGAGAGTTGGGGTAATTGGTAGGTCTTAAACTGTTAATAAGTGTAATATGCCACAGTCCAAATATGCTTTAGCTTATGGAAAAACAACTTAGTTAACTTTTTTAATGTTTAGTCACACCTGTTCTCCCCCGTTTATATCAATAAAGCGTACAAATGTATTTGAACTAGAAAATATTCCATTTTTGAGCTGGGAGAGATTTGCTTTCAACCCAGATTGTCCCTTTTCAGCACAGTCCTTTAAATAGAGAGAACATCAAAAAATATCAAAATCACAAATATTAGATCTCCCACTGAAGTTACAAGTCTGGCATGAAATTTTCATTTGACTGCCAAGGTAGCAAAGAGAAATCTTCCACATTTTCTTTGAGCTGGTACTTCTAATCTGCCAGTGAACTCCCTGTGCATCAAAAAAATTATGGTCATTGTAAAATACCAGAGTTTTAGTAGTTGGTGTGAAGTCCTTTTCACAGAAAAAAATCTGTGAATGTTACTTCACATTTAGGTAGGGAAACTTCTCTTCCTCCATGTGAGGATGTGGCACTCACACCTCTCAGAAACAGATTATATGTGAATTTTACTGTATGAGTCAGGATCAATACCCTTTATTCCACATCATGAAAACATTGCCTATAGTTCCATTTCAGTTCTGACACCGTGGCATTTTTTCTTGATTTGGGAACATTTTTCCTTTTAAAAACTTCTGGGCATGTAAATCATCTCTAAAGTTCCTCTGGAAGTGTTCCAGAAGACAGGAGACACACCTTTGGTAATTTCACCCCAAAGCCTCATTAGTCATCTCCTTCATTCTCAGCTCCATGAAAAGAAAAATCTGAGCCTGATGGTGTTCTCAAAGAGCTTTTACCAGTCATTTGATTCAAAATGTGGCTAAATTGACAAGATGTTTCTTCCAGTCCTCATTAGTTCATGTTTCAGGATCGTAGCACAAGACAGTCTTCAAAACCCCACAAATCTGCAAACACAACCCAAATCTCTGGGCAGCTTTTATCCCCAGGGAAGTCTCAGTTCCAACAGCACAAGCCCTTAGATTTCTAATTTTGTTAATCAGTTGCTAACAGCTTCAGGTCTGAGCCAAACTATTTATGTCCACAGAGAGTGGCCCCACAACGGCAGTAGCAGTGTTTGGAGCAGCAGTATGGCAATATTGCCAACATTTGAAGATGTTTCTCAGAACAGAGCAGACAGAAATGGTGGATCCATAAAAGGCTGTGTTTATAGTGAATGCACAAATTAAATCTGGTAAAAGTTATGAATTTCATCACTCATGCAGTTTCTTCATTCCATTTTTTCATTAATATTCGTAGCAACTATGAATGTTATGACTCATAAAAATTGTTGATTATTTTTATTGCCGTAGGTTTGAAATTTAATGAGTTTGATACAATGACAGAAGCATTTATATTTACAATATGAATCTCAGGATGTGCAAAACAGTGCAATGTAGTGTTCTACATAAACACATCATGTAATTCTTTGAGTTGTAATACATTAGTATTTCTTCAGGCATATGAACTAACTAAGGACTGTATTATTGTCACTATAGTAAGAAAAGAAAACATCAATTATAAAACTCGCTGCAGCTCTTTAAGCTCCACTTTAAGCACCTAAGTTCAAAGAGCAGAACCTGAAAACCCGTCTTGTCCTGAAGATTCTTCATGATTATGCGCTGAATTGTTGGCAGTAAATGATTTTAAAAGCTTAAATTTCTTCAAGTATTTATGTGCACAGTAACCCAGGAGCCAGATGAGCAAACCTTTCCAACACTTCAGGGCTGTGAATTCAACAGAGCAGAAGAACTGCTAAAAGCTAAAGGCTGTGGTCATGATCTTCCATCCTCATTGTCCATCTAGTTCTGGATATTTTACTCTAAATTAAATGGCAAGAGTTTGTGTTTAATTTTTGAACAGGACCTCTGCCACCAGTTTCTGAGTCAGTGACTCAGAAAGGTTTCTAATGCAGATTTTAGGAGGGCCAGAAGAAAATCAAGAATTATGACCTCCAAGCACATCAAGGAAAAACTGCTCTTGACTTATTCAAAAGATTTGGAGTTGGTCCTCAGTCATTCACTTTCACTAATTTCTGAACATGGGTTGTGGGCTAACTGTGTCTGACCCTTTTGGACAAGTTCCCTTTACTTCTGTGCTGAGTCTGTATTTAGTACTACAGAACCTAATGGATTTTGCTATTATTTAGATTGTTCAGAATAATTTATTTCAGATATCATTTACTGTCAGTTATATATTAAATGTAGTTAAAGTCTCTTTATTTTGGTCCTTAACAGCTGCTATTGAGAAAAACTGAATGAAAAATGCTCAACCTGGTCTCAGAGACACCAACAAATCATCATTTTAAAATCTCCTTAAAAATAAAGAGATGAAATGCAGTAAACAAAACTCTGGTTAGATGACAGGAGATTCATTATTGAAATTATGATCCAAGTTGCCACAGAAAAGCAGTGCCTCTTTACAGAAAGCATGTGCATGTTTTTCATTTGCTGGGCTAATCTCACCCATAATTACACTCCAAGACCCCATTTTAAGACACCCACAACTCCCAGATATGAAATGAAAATATTTTAACGGCATCTGTGAATGACAGCAAACAACATTAGGGGAAGGACGCTCTGGATACGCAGGATGAGTTGAAAAACGGCCATTGTTCACAGAAATTATCTTTCTAACTCCTAGCAAAATTGAAAAGGTTGCATTTCTATATGAGAAATGACCTCAGAAAATTGTCATCAAAATGCATCATGTAAGTCCATTCCCCACGGTAAGCAATCCAATGGAAGCTACTATTAGAGGACTCTGACGCTACTTGCTGCCATTGTGTTTCACAGGATATATCTACACCCAATTTTAACCCACAATTACTTCAGCCAGGCCTTTCACTGTATGTTACCTGCTACCACAGCATCAGAAACCCTGCCTGACAACAGGTGCTGGCAGCAGCACCTTCGAGTCCTTGGGTTGAAGCAGGTTGAACAGGGACCTGCTCTCACCTGAACGGGGAGCTGCTGTCTGTTCCTCAGGGGTGCTCTCTGATAAATTACTGTAGGCTTTTGTATACAATGCATATTGATATTTGGGTCCTTAAATGCAATACACTCTGCATTTGTCCTTCATAAACAGAAAGATTTGGATTAGGTGCATAACACCAGGAGAGGAGCACAGCAATAAGAAAAAGAGGACAGCACAGACTGGCCCCAGGGCTTACCATCTGAGTCCAGCCCTCTTCCAGGACATTTTACTCCTGCCTGGCTTAGCCCTATGGGGCTTTAAGGCATCCTGTGTGCATGTAGCATTTTACAGATAAAACTCGTAATAGAGGACTAGGGAAGCTGCTCTGCCCAGCAGTGCCTAAGTCCTGGGCTGCTGCCACTGCCCTCACTCAGTTTTGCCTCCTGATTCACCGTAGGTCACTGGTTACCTGTGTTTAATATAGCAGTGCTTTATATTGCCTACATATTTTGCAGCAAAGATCAATCACTACATAACATTTTCTCATTCAAACTATACTCTGATTCAGCAAAGGACCTAAAGAAACATTTCATTGTTTGAATGATTGCAATTCTTCCAGCACAAAGTCAAAAGATTTTGAAATATACACTGCAATAATTCTTGGCTAAGTGCAAATGAATAACAAAAGCCGCTTCTCTGCTGGTGTCCTTCTTTCCATAAACTGGAAACAGAGAAGAATGTACTCCTATAATGAGGAAAATAGTATGATATGAAACATTCACATTTTATACAAATGTAAGTACTTGAAGCACTTTCACACAAAGCATAAAAAAAAAAAATTGGAACTAATTTATACTTCTGAATTTTTATCTTAAAAGGAACCATTTTTTATTTGAGAAATAAGCAATATGAAGCTAGGTTGACTTTAATATAAGGAAGGTTTCTGGGAAGGCTTTTTCCCACAAATCTGCTGCTTTGTGGTTTGGTTTTTTGCCTGATGCCTTTGCCATGCCTGAGCTGCCAGGGTTAGTTTCTCTCTCTGGGGCTCCACAGGAGGTTCCAGTCTGAAACCCAACAAGAGTTGCATTGCTAGCAGAAACATAGAGAATCTTATGGTCTGTCTGGTCCCAACTTATTTACTCTCAGTAAACACACACAAAACACCCAAACAACTTGTCAGGGAAATGGACCCAGAAGAGTAAGCATGCCTTTACATAAGAAAATGAATCAATCTATCTGCTTCAGCAGAAGCAATTGGGATTGCAGAATGGGAAATAGGAGTCAGCTCTAGACAACACTGCTCACAAGAGCTTGCTCTGGGTGTATTGTTCTTCCTTTGTATGAACTCCCTGTATTACTCCCCTAAGTGAAACAGTGCACAGAACCTGACTTCTACAGGCAAAGGCAAAGACTTTGAGAATTTAAGGATTTAAGATTTGAAGTCCATTGACTCCATGTATTTTAGATTTACCTAAGCAGTGATTGTCTAAAACACCACCAATACAAAGAATTAATGGTATTATGTACTCAAGGGACTGGGCCTATTTCAATAGCTACCATGCAGCTTGCACACATAAATAACCATCTTTGGAAGAAATGCAACAGTAGCCCATAGAATTATGCAATCCACTATGCACATACAAATTTACCCTCAAATTTCAGACTGACTTGGACTGACCCAAGAGGATGGAAACTGTCAACCTGTGCCTGAAAGGGATAAAATATCCATACATTAAAAGGTAAATATAAGCCCGGTGCAGAAGTCACATTATACTGAAGATCATTCCTAGAAAATTACTTCTTACCAACCTTCTCCAGACCTGAATGGCCCCTGCTGCCAAATAGACTTCTAATGAATTTGACATAACAATGTCTCAGTTTCTAGCAGCACCGGCACCAAATTTTTGCAACAATTTTCTCCTTTTCTGAATTCCCTCAATTCCACCCTTGGTTGGACATCCAGGCCCAGAGAGTGGTGGTGAATGGTGCTACATCCAGTTGGCATGTGGTCACTTGTGGTGTTCTCCAGGGATCAGTGTTCGGCCCTGTACTATTCAGTATTTTTATCAGTGATCTGGGTGAGGGCGTCCAGTTTACTCTTGGTAAACTTGTGGACAACACCAAGCTGGACAGAAGTGTTGATCTGCTGGAGGGTAGGAATGCTCTGCAGAAGGACCTGGACTGGCTGCATGGATGGGCCAAGGCTAATTGTGTAAGATTCAACAAGGGCCAAGTGCCATGTCCTGCTCTTGGGTCACAACCCCACGCAGTGCTACAGGCTGGGGGAAAAGTGGCTGGAAAATGTCCCAGTGGAAAAGAACCAGGGGGTGCTGGTCAACAGCAGCTGAACACAAGCCAGCATGTGCCCAGGTGGCCAAGAAGACCAAGGGCATCCTGGCCTGGATGAGCATTATTGTGGCCAGCAGGACCAGGGAGGCGATTCTCCCTGTACTCAGGACTGGTGAAGCACTTTGAGTCCTGTGCTCAGTTCTGGACCCCTCACTTCATGAAGGACACTGAGGTGCTGGAGCATGTCTGGAGAAGGGCAGTGAAGATGGTGAAGGATCTGGAGCACAAGGCTTGTAAGGAGCAGCTGCCGGAGCTGGGGATGTTTAGCCTGGAGGAGGCTCAGGGGAGACCTTATCACTCTCTACAACTGCATTAAAGGAGGGTGCAGCAAGGTGAGGGTTGCCCTCCTCCCAGACAACCAGCGAGAGGAAAGAGGACACAGTCTTAAGCTGTGCCAGGTGAGGTTTAAGCTGGACAAGAAGAATTTCTTTACAGGAAGGGTGATTGGGCTTCAGAATGGGCTGCCCAGGGAGGTGGTGAAGTCACAGTCCTTGGAGGTGTTCAAGGAAAGCCTGGACGTAGCACTGAGTGCCATGGTCTAATCGACATGGTGGTGTTCAACTTTAGGTTGGACACAATGATCTCAGAGGTCTTTTCCAACCTAACTGATTTTGTGATTCCAAACAATGCTGAGGAATCAACCAAGATGTGAGAACCAGGACATTTCAAGGCTCCTTTCTTTACTCAGCCCTAGACACTGGAACATTCAGAGCCCATACTCTATTAAAACTTGCTGGTTTTGTGAGAAGAATGGCTGAAATACAAAAAACTAATTGTTTTTCTCTGGTAAAAGAGAATGTGTCTGTTGTGTGAGTATGGAGATGTTGCACAGGACTCCAGAACATGCCATTCTTATCCATCTGACAGCTAATTATCCTGTGCAATATATCATGCACAACTAAAAAGCCCCTCCAAACATCAATAAAAACTAGTCATCCTATTTACTGTGGCCTGCCTGAAAGCCACAGTTGGATCTGTCTAAGCCTTCCAACATAGCTTGTAACAAAATCAAGGTATTCTGCTAAGACTGAACAAGAATCCAAGTAACATAGGGCAGTAAATGGAATTTTTGCCATTACAACTTACAGGCTCTATACTGAAGGCTCTACATGCCTGAAAATGCATAGCCTGAGGCCTTGACTTGGACAAGCCTGAATTTAGCTGTTTAACTATGACAACAGTCCAATGTCTGGTACTTGTGGCCTAAGCTTATTTTGGTTGACTTACAGTTTAATGAATACCTGTATTGTGTGGACCAAAGTGCCTCTGAGCTGCCTGGAATGAAATTGGTGTGGAAGATGGCAGGTGCAGGATCATACTGGAGGTCACAGATTATAAAACAAATCATGCTGATAAAGTCAGCAGTCCCTACAGGAGTGCAACCTTGCATTGCTCTGGTAAAAAACTTTCTAGCAGTAAGAAAAAAAATAGAAAAACTAAGTAAATGGAAAGCAGTGGACAGAGCACAGAAACAAACTGCTACAAAAAGCAAACAAAATAAACCCAAGTAGAACCCAAGAGAATTGTGCACGAAAACTTACCACTATGTTTGTCCTGGCAAAGAGGAGGGAGACAGGACACCTTTCTCTTCCCTGGTGAATGCTGCAGGGTACTGGCAGCTCTTCATAACCCACCCACAGGTACACACACTGAAATTTAAGGCCTGTCAACTGGAGAAACACTGCAAGGGTGAATATAAGAAATGTACTAGGAAGGAGATTTTATTTTATCACATTTTAGCTTTATTATCAAGTATTAATTTGAATTAGATATATGGAATATGAAGACGTAATATTGTAAGTAGACTAATAATGTTGTTATTATTAAACACTAATACCTTTTCATTAAAGCAACAACAAATTCTTATTTTCTCATATGGTTGTATTTTCCTTTTTGCCTATAAAAGGAATTTGAGTGTAAGCATAAAATCTTCCTAAATGCTTCCCTCCTGGCCACCGAGTTGCTTACCTTAGCTGATCTCCCATCCAGGCAAATTATACAGCATGTCTTACAAATAGTAATCTGTTATTAGATTGTTATTGGATCAATTTTGTGTTGTCTCAGACTCTCAAATGCCACGGTATTGCAGAGAATGACTCATTTGCACCGCATAGCAAATGTGTCTGAAAAAGCCAAAGGTGCATGTTGGCAGGCACTGGGCAAGTGAAGCTTTTGTCATACTGCAGTGAAAGTCAGAGTTAAGAATTACTCACTACTCACACAGGACCTGAGTGCAATCAGCCATTTCAGGAGTTTTATTCCTGGTAAACAAAGAAGTGGAGAGAAAAGGAGAAAGACAAGAGGAGCAGGAGCATGCAAGTAGAATCCAGAAAAGGGGGTAGGATAAATACAATAGAGAAATAAACTGTAGAGCAGTTTGACAAATTGCCCTGGACAGCATGTCTTGAGTAGATGGCAGTACATTTGACTCGTGCTGGTATTATGTATTCTCCTACATTCTTCATGAATTTGACAAGCATAAGCCTGTCACCAGTTTCCAAGCAACTGGAAACTGTAATATGAATTAATAAAAATGTAAAAACTCTACCATAAAAGTTAGGGGTTTGAACTGTAAGCAGGAAGCAGAGAAATACGCATAAATTAAGTGGTTTGGGCTTTTTTTAAAGCACTGCTTATTTCAAAGTATTAATGGACTATTTATATTCAGAACTGTTTTAACAATTTTAGACTGAGACAACATGATACAGTTCCTAATGTAAGTCTGGAATTATACAAGCAGTAATTCCATGAAGTATTGTAAGTAGAAATCCTTCCCACGCTAGGTAGAACACCACCAACAGTTCTAAGAAAGATACATTTCTGAGGAACAACCTTGTAAGCTCCTAAATCAAATGGTAGATCTGTTCCATATGCTCTTTCTGCTAACATAAATTCATTTAGAAACAACTGCACATTTTAGATCACCCAGAAGTTTTGCTGATGGTTTCAGGAAATGTGTATCCAAGGCTGGCAGGTCTGAGCCAGCTCTCTTTCACAGCCATGGAAGAGTCATTGAAGGTTAGCATGTAGTTTAGCTCACAGGGAGTCATTTTGATTTGCACAGGGTTGCCAAAACCCCCATGCAGACATGTATATTTTAGAAATCTTGTGCATGCTAAGTCCAGCACCTTCTAGAAGCTTAGGATCCCCAACTCCCACTTGGTGTAGTGAATTTAATCATTTTGACCCCACCTTTCTAGACTTAATATGTTTCAATTCCTATGACATTGTTCCATGAATGATTTATTCTACTAAATTGAATGCAGGTAAAATTTCAGAATAAATATATGGATTTTATCTATTCTGGAGGGGCTTTGGAGTTTTAGTATTTTTCCAGTTTATGGTGTGGTCAATTTTAAAGATTAAATACCTGGGCTTTTTAAATAGCTGATTTGAAAATGAGTAAAATCAGGTAGCATCATTCTTCTTTCACAAGCAGAAGGATCCATTCCAGGGCAGCTCTTCAGTCACAGGGTTTATGTTTGACTGTGCTCAGGAGCTGCGTAGTGAAACTTCTCATGGTGTTAGATATGCATGCAACTGAGCTGAGCACTTAGAAACCCACTGGACGGTCTCCTAAGGGTAATAAATAGAGCTCCTGCCTGATCAAAGGAGTGTGTAGTTTCCCGTAATACTCAGCAATTCCTCTACCAGCACTACTAAAGGTGCTGTTAAGTATGGCTTAACATAGGCAGAACAGCCAGGTCAGTCTCATGAAGCCCCTCCTAGAGCAAACTTAGCCATGGCCAAATCTTCCAAAACTGCCTAAGAAACTCACAGCAGAGGATCTCTCGGCAAATTACAAAAAACAACACACATCCTGTTCTTTTGAGCCTTCAATTAAAATTTTTAAAAATCTGAAAGTAAAATTGAAATATAAAACCTAACAATATGGAAATAACTTTCAAGTAATAAGAATAAAAATCAAATAAAATAAAGTCATGAAACCAAAGAAACAAAAGCAGGGGTTTTTTCATGGATCCTGAACTCTTGCTCCTTCTGTGTTTCCCAAAAAACCCAAAATAGACTCATATTCTCAACCAAGAAAAGGGCTGGAACTAATTCCTGCCTTTCACAAAACACCCCACCTGGGGAAGTAGAGGATGAATAGAGACTAAAACTAAAGGTATAGAAATGTCTTCAGCAGCTCTAAGGCCAAGGATAACGGTAATCTAAACTCTGATACTGGTGCATTAAAAAAGATCTATTGAAGGCTAAGGACCCGAGACTCCCCACAGATCATTACACAAGTTAAAAAAAAGAAAAAGCAAGGGGAAAAAAAAGAAAGAAAATTGATAGTGTATTTAAAATTAATGACCTAAGGTTAATTGGTACTTCACTGACCCGATTTGGAAATGGATGATGATGGAGAAAAGTGTTTTTCTGACAGAGTTCACACATAGCAGTGGCCCTGAGCACATACATGTCTCTATGGAATAAAAAGTACATTTCACCTTCCATGGAAGAAACTATTTCCTTCTCACTTTACTAATGGGTTTCATCTCAAAAGCTTATTTCAGAGTTTTTTGTATCTAATTGGAACTCAGTGTTTGATTTACTATTTCAAAACATATTTTTATGGAAGGTTGGATCTCAGCATTTTGTTCAGGGTGTTTCTCACCAATCCTTCCTTGCACTGTCAGTTTTTCCCTCACTGCCTTTTTGGTGGCTGAAGCCAGGCTCTGCCACCTTCCTACTCCTTCTGTGATCCATTGGTGTTATGGAGAAACAATTCTGGACTTCCATTTCTTCAGTCCTCTTCCCTTTACCTCAGTCATGACAGTGTCCTCTGTCTTTTGGGATTTATTCCTTCCTACCTTTGAGAAACTGGGAAAGCTTCAGTCATATTCCTATCTAACCTAAACCAGCATAGTGACACTGAGGCTATATTGTATCACAGCAGATGGTTAACTTCACAGGAAATCTCTGTGAAGAAAACCTGATAACCTTGTTTACAAGATTGCAGGAAACAGAGACCCTCACCATTTCCTCTGGCCTTCACATTTGTGGGCCTTCCTATCCCTTACAGTGGGAATTTGTCTTCCAAGCTGGCTGATGGAATTATTTAGCTTCTAGCTGCCTTTGTGCATTTTTATATTGAAATAAATGCCCCAATGTTCTAAAAACCTCCTGTTTTCAGATACTTTATACCTTGCTCAGGTTTCTTCCTCAGCCCTTCCAGTTAAGGGCACGTGATTGGAACATGAGGGGACACTGGCAATGGGCTGGTTCCTGCTGGTTGCAAGGGCAACACCACCTACTTGATCCCACCTCTCCTCCTGTACTCATAGAACTCTTTGGGAGCTTTAAATTTCACAGGGAAAATACAGGCCATGGTGCTTCAGGTAAACCTTGAGACCACATTAAGGAAGATGGTGGGATGTATACATGTACAACCAAACTGACGTTTGGGTAAAATGAAGGTTGGGGGAGGGTGGCTGAGTCAGAAGAGAGAATGATCTGGCACAATTCATAAAAAAACCAGTCTGTCTTTTGTCTGTGAGCTATTGTGAGAAGCAAAAATAAAAGTTATTTGTCAGAGTAGTCCCTTTCTTTTTCAGATTATCTTGCTCTTAGAGACTGCAGGAGGAGTAATGAAACTCTAACTTTTCTTCCAAAGCACATTCAGCCTTTTTGTAGCATGAATATGCTTCCTCTTCATTACACCCAATTATTTGGACCAGCCTAATTTTCACAAAATAGGCATTCTAAACAACAGGCAATACATCTACACCAATTCTGCAAGTGACTTTTCACTGACACCCAGACAGGTATTTAATGTACGGTAAAGAATAACTGCCTATATAAACACAATGTTTTCTGTATCTTCTAAAAGAAACTGTTCAACATATTCGTCATTTTCATTCAATAGGTTTGAATACAAAATAATGATTTGAGATGAACAGGAAAACCTAGGTATTAGGCTGACTTAACAGGTCAGAGGGGAGGAGTTAGAAGGGCTATTGTTCCCTCTCCATGGCAGGGGACAGAGAGGCCACTTTGCTCATTTGTCCTCCTACTCCTCTCCATATATTGGGGCAGATAATGGGAGATTCCGTCAAAAGTGCAGAGCATTTTGCATTTCTCTGGTCCTTCATTGCTTTAGTCCTGAATCTGGTCACCACAAAATCTATATAAAAAGTCATCCATTTCGTAGTGGGATTTTTACCATTTGTTCCTCTCTTCAGCCCAGGAACACATTGGAAATATGGTCTCTGCAAGGTGGTGACTCTGTTCAGCCTGCAGCCTGGCTACTCAGTCTGCATCCTGCTGATACCCTCCGTCAGCCTCCCTCCAGGGCTGGCATGGGAAAGCTTCTGTAACCAGAGCCCAAGTTCCAACATGTGCTGAAAGACAGGTCCCTATTGTCTCCTTGGAACGTTCCATTAAAACCAAGATTAGATGCATCAGATCAGATTAATTTCCTCCTCTGATTGTACTTGCATCTCCTCATCCATCACTACCAAAGAAAGGCTGGTGTTTCAGAGTGATGGCCTAATTCAAGCTCCACTAATACAAAGGGCAGGTGGCAGAGACTGGCTGGTGATTTCACTAGGAGGAGAGCTGTGACCCCAAGAGAGAGGCAGCCCTCTGTGTGGATCCCCAGGCCGCTCCCCTGCTTCAACAGCGCAAGGAAGGCAGTAAAACAAACCAGATTGCTTTCTCTTGGCCGGCAGGTCTCCTCTTGCCACCAGTCCCTGGGTCCTTGTCATCCAGCCTGGGGGTTTTGCCCAGTTTCTCCCAAGGTTTCTTTGGCTGGCTGCCACCACAACTTCCAGCCCTCTCCTTGGAAGATCCACACAGCCAGGATGGGTGGCACAATGCAGGTCACAGAGCTCCCATGAAGGTGTGGCTCAACACCTCGACAATTGGAGAGCTGGATTCTGCTTTCCACTCCAAGGGCTGATGTCTCCAGCCTCGCTGACACCAGTGCTAACCTGGGTATCTTGACAGAAGGTGTTCTCAGGGTTAGTCTCTGGGGACAGGGGAGGGAACTGTCTCCACTGGGTGACTTTGCGTCCCTTTGGAAGGAGAAATGAGGCAGAATTCTGTGCTGTGGGTATACACAAGCTAGCAGAGACTAGCCAAACTCAGCTGCAACCTATATTATTCTTAGATTCAAGCCCTACTGAGGCAAGAGAAATCATTAATTCCATATTTTAACTGGGTGATGATGGGGCCCACGAACAGAGCTCCCAAGTGCTGCTGGCAAGACTCATATAAGTTGGAAGTAAAGTGCAGGGGAAGGGCTTCCCCCCAGGCTGCCACTGACCATTAGTATGTTATTTTTGGTCTTGCAGTGTGCAGTAGAATGCAAAAGAAAAAAAAATGCCAAAAATTCACCTGTCAGTTGTGTGCAAAACAAGCTAATGCTTTAATCTCTATTCTCCTCCATACTGTATAAGTAAAGCAAGGTAAATATATTATTAAATATTTAAAGAAGCCCAGTGTTCTGCATTTTTTGTAATTTTCTTTTCCTAAGAAATCAATGTTTATAGAAGAGCAAATATGAACACTACCCCATTTTCAGGAAAACATGTGAGAGTACAACGTAGAAGAGCCCAGTCTGAAAATCCTTCACTGACCTCATGAAATAGTGAGAGCAGAAAGGTTCATCATGAAGTATCGGATAACCCCAGAGAATACTATATTTCTATTTTTCAGGTTGTGATACAGGCACATACTGACCTCCAGAAAATTATTTATCTACTTCAAGATTTTTCTTCTCATTCCTACAAAGAGCATGGTTCAAAGCATCCTGCATGAGTGCCATTCAGTCCAGTTCCCAGTTTTACTGACCATTCATTAGAGGTTAATAAATGTGTTTTAATTATTCACACTATTCCCCCCTTTCAAATGCAGAAAACTGAAACTTAATACAGAAATGAGTCTCAACCTAAAGACATGAGATAAGAGCACCAGAGTTCATGGGAACTAATCATACAGAATCTTAAACAGAACCTACCAGCTTAGAGTCTGCATACTCACCCAGGCAACCAAAGCTAATCAATTTACAGCCTCAAGAAAAAAAGTCCCATGAGCTATCCCATCATTTCCCGTTACTGAAGACATAGATCTAAAAAAGCATGGCTAGGCATTGAAAAAAATGTTCTCCAACCTCTTTACCTGACTATTTTATTTGTAAGAGTCTCAGATTTGGGCTTCACAGAAAAATATTATTTTTAAGAAAAAAATAAATGCCCAATAATTTTATGTCTTAGTTTTCTTGTGAGCAAACAAGATCTTAAATCTCATCTACACTCTCCTTGTACCTCCCGGTCTAGCTTTTTTGCATATTAATTCTGGTACTTAGGTCTTAACTCGGTACCTTAAGAAAACTAACTTGAGCTTCAGGGAAAACAAAAAGGTGATCCACACTGGCTGTTCGCCTGTTGTTACCCCGTGAAAAGAATCAGTTCATCTTCCCTGGGGTTAAGTCACCAATGGCTGCTAAAAGTACAGCTCGTGCCTAATGGACCAGAGCCTGACAGCACCTCACAAAACATGACAGATAATGTCATTTCTAAAGAACTGGAAAATATAACAAACTTCCCTACATCAGGCGCTGAGACACAGCAGAACCTGAATCAAAGCTCAGGATGAGTCTGTGACCTGGCTGCTGTGGTATGCAGCAGTTCTAACATGTTCCCTGATGGGCCACCCACGGGGGCATCCTTCCTCCCGGCCAGGGTAGCCATGACCACCAAGAGCTCTCTTAGCACACAAGGCAAAAGCACTTGTGCATCACCCAGAGCCCTGCATCTCACTGCAGATATTTTGAGCAATTGAAGGCAGAAGTAAACACCTCACTAAAAATAAACAGAACTCAGCATAAAGGTCTGAGAAGGAAATGCCTTTTTGAACAGCAGAGACAGCAGCCCAGCACTGGGCTGCATCTGCAAGGGGGAAGGAAGGGCTAATGGCATTACAGCCATGACGCACCACTACTATTCATGGCAAAAATTTTCTCTAGTGAAATGTAGCACGTTATAAACCACCCATGACCACCCAGCTGGTTAGACTATTTGGCTGCTTAAATATTCTAACTGTGCTGGAGGAGACAGCTGAACTAGCTGCTCAGGGCCAGGAATCAGCCCCAGGTCAAATTCATTTACATAAATGACATTTTCCTACACTTCTAGAAATAAATGGTCCTGAAAAATCACAGATGCTTAGTACTGCGCTAATAACTGCATCAGGCATCTAAAGTCCTGCATTTATTGGGGTCTGAGGTTTCAAGAGGACAGCAAGCTGCCCCAGAGCAAGCTACATTTTCACCAGGGTGCCCTTCCACTTGATCCGCCCATGCCCTGACCCAGGAGTGCTGTGCATCTCAAACAAGTATCCTCCCCAAGTAGCTAGGACAGCAAGCATGGCTATCCATGAGCTTTCCTTCAGAGCAGGAGCAACCTGCTCCACCAAGTGTCCAACCTGCTGCTTTCAATGTTTTGGGCTGGGCTGGAGCTCCTCTTCAGCCGGCTCACGCATGGTGCTTCCTGCAGAGCACAGAGCAGCAGCACACACAGGCAGTGGCAGTGGGAGCAGAATGGTAACTCAGGTGTACTCAAAGCTCAGAATTCAAACCCAGATTATGACCTTATCCTCAATGAACACCCATTACTCCCACAAAGAAACACTTCTGCTCTACCTACCCAGGCTTTAGGGTCAGTGTCAATGATGGCAGAGAAATCAATAGCATGTGGCCTGTTCAGTTTTGCCATTCTTTTTAGGTAGTTCCTTACATTGCACACAAAGCTCTGTGCGTGTACATATTTATGCTATATTGTATGGATGAATTTCAAGGAACACAATTTTATGGTGCATATCTCACGTGCCATCCCTGCAGCTCTCAGACAGCAGCCCCAGGATGATTATCCTGCACAAGGATTCTTTTTATTTTAAGGCTCAAGTGACATTTCTTTTTTATTGTTTACTGAAATGCAATGAATGGGATGACTTTTTATGTATGAATAAAAATTACTAGTGATATAGGGTAGGAAATACATACAGGTACAAAGCAAAAAAAGATATTCAGAAATACCTGCAGGCATTTTGCACATCTGATCATTCGTTTTGTGCTTAGTGACAAGAGGTACCTCACTGCCTCTCTTCCCCTAGATCTTCAGCTTGCTCATATACTTTGTTTTTCAAAGCTCAACACATTTAGACAGTTATTTGACAACTTTAAATCTGGCAATATTGAAATCTGTGCAAGATAATCTACAAATGTAACACAGATCTGTACATCTCTGCTCTGAAAGTAGATTTTTTTCACATCCATTTCATATCCAGATCCAGAGTTTCAGACCAAACCAGCACAGCTGAGAGATACTGTAGAGATTTTGTTTAGCAGAATAGCCAAGTAGACTCGAGTTTAGTTCACATACAACCATTTTTAATTTAGCTTGTACATGTAAACTCTTTGGGACTGGACAGAATACTCCACAAAATTAAGCAGTGGATTCACAACACAAAAACCAAGGTTACTCATGTCATCATTTGTTTCTCAAGCATGTATTTTATCATATGGCATGGTACTGACTTCTGCCTACTTCAAAAAAACCAAAACACAACACGTGTTTGTGAAGTCCTGAGTATTACTTAAAGATGCTGCTCCACATAACACTTCATGATCTCATGGATGAGCAGAAGATCCTTAAAAACTAAGTCTCTGCTGTGATGAAAACCAGCTCTGGCAGTGCAAAAACAACACACTCACAAATGTCCTTAAATAGCCAGCAAGCACAGAAACCCTGCTGCTTGCAAACTGCATTATTTCCATATTTGCACCATAATCCCACTGTCAGTACATTTAGCCTTTATGCTATGCTGTTTCAAGCAGTGGTTATAAAAAAATAGATACCATCAAAACCACAATAAATCTGCAATTTTTGTCCATCTCCATTTGTGTCATTTACAATACAGCAGGTCTTACACAGGGAAAGACCCCAAATAGATCACTTTCATCGTAAGAAGAGGGGATCCTTATAATTTTGTACATTCTGTGACACAATAACAAGCAAAGAGCACAACCCACTCATGCCATGAAGATTTTTTGCCTTTTCTTTTATACCCATTACACCTTTTTTACAACTTCTGTATTCTTAGTGCTTTTTGCCTACATTCTTGGACTTGTTTGTTCAGCTAGGAGACTAAACATTTTAGAAGCTTCGTAGCTAGGGATCAGTGTGCCCCAGACCCCAAGGTCCTCTCCAGAACACATTCTGTAAACCAAGATAGAACCATCCAGGGGAAGGTTCCTTGGGGAGGGGGGCTCACTTGAGCCTCTCATTGGGGAATCTTTGATAGATATGCTAATTAGTAACACCTATAATGTTACACCAGATCTTTTGGGGTGTGCATTGTGGTGTGCATTTTGGTGCATTCGACCTGGACATAGTGCACCTAAGGATCCTTAAAATAAATACCAAGGTAAAATCCCTTTTCCCCTTCTAACCATGTCTGACTCTTGATTTAAGACCAGGAAAAGGCATCACCACATCCACAGCTTTGCATTTGGTATCTATCATAAGACATACCTTTATCATTCACATCTGCAAAAAATTAAGAGGGAATGCAAACCTTTCACTGAAGCTTTGAGGCAGCCATTGATCACTTGTCCTCTTTTGTCCCCTAAAGGAGTAAGGGCAAAGAAGGGAGGCTGTTCTTTCAGCGAACACAAGCTATAATCTACACTCCACATCAAGGGCTTGCTAAGCAGATCTGGACAGGGCCTAGTTTTTCCCACTGAAGATCAGAAGCGAGTCAATGGAACCGAGAACAGTCAATTACCTGAAAATGTAGCTACTTGCCTGAAAGCATGGAACATCCATGTGCCTACCCAGATCAGGCATTTGAATTAACACCTCTGGGGGCTGCTCTGTGTACTATCCCTTCAGCTGAAGCACTGCTGATCCAGGATGCTCTTTCTCATTAATGTCGTTCTGCTTTGAATAATTAAACCTATACTGAAGCAAGGACCTCAATCTTACACCAGGGCCATGCAAGCACTCAGTTGGCTTCCCCCTATTTTTGTCCCAGTAGCTGCTTTTTTGAAGAACAGTGTCACCATGAGATATAACTGAGAGAAGCTGACTGTAGAAAAGCCAGTTGTGTGTAAGGATAGGCTTTGCCTAACCAGACTTGAAAACTGCTCATCTGTGCTCCAGCTGAGTTTGACAAGTATCAGAGTACTTCGTGTCTGGGCACCAGGATTTAAAGTCTTTATCAGGCTAAAGAAGGACTGACAAATGCCCACTTCTGCACTGCTGCTCAGTCTTCTTGGAGACTGAAGGAAATTTTCTTCAATTATTAAAGTATTGCAAAACTCTCCTCTAAAACATGAAGAATATTTAAGCCATATTCTCTACTGCAGAAAAAGCAGTTATAAGAGGCTTCTTATTGCACAGGAGAACATAGATGCACAGAGATGCTCAAAAATCAATGGTTTATAAAAAATTCTCATTATCAGAGGATGGAAACTACCAAATATATCCTTAGTAAGGTAACAGTTCAGCACTCAGCAAGAACTTAGCTTCATTAGTCAGTCAGAACAAAGTAATAAAAAATATTCTGAGTTAGAATGGACCCACAAGGATCACTGAGTCCAACACCTGATTTCAAACAGGGCAACCTAAAAACATGTATCTAAGAGTGTATGTAGGCCCTTTAGCTGTGTGGCTTCCTCCTTGGCATCAATCCTGGACAGCATGGGAAGGTTCTTGTGGAAAATATAATGATTTCTGAGGCATATATGAATGAAGATCAAACACTTGTTGCTTAACACTGCTTCTTGCACATTCTTTTATTTGGAGGCTTGCTTAAAAGTAACAAGTCAAACTACAGATATACTACAAAAAAAACCACTCCTGATTGCAGTTCATGCAATTGCTCACCTTGACCTTGCATTCCAATGACTACACCTCTACCTTCTGGTAAGCAATAAAATTACAGTGACCTAAGCAGTTCAGAAGAAATTAAATGTGTTCAGCTCACCAAAGCTCTGGTAAAGATATTTGAATTTCTTATTTCATCCAAGAGAAGAAAATTGAAAGATATTTTACACTAATAGTCCCCAACATGTTTCTGTTTCTTCCAGGAGCTCTCGCTCAGGATTTGACTCCAGGGCAGATACGCTGACGCAAAAGTCCACACTTTCATTTGAATCACCTTTTTAATGAGGGTGAAACTGATTCAGCTTCAACACATATGGTAACAAACCACTAAGCAAGTTTTAAACGGAACTAGGCAAGACAGCATGGTCAATAAAGAACAGTGTTAAATTTTGTTCTAAATCTTATTTCCTTTAAAATACAGATAAACAAGGAAGCTGAATACCATGCAGTCAATATTTAAAATGTAAATTCTATCATTCTTCTAAAACTGTACACAGGCTTTCTCTAAACTCACACAGTGATGCTCAGGACACTTCTGAGGAGGAAATTAGGCCACAGAAAAGAACAGTTATGATGACTCCATGGGGCAATTTTCTGTCACTACACTACTGCTGACATTCGCTAAGTCCTGGTTCCCCCACGTCTGAATTAAAAGTACAATGGCAAGTATGAATCCCAAACTGAGCATTTACCATGTTGTACACATTAGTGGATTGCAGCCTAGGTAATTTATTTTTATTTATAAATTACCTATTAGCTCCATGTTTCCTTTAAAAAGGTCTGAGAGCACTGCAAAAAGTTTATTGTGTAATAAAAAATAAAATTCCTGAAAGTTTACATACTGAAAACAAATGTAAACCTGAAAACTCCAGTGAAGTCAGTGATGCTCTGACAAATTGATTTCTAGGACACATATGCAGTCAAGTCATTTTACTTTCCTCAGGATCATTCAGGATATCTACAGCAGAGCAGGAAACAGGAAGATTATCTTAGTATCAATCCAAAACTTCAGTCAAAAAAACATTCCAGATCCCTGGCATTATTGCCATTTTGCATTGTTGAATTGGAAAAATGAAGTCTCACAAAGAAATCATATTAGCATACAATTTTATTACCTTCTATTAATCTGAAGTCAATAATTTTGATATGACTAAATTAATTCTGAAATAAACAGACATTTTAAATACATATAAAGATGATGGGCTTTAACATGAGGGTATTTGTTTGATCTGCACTCTTAATCCACATGCAGGATACATCAATCAAATATTATACATATCCTTTCATTTTACACTGGTCCATAATACAGCACAACTTCTGAAGGTGAAAGCAGGGAAGAAAGAAATCATATTTTCAAGTAGCCCTTTTATTTCAAAAGAGCATCAATGATATATTAAGCCAATGTGTTTCTCTCTGATTTTGATTTTACTTACAGTATACACTTTTGCAAAATATACAGCTCATCAATGATACACAAATGGTGGCCCTTTACTAAGGGCAAGTAACCAGAAAAAAAAAAAAAAAAGTACAACAGAAAAGAAATCTACAGATTAGAAAACTCATATTTTAGAACATTATGTCACTTCAGAGTGCCTCCAATGTTGGTAAGAAAGGTCATGCACAATGTTTCTAATGTTGTCATTAGTCCACGAGAGAAATGTCCGTGTGCTTCACATGAACAGAAAAAGGTACAAGTCAGAAAGAAAGCAGCTTTTGCCAGTTATCTCTTAGGCCTATCTATGTCATCAATGGTAGCTAACAGCTTCTGTCTTGCCTTTTTGTTGATGTAGGTGCCCAGACAAATATTCACCAGATTGGTCAACTGCTTAGTGGAATATTCCTGGCAAACAAAAGCAGATCATGTTAGAGCAGAATAAAACACCAGACAAAGATAGAAAATTTTAAAAAATGCAGACATACTCAGTGTGGATTTTACAACTGATAGAAGCATCAGTACACAAGGGAGATTTAAAGCTGTAGTTAAGTCATGTCTGGATAGTTTTCATAGTTGAGGCACAGAGAGGACAAGACTTTATTTTGCTACATGGCAGCTTATAATGGAAAATGCTTATGACTTTAAAAGTACTGGACAGAGTTCACAGAAAGTAACTCTGGGAACATGTTTATAAATCAATTTTTAATGTATTTCCCTTTCTTTGGGAGGCTTGGTGGGAAATACGTATGCAAATGGTTAAGCTTTTAACACAAAAACTTTGTTTTAACAATGATAAATGTTGGTGATCTTTTTTATTTTGATTTCCCATTTCCAATAAGCTTCTAAATGCTTCTGTCTGCAGTGTCCAAACAAGTTTGATTTCAGTACATGATAAAGGAAGAAAAAATGTCAAAAATGTGAAGAAAATAATTCTTAGCACCTGTGAAAACACCACATTTGCCAGTATTACCTTTATGTCTAAAACTATCCAAAACATAGCTTCCACCAATGAGTTTAAAAAAGTTTTTCCCTGTAGGTCATCAAACCCCATAGCTCACAATCTCTCTTGGGGCTCCAGGCAATACAAGGAAAATTCTATCAAAGACATACTTTTGCCTCCATTTCTAGTGGGATTTAAAGTAATCCCAAAATACAGATTTCAAGTGCTCCACTTTAAAAGACTTACTTTAAAGATGGGTATCTCCAATAGCATGTGACTATTACTTACACAGACCTGTTACAATTGTTAGTTCATGCTATAGTGAAAGCATCTGAATGTTCTCAAAACACAGACGTCTCAGCAAGAGAGATTAAGCATTATCAAATGAAGAAAAAGCAATAAATCTTCTCCATTGTGCCATACAACTTAGTTTAAGCAATCTACTCCCAAAAGCAATACAAAACCTAATGGTGTGATCCCAAAACATAATTCTTGATGATCAAGCTGTGCATTTTGGCATATTCTGAACAGCTCACAAATGCTTTCGGTTTCCCTTTGCCCTAGTTCTCTGCGCTTTTTGATCCAATAGGCAGGTGTGACTGGCTCAGTCATCCTCCCCAGTCCTCAGATGTTGAACCAGTTCAAGCACATACCAACTTCATATGATAAAAAGGAAAATGTACATGCACATATACGTTTATATTTATACTGCTTCCTACATAGGTTTTACTGTAATAAATGAAAATATACTTATATATGCCTATATTCATTTTTAACATATGGAAGGATTGATTATTTATAGTTGTTAGCATGTTTTTATCATCATGGTGAATTTTCTCAATAGACAGGAAAAGAATGCAAATTTAATTGTTACCCTATGTTCTTTTATCCAGCATTCCATGTCATTTTCTGTCAGGTAGTATGCTTTAATGTAGGTCTCCACAAATTCCTTATCTGGAATAGGCCTAATGTCTGTTAACTTTTCTAGTTTCATTAAGAACTGTTGAAAATCCAGTTGCATCAAGGCACGTCCTTCATTGCTGCACTTCTTTACATTAGCATAACTAAAAAGAGAAACAATGAAAAGCAAAACTTAGAAGGAAATAAAAATGAATTTTGCTTATCAAAGTTAACTTAGTCTTTTGAACATTGAAGGGGAGCAAAATTATGGTCTTAAGTCAAAAGCAGACAAGAACTTCTCTTAGGATGTCTGCTGCAGAGCTTTATTCGCAGTAGCATAACACATTTTAGTCCAGTCATCGAACAGAACCCCACTGTACCCAGTGATACTTAGAAAAATCACATTCTCCTCTCCCAAAAGCCACTAAAAATCATCCTACATTGAACAACTTACTATAAGTAGGTTAGAGGAAATTAAACCAATGCTCATTAGCACACTGGACAGTGGTTTCAAGTGAGCACGACCACTGGAGTCTGAAAGGTACCATGGCAGCTTTAGGAATGGTCACCAGGAGCTTGCTGAACCAAGTAGGAGCATCAAAGAAAGACACAAAGGTATTTGTTCAAAAACAGCCACAGCAAGCAGACGATAAAGGGTAGTAGCAGCACTGCTCATCTCTGTGAGAAGCTGATGTTCTAATGAGAACAGATTGACAGCAAACTAGTGACAGGTTAGAGGAGACAGCAGATGAGCTTAACAGCAGGGTAATACTAGCAAGGATCACACTGGAGTGATAGGCAATAAATAAGGAAAATGATCTTTGCAGTTCTTCAAACAGATAAGGGACTGCATTTGTCAAGATCAAAGGAAATGACACTGCAATGGCCTCAAGAATGCCAGTTTCAGCTGTGTACAGGGTCTGAGGCACAGTGTCTTGAGCAACTTAATCCAGCTCATCCACCAGTTGCACCCACAAGTGACAACCCTAACTGTTTCCACTCTTCCCCTCTACCAAATATAAAACAAGCTCAGTTTTTCCATAGATTCATGAAGCTAATCCTAATTATTATACAGTCCCTAGACTATTAGGATTGATGCAAAGGAGGCAGCAGAAACATGCAGCTCGGAACTGGATACACAGCAAGGTCAGGTAAAGAATAAGAAGAAATTTCACACTTAGAGTTGGTACACAAAAAGAATTTGCAGAATGCAAAACTAACAGAGGCAAAAAGAGAGAGGACCAAGGCAAAAGTCCTCCGGAGCTTCATAGAAGACTAGAAGATGATTTTCAATAGGCCCAAGAAGCCAGCAGGGAAACAGGAGAGAACACTGAACGAGGAGATAGGGAAGGACAAAATTTAAAGAAAGATATAGCTGACTGCAGTGGAGGTAATTCTTCATTCAGTGAAGAGCCTGACGAAAGCAATATCAGTTGACTGCATGACTGGATGAGAAACATCTCCTTCATGGCTTTTAACTCCATACATTCATTGAATTCAGAGATAAAAGAAGTTATTCAGAGAGTCAGCTATTCAGAACACCTTCCTTCCCTTTCCACAGTGGGAAAAGAACCTACAAGATATGTAAAAATAACAGAACTGGCCAAGAATAAGAAATTCCAGGCAAATATTTGGGAGAAGATGATAATGAGTAGTTTTTACACCCTCAGAAATGGTACAGGACAAATTATATCAGCAAAGTATTCCTAGTTCACCCTGCTTAGGTGAAAGTAAAGGTCAAAGTTTCATGGTAAGTCACAAGCATGAACCTAAACTGCAGCATGGAGCAAGACATATGAGTGATAATCTTCAGAGCTAAGGATTAAATGGTTCATGTACACTGAAGCCACAAAAGATGAATGAGATGTGATGTAAGAAAAGGAAACAAGTTGAAAACAAACACAAAGGCTGAGGTAGAGGAGGTTGATAGTGACTGACTCTTACCTATTTGAAAGGTAAGAGGAACAGGGGGAGGAGAAGAGATATGCCTTTGTTTCACTTCCTTTTATTTGAGGCATGATAAGTGAAAAATAAAATTTCAAAAAGGAAAGCTAGTTGTATAGGCTATATGTCATATGAAGGAATTGAGAAGCCAGAAGCAGGTCATGGATGGATTTAGTCACCCTGAACATGAACTGATTTCTCTAGAGACTGCAAAAGGATGATGGCATGAAAACAAACGGGCATGAGATAAAAAATGATGGCTTTATGGAAGCAGTGGAAGCTGATGATCCTCAATAGGCAGCCAACACTTGGAGAAGAAGGGTGTTTTGTTGAGGTCCTAATTTAGAGCAGACAGCAGGAGAGTGGGATGGAAAGAAGTAAAATAAGTAGTAGGAAGTGAACAGGGTAAAGATAACCAGGAAAGAAGCATGGAAACATATGTAGAAAGAGTGGAAGACAGCACATATTCTATGATGCAGAAGAAGTTCCGATAAGAGCCCAAACACGTAGCAAGGGGACAAAACCATAAAAATAAATGCAGTGGATGAAAAGTCTGCAACACTCAGGCTACAAAATTGCATCTGAAAAGACTGGGACACTGATTAAAAGAGAGAGGGATGAGCAAGGTGTAGCAGTTCCTGACTAAGGGGCTCGAGCCTCTGTTGATCAAGCCAACTAAGATACCTCTCTGTTCTTGATGAATTTGGAAAAATCATATTCCATGGCTACTTTAAGATAACTGATTTTCTTCCTGGCAAAGATAAATGGCATCATCATAGAAGTACTGACAACTATATTTTAACTTCCTTCTTTGCTCTGCTGGGAAATCATAATTTTCAGATAGAAGTTTCTTTGAAAGAGCAGTGTATTTTCATATGCTTCGGTAAAACATTCATTGTCATTCTTCAGCAGTATCTAGGAACAAGACCACCCCCTTTAGGCTCAATGCTGCACCAGACTCTGTGAAACAACTGCTAAGGAGTATTTTAAGCATTGATAATTTTTAGGGTCCCCAGAAGAACATGAACTCACAAGAACACTATAAAATTAGAATTTTTAACTCTAATAATAAACATTATCATTCTAGACATACTTACCCAAAAGCAAGACTTTCATAAATACTTACCCTTCCACAAGAGTTCTATTGGCCAAGCGTATGCAGTGCTCCCAAAGGATGTTGGAGACTGGCAATGGAATACGGACTCTCTTAGACACATCATTCAACCTCCTGTTAAATTCTTCAAATTCCTGATAAAACATAAAAGATGTTTATTCCTTTAGCATAAAATGGATCATACTCTGTACATCCAACAACAGCAACAACCAATTAGAAATGCACATGAGAGAATACTGAAAAATAAGAGCAAAGCAGAGAGGCTTAATAGGCACAAAACGTAGAGAACTTAATGTGTAAAGTAGAAAACATAGCACTTTCTAGTGTATCACTCACAACATTACCTCAGTGACTTTTTTTAAACGAACTGCTGCTCTGTTCTCCAGAGCTGTAGTTCTCCGTGAAACTGACACCTCTGAAAATGAACCAAGTAGCTTATCGTTCAAATGCTATTTTCACTGCCTCACTCCCTACACTTATATTTAGCTTCTTTAAGTCAATATACAGCCACTGAAGAAAATCCAGTGATGATCTCTTTATCCCTCTAAATACCTGCCCCACCAGCTTTCGAAGAGAAGCTCAGAAATACTGTAACCACTTTTCATTCTTCAACCTTTCACATTAGATAATTCCTCAGTGCTTTAGAAGGAGCTGAGAGCACCCAGTGAAAGAGGCCAAATCTAACAGTTTAGGACCACACTGCAGCTTTAGATAACAATTCCAATTACAGGAAGGCACCTCTTTCCACATGGATCATCAATGGACTGGATGGATTTGAGCTGATACTACAAGTGAGAAACTAGTCATAACTAAATGCAATTACTGCTACAATGATTTTGTGACTTAAATAAAGTGAAACGGAAGTCCTGTGCCAATGATTAAAGCCTTTATCATTTAAAAAAGTATCAAATGACTTCAATATCAAGCAGACTGGTAATGAACTCCTCTGTATAACTAGCAAAAGCCATTTGATGTGCATTCTTTTAAGATCATATTTGCCCCACAGAGATTTTACTTCCAAGGCTGTTAATCTACGGTTTCTTCCTTTTCCTTTTTTTCTTACACCCCCCCTTAAAAATTCAGTAAGTGAAGAAAATCAGAAGAGATTTTTTCAGTAGAAGAGAATCTCAGTAATCAATTGGCATTTAACACAAATTTTCTGAAAGTTTAATTTGGCAAGAAGATGCAGGGTACCACAATGTCATGCTTTAACAGGCATACAGCTCACTCCTCTGAAGATGAAGATGCCTAATGCTCCAGGATAATAAATTTCTTCAACAATCCTCTTTCCCCACTTTATCTGCTTCCAACATACTATGACTGAATATAAAACTTTGTGTATGTGTGCACATGACTGAAAATAGTTGATTATTACTTTAAACACTGTGCTTACATTTGACGTCCCTGGAGCCCCAGTGTACACAGAAAATCACTCATTGCTTAGCAGTTATCTAAAAGCTTTTGTAGCAACTAGCGCTAGTTATAGAATAGAGAGACCAAAATTGGTTTTAAATGGTATTAGCTCTGATTGTTCTGAAGCAAATTCACCAGCAGTTGCATACTCACAGAAGGAAAAAGTTTTGCCCCAGAGATCAACTATTTTAAGGACAAACTGATCTCAAAAAGTCACGGCAGCATAAACAAGGACAACCACAAGGATTCCATCAAATTCAGTGCAATGATATATCCTCTGTCAAATTCTTCCTTCTTTGCCTTGATTTTTTTTTTAAGCAGAGAAGAGCTACAAAGTACAAAGGTGTTATCCAAACTGTTATTCCACACAGATGTGTAGCTTATTCTGTGATTCACACTTCACACATCTTTAAAATAAAATTTTCAGTTTCTCTGAAAAGAATTAGTAATTAATATAGTATAATTAATTTGCAGAATTCTACCACTGCCAGAACTTCCCTCTGAAGACTTTTAGAAACATTATTTAGGCATATATAAAAGGATGAGGAAAGGCTTGTCCCAAGAACCAGTTCTGTATGCCATAAGACGTGGCAATTGTATAATGACATCTACGGAATGCAATTGACAAGTTGGCTGAATAGCTTCCCTTCCTTTTCAAATGTTAACTTCTAAATACAGCAACTTCAGTCAGATACTGCATGATCATTTTTGGTGCTCAATTGACCTACAGCTCATATGATACATCTCAAAGACAATCAGCAAAATTATTTGAAAGAGCAAATAGTGTGGTTTGGGTTTTTTTTACTATCTCCAGCTAAAGGGTATCTCTGGCCACTGGATTTCCCTCAGTGTTACTCTGTTTACTACATGTTTCTCTACCATTCAAGACTTAGACACGAGACTCATGAAACTTTTGCGGTCACTTTCACACACCATGTAGTCAAAAAAAATCATCACTGAAAACAATGCTTTAGAAGCAAGAATAATTAAACTTCTGGACAGACCTCATAGTAATTTCCCATTTGTCAGGATGATGTATTGTCCTAGCCATGTCACTTTAACAGTTTTAGTGAAGTATTACAGCAATGTAGTGTTTATATAAACTCTAGCACACCATTTCCCATTAACTATTCACCTTTAAAAGAGCATCTACATATACATTGTGCTGTGACATGATTTCCTTCACATCCCATTTCACATTAGCCATGAGAAGCAGCATTTGTTCATAGTCAATGGCTTTAGCAGCAACAATCCAATAAACTGGTTTACGTAGTTCACTGGCAGTTGACACTGTCTGAAAAAGAAAAAAATAAAATTCAATGCTTTAAATTTCTGGCTAGTAGGAGCAATATATAACTATGATGTACAAGTATTTGCACTATAATGTACAAGTTTCAAATCTTCTGTATGAAAATCAGCTGTGAATTACACAATTCTGACCTGAGAATAGAACTGCTGAAGAAAAGGCTTCTTGGCAGCTGGCATCACTGCATCAAGATGAGGCTGAAGAAATTCAAACTGCTCAGCCAGAAATACCCTTTGAAAGCAAAGAAAATTTATTGTGAACTAAGTGCAATGTTTGGCATGTGTCCTTACAATTTTTACTCCACAGTTGACATATTTGGCAAAAACAATATGCAACTTTGGAAAATTTAGTCCCAAGAAGAACTGTATCAGTTGCATGCCAGCATATCAACTAGCATTCTCAATTCTGACAATTTTAAAATGTACTTGCGAACAAGAAAATACTTGAATAAAGAGACTAAGGCTTGAATATCAACAATTCATATTTCTATTTTACTGAGGATACACTGCAAAAGTCTGAGCCAAGGTCTAGTAAAGTCAGTGTCTTGGGGTGACTTTGTGATGTGTATCCCCTATCGCTGCCCCATGCCCAGAAATTAATTTTGTGTCTTTCTGTGCCTTTAAAATGAGCCTGAGAGGGAAGAGGAAAACCTGAGCAAAACTTCTTCAAAGCAGTTTGCAGCTTGTTCAAGGTCACACAGAGATAGAGGCATTTTTTTTCAGCTGCGGCAGCAGAGAGAGAGTGGGGAAAGCACCCGGCTTGTTTTCAGCCAGTTTTTCAGCTCCTTTTTCTTTCTCCAGAGAGAGACAGAGAGTTGAACTTTTGTTTTCCTGGGACTTTGTCTTTTTTTTTTTTTCCTCTTCTGGACTGTCTCAACATCAGAATACATCAGGAGGAATTTCCACTGAGGCCTTGGCCCTGGAGGTGAGCCCACCATCCCGTCCCAGCTCCAAGGAAGGGGAGAGAGAGATCTATGGAAGGACTCTGAAACTTTCCCAGGTTTCTCTCAGCAGAGCGAGAGGTTTTATTATTTAGCATCATTATCCTTTTCCTGTGTGTTTGTTAAATAAATAGTTTTTATCTCTTTCACTTTCTTTCGAGTAAAATTCAATTTTTCCCAAACCTGGTGGGGGAGGGGTGGTCTGTGGCCTGCCTTCTCTCAGAGAATGTATTTCTAAATTTGGCCAAACCGGAACAGTCAGTGACCAAGAGTCATGCAATTCCCACTGCAGGACAGTCAACATCAATATTAATAAATCCATCTCAGAATTTCAAAATAACATACCTAATTTTATACTAGTGAATCTATAAAATAGAACTTGATCTCATATTCCTTCTCAGGGGTAGAATTTGTTAATAACAACATAAGAAGGAAATACATTTCTATCTAAGCATAAATGGAAAAAAATATTTTTAAAACTAACTTCTAATCTTTAAGTGTCATCTCGTGTGAGGAAAAAATAATTCCCATCTGGCTCTTACTATTACTCTTATCAAATAAAAATAATTTTGTAACACTTGCATTAATTGCTGGTTATAATCTCCTCTTCTCCTGTGCTGTGACATAGGTACATTTCCACCCATTGCAAAGAACATGGTAACTCAAGCCAAACCAACTTAAACTAAGAAGTTCTGAGTCAAGTATTTAATACAAGGCGAAAATGAACCATACAGATTAAATATTCCCATTAGAAACATTGTCCTGTTAGATTTGGCCATGTATTGCCACAAATTACTGGATCATCTGCAGTAAAATTTCATTCCTTGTGCTTGCATGTTGCTAGACCAAAGAATTAAGACTCCTGTACCTTTAATAAAGAAATTACCTTCATCACTCATATTTAAAATCACATTGAGAGACAGGAATTTTTGACCTGTCAAGAAGGCTTTGGATTGTAACCACAATTTCTTAAACAATCAATAGCTTTCAGTGATCACAAATACAACGAGTACAGTAAACAACCTACAAGGATTCTGTGGCCACCACTCTCTCTGCCAAACCATATAGCGAATTGCCAGATGTCAAAACTACGAGGTGACTGAGATGTGGGCTTGGCACCTTCTCTTTTCTCTCTTCAGCAGCTGTGAGAGTTCCTGAAGGATCAGCAGACACCTCCTGAAACAAAGGATCAAACCAATTAAACCCCACAAAACCAGCAAGGATGGCTCCAGCTTCAGATGCCAGATAAGATGAAGGAATATTTCAAATTCTAAGGTGTAATTTAAATCAAGCCTATTTCTATTTGAACATTATAGTAAAATAAGTGAAAAAAAATCATCTCATGTAAATCAGTATCCAAGGAAAAAATAAATTAAAAGAGAAAGGCAGCAAATAATCTTCTCGCTACACCTTAACACCCAAACAGGCTTTACCCCAATTGCCTTTTGGGAGACTGACTTCTCATCCTTGGAGACAGCATCTTCAAGCTGACAGCAACCAAACAGAGAGATGTATCAAAGGAATGTTACTTATGCATGGGCTTTACTGCTTATATGAGCTGTGGCTAACTTAGGTAAAATACAATTGATGTTCTCAATCAAGCTACCATTCCATGGAAACTTCTATCCTGCAGACATCTTGATGCTAGAAAGCAAGGAAATATTCACAGCAAAGGAATAGAATCCGTAGTGAGAAACAGTTTATACCAGTGCCTTGTTGCAAAATTAAAGGAAAAAAATAGAGGAAAAATTCTACCCCCACACTTAAGGAATATAAGTACAAAGTACAGCTAGTAGAGGAATCACAGAAGGAAGAAATTCCCAGAGCAGGCGTACAAAGGGACACCCTCTGAAGCCTGGCTATTTCCCCAAACTGTTTCAGGCATGAAAACATGAAAACATAAAGGTAGTTCTGGCTGGCTTGGATTAATTATTCATACCATGCTTATACACAGCCCACAAGAAGATGAGAAATGCTACAAAGTAAAGGTAATACTGCACCCAGAACAGGTAAGAAGACAGGATTTGGCACGGATTTAATCAGAGCCTTTCAAGACCCTAGGGATAGAAACTGTGGCCATAGTCTACAGTCTATGGATGCTACAACGTTTCAGCCTGTATGTACGGAATGAAAACAAATAACAGTAACACAGTCCCAAAGTAGTGGAAAAAATAACTTTTACAAAAGTAAAATCAGCGGCCTAACATGGCTGCTGTAAACAGCGTAGAAATAACCAACCAAGAGGATAACAATAATGCTTAAACATAATATTTGCGGTTGGACTCAAAAAAAAAATTAGTGGAATTCTGAAATCGCTGTTAAAAAATGGAAAAAGATAAAGCCAAAAACAACATTATGAAAAAAAGCAGCTTTCAAGTTTTTGAATTGTTTGTTTGTTTCAACTAGAGATAGAAATAAAAATAGAAGAAATTGCAGTGAAGTAACTAAGGAAGGAGGGAGAAAAATAGACTCAAGCTAACCACAACAGTAGCCATTAATTTCTTCTGGGCTTCACAGCAGAGAACAACTGTGAAGAGTGACCTGAAAGAGCGTACTTGCTATTCAAACAGGTTTTTTTCAGACACTTTTGCTTAAGGAGAAGAGGAGAGCAGTGAGCACCTGAAGCACTGGTGGAACTTAGTAGTGGTGTCATTCATTCTATATGTCAGGATTCAGACAAAGAGGAATATTTCATTGCAGACCTTGAAATGCCAAGAGAAAAAGTATTGCACATATGATCAGGTGAAAACTGGAAAACCAACAGGGCGGTTATTCTGATAGCAAAATATCTGACAGACCCATTGTGGTTGTATTGCAGCAATTAAAGGTAAGGCAGGTGAAAATTGATTATGTCAAATGTGTAAGGACCTGGTGAGAATTTAAGTGATACAGGATGAGCAGAAAGATCAAAACTTTGCTGCTATAGACAAAGCAGCACCAGAATGTGTTTACTGCTTGGATGAAAGCCAAACCAAAAGTGACATTAAGAATATACGACAACTGAGAAGATAATAGCATGCAAGCTGTTAAAAGTGGTTTGAGGTGTGGAGGAACAAAAATTCACAAGTTCTACTTTAACTCTCTCGGATTTTATTTGGCAGTTTCCTCCCGTGGTGTGACAGCCCAAGGCAATAGGGAGGTGGATTTGCTAAATCAGAAAGGCTCTTTCAGTTCTGCATCTCCAGAGACGTCAAACACAAGCATAAAAATGGGCTACAGCAGATGGAACAATGCACAGTCTGGGAAGGCAGAGTTCTCACTAATAAGGGTGAGGAAGTACCTTTGGACTTATAAAAAACATATTGTAATAAGGTTACAGACATAAAAAGCAAAGAAAGCAGGGAACCTTGATGGCTCCCCACAGAAATTTTGACATTAAAAACAAGGACTGCTGACTGACCAATACCATCAACACATCATTTGTAGCACTAAAATATCTCACAGAAATACATCAATGAGCAGAAGATAAAACTTCTAAAAGAAGCTTATGGTAAATGCAATCAGATACAGTTGCACTGAGCACAGGAACAATTATAAAGGCTAGCTATAATGTTATGTTATTTGAAAAATTAACTTTCTTTGCTCTGATCTGTATTCACATTCAGCCGGATAAACTTGGAATTAAACTGACTAGATGCTTCACAACACTATGAAGTTTGCATTCTGCTGAGTCTATCAGAATGGATAAGCAAGCCAAAAGGCCTGGATATTTGCTAAAGCTCATGTAACCTCTTTCAGAGAACTCAAAGGTATTTCCTGAGCACATCCACATGTTTACTGCAGATAGGCAGTGACATCTAACCATCTAGCCACAGCAATCAATTCTCTGACAGCATTAACTAAGCCAAAGACCATATTGATTAACTATTAAAATTCCCTCTTTATCTGCCCTCTTTTCTTTTTTCACTTCATTCCATTCTGAAAAACCCAAATCAAAACAAAACAAAACAAAAAAACCAAACCAAAACACAAACAAACAAAGATGTTTTGAAGTGTTTACACAAGACAAAAATAGCCAAACCCACAGCCCACCAAGCAATGCTTATCCTTAGGAGAGACAGCGAGTGACAGAGCTGGGGGAAGAGTATCAGTAGTAAACATTTAAGAAGCTTGCTTTCTTTCAAAGACTAATTACAAATTATGTAAAAACCGAGTATTATGAAGACTTCATTTTGTATTTATCGTACTTCAGAGTTGCCTGCCACTTTGGACACATTTTAAACTTTTTTTTCTTCCTTTCTGCTTCCCATGAAGGTAAGTAACTAATGAATCTTTTAAAAGCCAAAATTGTGTTGTATCTGAAGAACACAAAAGGTACATGAGAACTAGCTAAATCAAAGACATGCTAGCTTCAACTAGGGAGTCAAACTCTTGTTCAAATATCATGGCCAAATAGCATGAGCATTTCATTCTCTTAATTTGTTCTAAAAAGCAGGCACTGCAAAAGCATGATGACAGCAAAAAGGAAACAGCCAGTGCGCCAATACCCCAAAAAAGCACAAGATCACTCTGAAAGGGCCTTACTGATGCAGGTGTTTTTTCCTCCTGCCTTCATTAACAGAAGTGATCAAAAGGCTGAAAGCAGAAAATAAAGGGGCAAAACATACAGGCTGGAACAGGAAATAAGGCTACAGACTATTTAAAGAAATCAGATGTTTTTCAGCGTAGTGGACTTGTTGAAGTTAACCCTTCCAGTAATGAAGAAAATCTGGAAGAAAATGTCTGTTGCCAGAGTTTCCCTTTGTGTACCACAGAAAACAATTATGAGTCCTGTAAAACTGCCAGCCTCAAGAGGAAGAGGAGAGGAGGGGAGTAGAAGCCAGAAAATTAAATAGCAGCCAGCCAAACTTTAATTTCAAGAAATGTCAAGTTACACTGAGAACATATTGTAGCACCCAGTATTAAGCATGTAGAGAGCAATACTAAAGCAGAATAAACTTGCTTAGCTTTTCCCTGCATCAGACTAGTAGGTCTTGCTGATCCAGCAGAACTGTGATATGTCAAAGACATATCACAGCCCACACAACATCCTTGTAAGAAAACTGGACAAAATAGATTTAATAAAATAATTTCAAAGTATACATGGAACTGATGCAAACTACAAGGTGCTCTTTTCCTTCCTTGACAAATAGGAAAAAAACCAAAGTGTTAAAAAAAATTTTTAAAAATTATTAAAAGCGCCAGACTTATCTGAACAGTAACCCAATGAACTGTAGCAGGCACAGCAGGACAGGTTAACCAGCATTGCCTGCAGACACCTTACAGCAGGTCTTGCATATTAAATTTTCTCTAGCCTTAGTTTAATTTCCTCATACTGTCATAGGAAAAGAACCGAGTTTTGTAATGCCATACCTGATAGGCATACCCAACTAGCAATTATTTATAAAAGCTGCTTTGCTATAAAGGCCTGAAAATATCAGGATGAAGCGTTAAAGCAGGCTTATGACTGCTTTGCCTATTTAAGGATTGCTAATAACAGTAGTGTGAACTACAGTGTGCGCTTTGCAAAGTATCGTTGTAAGATACCTACAGTTGAATACAACAAAAAGATACGTGTTAGCAAATAACAGGTATCAGATGAATGGGAGCATGATACTGTTTAATTGCTGGGTATTTCACTTTATCATTTAATTGTTTACTCCCAAGAAGGAAATTTTTAATGAACAGGTAGAAAAATAAAATCTATCTGCTTAAGGAACAAGCCTCTCCTTCAACCCCTTCCTCTAAAAATGTCATCTGTAACAAGAGAACGTTTTCAAGTTTGGCTGAACCCAGTGGTAAATCTCTGTCAAGCCTTCCATCTCAATGGGAAGAGGAGATTATAAAATAATTACCTAAATTAGAAGTATAAACTATATCAGGTAATTATCTGAGTTAAAAATTTGACATTCAGTTTGCAAGAGAGACATTTTTACAGGTCTGATCTCATCATGAGAACAGAAACACTCATTTCAGTTATAAGAAATAAAGAACTTATAACTGAAGTAACTGATTATCTGCCAATTATGGTGAAATAGCTGACAGTTAATTAATCATGCACTTTCACTAACTTTAAACAAAATACTGTAAACTCCACAACCTGTCCCCAGCACACAAAGTGCTGCAGATCACACTCATAACCAATAATCTTTTAAAACTGCACTTTTTCTGGCCTAATACTTTTTGCACAAGATTCCAGTTTTAGAATCATTGTGATTTAATATACATACACAATAGCAAAAATTTTAGGTTTGATTTCATATTAATTCTAAATGTTACTGAAGAAATTCTGATCTTAAAGGAGTCAGTGGTGTCCAAAAAGCATGGACAAAATGGTACTATCTGAAAAGGTTCTGGCAGCAGAACAGTCTACAGCACCTGTGACATACCAACACTGTTACCAAGAACTTGATGTGTGCTGATGGACAAAGAAAAGCATACTAACCCCAAATGTTTACATAAAACAGGCTAGCTCTATCATCTCTGTTTATAAAACTGTAATTAATAGTTTTTGTAATATCACGAGCATAGATTACAAGAAAACAAACTGATCAAAGAAAACATAACGCCTTATTGTATTCAAAAGCTGTCTGAAAATAAGTTCAACTAAATCCAAGTAGACGCTTAATATACAAGAATTTTTTATCACAAGAAATGCACTGAAGGCTTTTTTCCTCCCCTTTCAGCTTGCACATCCCTAACTCTTCTTGAAACTGAATGCTGAAAATTATAGGTAGGGCCAATTGCAAAAGCACACTGCTTTCAAGGTAAAAGTACATCTTGAATATGTTGTAAACGTGTTAAGGTTTTAAAATGGTACTTTACAATACTCCTACTATGTTTTAAGTTGCAAGATTAGTATTTTCTTGCTGAGGGGCACAAAACTTACCAAGAAGGTAATCTTGCCTCAACCTCAGGAAAGTAAATCAAACATAAACAATGTAAGCTACTACAATGATCGCCACTCTACAGACTTTAAGAAAGCAGATCTTTAAAAAACCAAACAACAAACCATCTGGAGAAATAATGCTTCTAATATTCTATTATTTTCAATCCTTTCCACACCAGTGATATCTTTATAGCATTATTGAAGAGCCATAAAAGGGATCCCCAAGCTTCCCAACACTTATAGCACACACATTTCACACTGTCCCCAGGGTTGAATTGATCAGCATTGCCTCACAGCAGACATGAGTGTGGATCCTCCATGTTCTTTGTCACAAAAAAAGCATGTCCTAAACTTCAGTTGGGTCAGTCCCACTGCCTTCAGTAAAAGAGTTCAATAAAGTTTGCACTGAAACTTCTGGGATCTTTGCATTTCTTTTGTTTTTTAATGTTCAAAGTTAAATGGCAGACTTTTTGCATAAAAAATTACAAGAAGCTGGAAAGTTTATTTACTATCTTGCCTCAACCAATGTAACAATGCCTCTATCAGGAACCACTGTGTACTGATAGACAACTGAGAAAATGAGTCATTAACTACACCCTAAAAAATAAATGCCAAATGAGACTCCACAGAAAAGCACACACACAGGCAACCTTAGGAACCTGAACCACAACCTTGCAAAAAACCCACATAAGCTGGTCTGGTCTGCTCATACACATTTTTTACTGCAGACTTTCTTGTCAAAGAAAGTTTCTCAGGAAGAGCTGCTGCTGGTTCCCAGGTGCTCAGCTGTGACTCTGTGGGCACCTGCACTCCTCTGGAACCAGCCCATTTTGGGTGCCCAGCAAGAAGAGTCTGAAGTGACTAAAATGAGATGTCTGCAGAGACTGCTTAAAGAGAGACCAAGCAATTGCCAAAATTCAGAAAATGTATCCAATTAAATAAGCTCAAAAACTTCAGTATGTTATTCCAGTCTACTTGGTAATACAGTCAAGTAAACAAAAAAAAAGATGTATGAAGAACTCTAAATGAATAATGTGAGGAAGGAAAACACCTGCAGAAGTCCTAGCATAATTTCAAAGTGCTTGTCATGTCAGAATTTTGTATACACAGAGCTCTCTTCCCTTGACAAGCAATTCATACAACACCTTAAAAATTGTCATTACGTACATTTAGAAATCTTTTTTAAATAGAGGAAAGAGAAAACTCACAAATTGCGTTTTCTTCTTTTTTTCTTTAGGTTTTTTTTTTCCTTTTAAGCAGCAGGAGGCCAAGTATGGATTAGAAACATTGCACAAGTTATCTTAAACCAAATAAAACCTCACCAAGAATCACAGCTACGATTTCACTGAGGACCTTAACTACGCCCTTTAGGAGCTGCCTCCTGTGCTAGGCACAGCCATGTCAGGTAAACAATTCCACAGCCAAGACTCTCCAGAGCTTGCCATTAGTATTTTGCCAAACCATATATAACAGGGCACCCATCCACAGTAGGTAATGCAGGACAGTGATGTGACATTTTAAGTAAAACCAAACGGTTTGTTTCCAGCACTGGGGCTAATGTAACTGAATTGTACCATTTCACAGGATCAAAGAGTCAAAGCCAAAATGGGATGGGAAGTCAGGCATGAAGAAAAAAAATTATTCCTACCAATCTTTATCTTATTTGTACAGCTGAAAAATCTTCATTTTCCATCTCTGCACCATCAATCTCTAACCTGACACTGCCAAAAGACATACACTTTCTGTGGAAAGAGTCCAAAAGGCAAGGACAGGTTCTAAGATACAGTGACCAATGCTATTTTATATCAGCAGTTCCTCCCATCTACTCTTCTATACATTGCATTGCAATGCTTAGATACTTTATTACATTGATTTATTTTCTACTGCTGTAAAACACAGTAACTCTAAGAAACTCCGTTCTAAATTTCAGTTTTGCTTGAGGAAACCTGTTTGCAATGAATTATTTATGAGCATTCCATGGCTATTTGCCCCCCAAATCTCTCTTTGCAGCAATATCACTCAAAGCAGCTATTTACATTCACAGGACATTCACAAACAACATCTAAGCAATGGCAGTATCACAATTACATTACATTTTGTGAAGATAAGGAAGCTGCTTAAAAAACGACAAAGCAAGGAATCAGAAGTAGGCATTTTCCTTCCAAAGCACGAATTACCACAACAAACTGATCACACAACAAACTGACTGATGCCTTGTACCTGGGGGCTCACAGGTCTCAGTGAACTAACATGGACATCACTACTGTGTAAAAACACATTCCTGTTAGAAATGACAAACACAAGGACATAATGTGTGCAGGTACCTCTACATACCTGACTCGGAAACTGCCAGTGAGGAGATATAAGCAACTCAAAACAGGGGCTTGTTTTGGTGTATTTAGCCTAATCTAAACCACATCTGAGTGAGGCTGAAAGAACAGCACTTCTTCATCCCCTTTTCACTCTTTCTGTGTTTTCTTTTTAATGCAATCTGCTTATATGAATGAGTAGAGTGTTTGAAGAGCGCTACTTTTGGAGGATCCAGAAGTAACTATTAAATTAACTCTGAAGCTGCTGCATAGCAGAAATCTGTATGAAAGCTTTGTGCTAGCTGTGGAAAGACCTGACTATGAAGTTCTGATACACATATGAAGTTCAGTACAGTGTAGCCAAATAAATCTTTTAAAGTCATACTGTTCTCTTAACTCTCAGACATTAAACTGGACTCCAACCCGCTTAAAAAAAAATATTCCTAGTGCTTTTATTTTTCATACTCTTGATTTAGCCTAAAGGTATTTCTTTAAGGCAAAGACAAGTAGGTTATACACAGAAAAATGCTTACTCAATCTCTGTAAGCTGTCAGCACACTTCCACATAACTTACTATAACAAAGCAAATAAAGTTTTGCTAATTCGTAGGCCTGATCTCTTTTTTTTTAAATTAAGCCTGTTTATCTATCAAAAGAAATTTCAGATCATACTTAAACCAGTATCTGTATTAGCCGTGCAGAGATTTTAAAAAGAGCCATAATTGGACTTCATTATTATTAAATTTGTAACACTTTGAAATTGGAAGCATATCTAAAGCAGTAGTGTTTTAAGAACCTGCTTTCTCAATTATGGCCTTTCATCATTGTCATCATAAAGTCCTTCATAACTGTCATTTTGATTAAATCATACAGAACATCCAAATTTTTTAAAAAGTCCAAATTAAAAATGCTTTTGTATCACAATTACAACCAGCAGGGGCACATTTACTACCAACTGAAGTGGTTTGGTCATTGCTTTTTGTTTGGGGGGTTTTGTTTACTATAATGTGGTTTATCATTTATCAGTGTAGGAGAGACATACTGACATTGAATAGTATGTATCGCAGCTGAGGTGTCACAGTATTGCCTTGCAAAGAAGTTAACAGGACTAAACACATGTTCACATTTCAGCTATTTCCTGTCCACTGTCTAAAACATTAATCTAAACTGCAGGAGGACTTGCTGCAGTTATTAAAGTACATTTGGTTTTGCTATGTAGTTTTTGCTATGAAGTTTTAGACTGCAAAACAGTGGAGAAGTGATTCAGCTATAGTTGAATACTGCTCAGAAGGGACAAGGACCCCCAGCAGAAGCAGGAGGCACGTGATGCATGGGAAGGGATGGATGGAAGTAGAGGAAGTGCTTTAAATTGCTGCACCCTTTTGCACACTGGCTACAAGTCAGAAATTTGACTTAGTCTCTCAGTGGTCCAAATAAAAACCAGACTTACTTCTTTTCCAAGTATGGTTAGTATGCTGTAAGCACAGTATATGCTAAAGGACAGAAACCTCTTGCACTGTAATAATGGGAAAATAGAGCAGCTCCATAAGGAGTTACAGGGAATGCCTCCAATCGACCTCCATACTCTTCATACTGAACATGCTACAAAAATGCAAGGAAGAACACTTAGTGCTTTAACTTGCCAGAAGTGGAACTCCTACACCACATCGCTTTTTCCTTCACAAAGGAAGCTTAAAATTCAGCTCAATAACAATAAAATAGTATTCTACAAAAAAGGTATCTGGTATAAACTAGATAGCATTAATTCAATCTCAAACAGAAACTCCCAGAATTCTACACAAAGCTGGAGGGGATGGCCACTAAATCCTCCAATTATTCCTCTAACTCCTGACAATAAATATTGAGTTAAGAGGCCTTCATCCACTGATATCTCAAAAAAAGGAACGAACAAAGTCCAAGAGGAAAGCTAGAAATGATCCAGTCTAAATTACTGAAGAGTCTGGATACAGATCATGTAGTTCAACCTTCAAAGACACTGACAGATTTGTGAAATTATTCTGATCTACATGCAAGTCTGGCTGAGCTTTGGTCACAGATTCAGTATTGTCAGATTCAGACTATCTTTATGGAAATAAAATATTGATGCTGCCATCAGGAACTGAAATGTGACAGAAATGAAGCCCTTAATAAAGGTACTATGCATAGAAGACAAGGCAACAACCTTAAATTCCCATCAGGCCAGGGGACTGAATGCCACAACGCAAACACGAATACTTTCAGAAAGCAATTTACAAAAATCTAAAGTAAGATAGGAGAATCCCTCGAGCAGTTCAGAACTGTCCTTACGGTCTTGAGAAATACCCTTTTTATGACACAATGAAAATGAACCTTGACTTCCACAAACTCTTAAAAATAAGCAAACAGTAAACAAAAATACCCAGAACACTTTTACTTCCTCATAAATCAAAAAGTGAAAAATTTCCATTTATCGTATAAGATTAGCATAATTTCATAAGATATTAATAAATTTCATGGAATGTCTTTAAGTCAATAGCATTTAGCTATGACTTCTTTCTTCTTTCAAATCTCACATTGTATATAGCTATTAATTTCAACTGTCAATAACATTATCTGTTACAGTACTATTAATGATTGAGGAAGAAAACAAACTGCTGTTATTTTTCCATTTCACTCCTAGAAATGTTTCTTTTGTTTTTTAATCATTTTAACTGCTAAAAAAAATGAAGTCTGTAAAGCAGTCAGGAACCATCACTATAGAGAAATTTTAAAAATTAATTCCATAACTTTCCATTTTTCCATAATCTTTAACTGATTCATTTGCAAGTTCTTCCTAGAATTAGTTTTTCTTTCTGCATACACTGCCTTTGAGAAGAATATCAAGAAGCAGTTTTCTGTTTTACAGAGGCCTAGGGTTATTAGTTATCTCATGCTCCCTCTACTGACTGTGTAAGAAATGGCCCCCAAACCCTCTAAGATGCTTCTCTGTGAGAACAGTTTAGGACTCGATATAATGCTTCAAGGAATTAAAAAAGCATAAAGTAAATTTCTGTGGAGTGTCAAATCCTTGTGCAAGTCAGAGTAGAACATCTTTTTCTTCCTTCTAAGATAGAAGCCTCAGAAAATAAAACCTCCCTGTAGCATCCATGGTATTAACTGCTATACAAGCCATTTATGATACCCTTAGGAAACTTCTTCACAATGTTTCAAAGGTTTTATATTTAGGTGGAATATAAGAACTTCAAACTTCCATTTCTGGTGTAGTTTTTAGCAATATTTTTTTTTATAATCTGTTGTTCAGTTGAATCCACAAAAACTACCTACAGTCTCCTTTACCATCCTCCCGTGAAGGACAGTAATCTACTGCCAGTGTGACACGAGCACCATATTTACTCTTCACATTCTGAAAATAAATCATGAAATGACTGATAGGATATAATGTAAAAAATACATCTGGGAAAGTTCCCCAAAATTAAGGAAGGACTTAGTATACTACCTCTATTATCTTGAAAAGCAAATAATCTTCAGGATAGCTTACTGTTTTGCTATTCTTTAACTGAAGAAAAATGAGTCATCTATTTCTTTTTATAAAATATGTCTTAGTAGAGATAATAACTGAATGACTCTCTTTATTACATGAACCATAATAGAAGATTTAAATGCAGAATTTCATTTACATTTAGCAAAATCTATTTAATTAGTTTTGTTGCACATTAGAAACAAGTGATCTCATACAATAATGACCTCTACATCATGAAACTAAGCCTTTGTTATTAGACACTGAATGTGAAAAGAGAAAAAAAAAAAATCAAAAAGCCATGATGAAATATAATTCCTGAATGTTGTACACAGACCTCTATCCCACTGAGCATTAACAAAATCCAGGTACTTACCAGATCAATCAGACTCTCCTGGATTCTGTTCAGTGTGGTGCGTAATCTGCTGCTACTGAGGCCCAGTCCCGTTGATTCAAACTGGAAGACATACATTCTACTTAAGCTGGGAAAGGAAATCTCATTGGTTTAAACTTTAAAGTTGTACAGCAAAACTTAAGTTTGTAAAGACTATCTACAACTTACTTACATTAAAATTTTAGCACAGAATCATAACCGTACAAAATGAAAAGAAAATCCACAGAGGTCACAGCATTCAACATTGCACTGGTGTGAAGAATGACCTAAGTATCCTTCATGAAGATGACAGTGTATCATTCATACCAATAAAACATCCAGTACCTTTTATTCTTGTAATTCTGTATTTGGCTGCAGGACTCTGGATTTTCTCATTTGGGTGATGAGCCCGGAATGGTGCCCCACGATGCCCCCTCCGAGCCTTGCATTCACACCTCACCCAAGCCAAATGGGCTTCACTGCTCTTTCTAGCTATAAAATCTCTTGTATTATCAAATATATATCTTGCATTTATAAAAATTGTAACTACTGATCTTTATAAAACAGTCATTATTACTTAATGCCTATAAAGGTCTACCTCAGACATGTGCCATCTTCATGTTCATGGCTCAGGAGTGTATGGGGCAGAATATCAGCTGGGATATATAGTTATATATACACCTGTGCTATATATATGTATTTATTTTATATATATATATACATATATACATATACACACACATATATATAGCTACACTAATTTCCTGCTAAGTGCAATGGATTATACCAGCTGAGGGTCTGATGTGACATGCATAATTATTGTAACTACTTGTCTTCTACTGTTAATAAAAAACCCCAACAAACTAACACAGTTAAGAAAGTGGAAACAGGACATGTAAGAAACACACATTTAAGTCAACAACCTGAAAGGATTTGAATACAGTTCTGGTATGTGATTCACACCAAAAGGCAATTTGCTGAACAATATTTAGGGCACTGTTGTTCACTGCATTATTAGACTTCCTTTCAGTGGGCTGAACCAGGCAAGGAAGTATTTGAGCTCACGTGACCTCCTCCTCTCCTTTTGAATACAAACAGGTATAATTTAGGTCCCCATTTACTGCATCTAAAGTTTCTGATTTAAGATGTCCATCTGCCCCAATTCTTCTATATATTAAATGACAATTTACATCTGAGTTGAATTCCCACCAGAAGTATACTCTGATGAAATCTAAAACCTGATCTAGGAGATACATCCACATTTGATAAAAACTGATAAATAGAAATGTTCATGCCTTTATTTTATTGCAAGTGAAGTAACCTTTTTTACAAAAAAAATTTTTATCTTTCTTCAAATATTTACTGTAGAAGCATCAGTTCTAAACTGTCTTTGATTTTGCAGGTGTATGGGTGAAAAAGAAAATAACTTTTTTTCCTTAAAGAAATCCATCCTTGATTCTCCATGTTATCTTTTTTCCCTTCTTAACATCATATAGTACTTTTTCAAGACATGGACATAAGGACTGCAAATTCAAGACTGACTATTCCCTCTGTTAAGGTAAGAACAAACAGAAAAAAAAGCCCTGCTTAAATGTAAAAAACCCACATATGTTAAAAATATATTTGCAAGTTTCAGCCATTTAAGGAATTTGCATCATCAAATCTACCATTAATTCTTTCTCTTTCTGCCTTTCAATTGCTAACTTCCAATTGCTAACTTTCAATTGCTATCAGTAACTTCTACTTATTTATTCTATAATGATATATTTCTTTCTAAAAACTGGTAATTTTGAATTGGAAACATATCTGAATGAAAAAGAAAGTAAAAACAAACATAAATTTCCATGAAACTTTACATGTTCACAGTACTCCAGATTTACCAGGCAACCAGTTACACCCTGAAATCAGAATTGTTCATCCATATGTATGAGGGAGGAAAAAAAACAAGAAGCAAAGTAATTGTTGCTCAGAATTTTTCCACAAGGACAGAACCTCATGGCTTCACAACGAATGTTTCACTCATCAGTACATCCGACTCGCTTCATACAAGATTCTGTTATTTCTATATGCAGAACTACAGATTTCTAAATTCCACAAATTGATGGCCTAGTAAGGCTAGTAAGCAGAGCATTAAACAATTTGAAGAATATTTCTATTCACCACAAATTTTACATATCCCCTTATAGTTATTAAAAAAACATTAAGTTTACAAAGTAGTGCAATGTCCTGTCAAAAAAAATAAAACTCACCTCAATTTTTTTCTGCTAAGGAAGACTATTTTATGGCATGTTCATTAATGTCTTACGTTTTAGTGAATAGATGTTAAATACAAGGAATTCCTTTTAATTTTATTTTGTTTTGCTCCATAATTTGAGATAAGGCAGGTTTAATTTGCATCCCACAAATAAAGAAAGTTTGGAAAGAGATTCTAGTTACAACCATGTTTAATTTTTGGCAGTGAAAAAAGCTAAATACTGACTACATAGGATAATGATTCTAAAGAGGTCTGGAAAGAGCAATGACAGCATCATGAATGGACATAGAACTCAACATGTGTATTTTAAATCCCTGGTTTTCACTGAGTGGGAATGAACTCTGTATAATCAATCACTCCCCTTATGTGTGTACTAACTGACATATACAACATAACCACAAGTATTCACAAATAATTTTAAACATTTAAGGAAGTTATACCAGCATACTCTAAGAATCCCATTTGACATTATTTTCTGAATAAAAATAAAACAGGAACACTCTGAGTGGTCTAAATCACATACCATCACCCATCTCTACTTTCTACTACGGGGAATGAGGACATTTAAGCAGCATTACAAGAGGATTTATTACAATCATAAACCCTTGTAAGCATTGTGTTTCCCACGGAAAACAATCTGTCAAAACAAATACTAGGCACACTACAAAAACATCACAATTTTACCACTCATCTGCTATAACATTTACCTGCCTAGCACTGTGCTGTTCTCTGTTAGAAGCACAGAGTGAGGAAGTCAGTATGGGCTTTAGAAACACAAAACAGGAGGGGCAAAAAAAAACCCAAACAAAACAATAAATGCAGCACAATATGATTACCAGAGCAACTAAGCCAATGGAAATCCATTATCTTAACAAAAAAACCTAAAAAACCCCAAACCACAAACAAACAAACAAAAAACCAAAACAAAAAACCCAACAAAACCAAAAAAACTCCCACCCATCTTGTAAACACAAATTGTAAATACATTTGTCCTGCCAAATAGAACAGTTCAAAACTTTTTAGAACCATATGTTGAGTCTGAAAATTCCTTACGATGTGCCAACACACGATGATGGATTTGGAACCCCTAAATTGTGTTACTTGTGGAGTAATTTAGGGGCCAAGAAAGGAGAAAGTTGTTTTTACACGCAGCTATTAAGACAATTCTATTGAAAGTTGATCTATGCTATGTAAAGACATTGCCAACAAGCATTTATTTCAACTACAAGATCACTCAAAAAAACGTTGTTTTCATTAATGCAAGTAGTTTGACAGAAGAATACTAGATCTGAAAAAGTCTCTTTCAAACATCTCAAACTTGAGTTACTGCTTAACTTTCAGGGCCCCCTCCCTTTTCCAACATTTGCTATTCTTATGTAAACTAGAGAAATCCATATAGAAAAATTCAATCACCTTATACTGTCTAGGCTCAAACCACCCTCCTTGTGCAGACTGTTCCTTTGCTTTGCTGCCCACTTTCTACCACTACTTTTAGGTATTTAACATTTTCTTTCCTCCTTTTCAATACTGCTGGAAAAAAGAATAGGGAATCTATCGATTCAAAACATAATATGATTAATGTCTCAGTGACAATAATGCTCCCAATACTTCTTTCCCTTATTGCTGATCTAATCAGCCTTTTCTTTCTCCTACATTCAAATCCATTCTCTTGCCACTAATTTTTCTGTGGATTACATATTAGGTAGTATCTTAAGCAAAGAGATCTCCTCTGTATTTTCATTCTGTGTATACAGTGATATGTGAAAAAGAAAAATGCTTCTACCTACCGTGTCATTTCGGCCAAAAAATGTATAGACTGCATACAGATAGTAATCAAAGAGCTGGGACATGAAGTGGATCACATCAAATGCAATCGGTTTCAGAATATTCATCATCTGCATGTATTTCCCTTAAAAATTAAATATAGAAGATCAGTTTCCTCACCACAAGTGCTAAAAAGACAGTGCCAGTTTTACCAAACTCAAAAACAGCTTTACAAAGTGTATTATTTAGCCTTCAACGTTGATTAACAACAACTTAATAATAGTTTACAGATTGGGAGGTTTAAAAACAAAGCTAAAATGATGGCTTAGACACCACAATTGTCTCAAGACTTCTCAAAATGTAGATGTTAAACCATACCAAAATGTCTTCAACCATTCTTGGCCTTCTAGTACCAAATTCAAAACATACAACTTTCTGGATCCTCTACAAGTTTCAGCTCCATTTAGCTAAAAAATAATAATCTGCTAAAGTAGTCTCTGGCAAATGCTATATAGAGCCACTGAAGATTTTATGCATTAGTGTGTTTATATATGCACATATGGATCTTTTTCAAGCAACAGAAAAACACGGTATAAAAATTATATGTCCAAGACTGGATTTTACTCAACAACTCCAGGAATTACGTGCTTCACATTGGTGATATAGCATTTTCTGCTCTCCTTCCTTTTTATCATATGGTAAGAATCCCAAGTAGTTTTAAGTTTGAAATGTTTCCAGGGGGACAGACTGTGAGTAAAGGAGCATGTCAGTACCCTGGCACATCCAGGGAGAAGAATAATTCCTTCTCTTCATTCCTTGTCTCTGTTGTAACACACTTGACTTGGGTAAATAATTTTTTTTTAAAATAACAAAAACACCCCAACCACAGGACCTTCACCTATATGTTATGTGAATCAAATTGATCATAGGATTTGGACACCAAAAGGGATTTTTTCCTACAGACCTAGCTCATAGGGTCAATAGTTTTCAGTCATTTTTATTTTCCAGCATAGGACATGGCTCTTCAAAGGGTCATAAAAGAAGCATACTTAAAGAAAACCCTGATATTGCAGAGACCCCACATTTCCTGCTGGCTACGTCAAAAATGACATCCTACTTGCTCTTTTAGTGTTTTAAAAACATAAAGAACACGTAACAAGCTTTTGGTTACTATAGTAAAAGACAGAGAGCAACTTTTGAACCAAAACACAAATGCAGACTACCCAGCATGTAGGATACAGCAGGTCGTTTCACAAAACGTCATATTCGAGATGTGTTTTGATGTGACAGATTGGAAAAACTACAGGAAGGTGCTACAACAATTTATTTTTCTTGTAGTCAGCAACACTCCTTTTCAAGTTAATACTGTGCCCAGTAATAGATAGAGAAAATATTGGTTTAATCAGAGAAACTGGGTAACAAAGAAACAAAAGCTAGCTTTTAGTAATGGGGGAGTTACTTGAATTTTTCAAGCAAGTAATTGAGTAGGTCAGCAAGGATAACTAAGTTGAAAAATACATGATACAGCTACATAACTGATAAAATGGTAGAGCACTAGAGTAAGAATCAAGCAACAGCCTGATATTGCTACCTTCCATGTTTCTATCTAATTTAGACTCCCTATTGAATACTATGTGACTATGCTCCTGTTTGCTAAGACACGCAAGAATACATTTTATTATTTTTGGAGATTTGACACAGGTTGTAATAATTAATATTTGTTAGTTTAGCCCATTTGTTAACTCTATAATACTTAATTATTTATGTTGAGACCCACAGCACTATGAACAAACTGAAAAGTGGACTTAAAAAATTCTATTTGTCTTCTAAAAGGGAAAACCAAATGCACAGTCCAATGTGGAAATTTTTGGATGTTTGTGAAATGATGGTACTGGTACCCTAATTCAAGCGTCACCTTCATCTGTGCTATCTGAATATTCCGTACTGCCACAGGCTGACTTTTTCCACTTACTCTGTGATAAACACATTTTTAAACTTGCCTGCAACCCAAACACAATATAAGAGTGATAAGTCACATTCTGGACAGTTAAGACTTCCAAGCATCTGTGCAGCTGGCATGAATACTGAAGGTAATCTCTTGGGCAGTGTCTTATGCTTTTCCAAAGGGCTGTGCACTGTACACTGCCCAAGTATTGTCCCTATAAAAATCTTCCAATGCCAAGAACATTTCTCTATTACTACATCACTCGCATCTTGACACAACAAGTATTCCAAGAACATTTCCTCCTCGTTGCTCTCTCTAACAGGACACCAATTTTTAACATCTACACATTTTTACCTACTTGTGCTAAAGTTACTATTTTGGGTTAAAAAGGGATATGTAAGAACATTTCCAAATAGCACAAACACACTCCAGGATCAATATCAAAATAGAAACTTCCAGAAATACTTGAAAGCAACAATTAAAGTTTCAGCAACTGAAAGCAGCTTGAATTTCTAGAGGCTCTAGATAGCTGAAACTGCTGAACATTTGCCAGATTTCTTTTGAAGTATTTCTTGCAGAACTCCTTCTGTCCTTAGGGATAGCAAGTAGAAAGTATTCTTTAAGACTAATCTATGTAGAACTGATGCACCTCACAAATTAGCACACACAAATCTTTGCCAATAAATCTTTAGCAAGTCAACATGGCAAAGTGAGCTTTAAACTAGGAAAGATGGGGTGAGAGTTATAGTGACCACACATGCAGCAAAATAAGGTTTAAGTGGGAATACCTCCAGCAAGTACAAGCAGCCAAAGACATGAGTATAAGACAGGACTATGGGACATCCCTTTGCACTCCCACTGGGATACTCAAACGGTCACAGGGCTTTGATCTCATTGCGATTATGGAGACTTGGTGGGATAGCCTGCATGACTGGAATATTGTCATGAAGGGCTACATGCTGTTGAGGAAAGACAGACCTGGAAAGCATGATGGTGGAGTTGCCCTATATGTGAGGCAACACTTCGAATGTACCAAGCTGTGTCTTGGGGTGGATGATGAGTCAGTGGAGAGCTTAAATTTTCAGGTAACAGGGCAGACTAGTAAGGGTGACACTGTCAGGGGTGTTTGCTACACCTGATCAGGAGAAGGAAGTGGATGAAGTCTTTAACAGACAAATAGAAGTAGCCTCATGGTCACAGGCCCTGGTTCTCACAGGGGACTTCAATCATCCTGACATCTGCTAGAAGAACAAAACAGCAAAGCACAAACAGTAAAGCATTGACAACTGACAGAGACGGTGAAAGATGCCAATGCAGAATGGTGTGTTGCTCAACCTTATGCTAATGAACAAGGAAGGCCTTGTTAGAGGTGTGAAGGTTGGGGACAGCCTTGGCTACAGTGACTATGAGACTGTGGAGCTCAGCATCCTGCATGAAGGAAGCAGGACAGCAAGCAAAATTGCAACCCTGGACTTCCGGAGAGTTAACTTTAGCTTCTTGGGGATCTTTTTGGAAGAATCCCATGGGGATCGGCCCTGCAGGAAAGAAGTGTCCAAGAGAGACGGTCAGTATTCAAGCACCACTTCCTCCAGGCTCAAGAATGGTGCATCCTGATGAGCAAGAAATTAGGCAGAGAGGGCAAGAGAAGAGCATGGATGAACAAGGAGCATGTGTCAAAACTCAGTAATAAGCAGGAGATATAAAGGAGGTGGAAGCAAGGACAGGCCACTTGGAACGAATACAGAGATGTTGTCAGAGTGAGTAGTAGTAAGATAAGAAAAGCCAAGGCCCACCTGGAATTAAATCTGGTCAAGAACATGAAGGACAACAAGAAGGGCTTCTTCAAATACATCAATGACAAAAGGCCTGCTACTAAATGGAGAAGTAATCCCGGTGAGGGGACACAGAAAGGACTGACATATCAAATGCCTTCTGTCATCAGTCTTCAATGACAAGACCACCCCTCGGGAGTCTCAGACCCAGGGGACCAGGAAAAAGGAATGGTGGAAGGAAGACATACATTAAGAGCCAAGATGCCACTTTGAAGTGCAAAGTGCAAATTCCATTGTAGCTAAGTCATTCTGAAAGACTATGTGATTTACAGTTTTTTATGTCATGTGAGGATCTGTTATGTGACCAATCACTCACTTCAGCTACCGACTTCTGCTGTGAGAAGCATGTCTGTCATCACCATTATTATCTTCTCAAAAGATAATGGGGTTTAAAGAAAGCAAAATCTAAGAATTTGTCCTCAAAACCCATTCTTAACACATGCAAAAATGAGGCTGAAAAAGCATTAAAACCCTTCAACATAAGAAATACCCACTAACCTATTTCTTAGGTCAGAATGATATTAATTAAGAGATCACTGAATCAATATACATAATGACATAGTCATTAATTATTCTTGTTTATATATAGCGCTTAGTCAAAATATTCCACACAAATTTAACACGAGTTTACTCTTCCTTTACATTTTAAGTCAACATGCAATGGCTTGATAGGAAAAATTAACCTTATAAATTAGTCTAATGGCTACTTCATACTAGAAGGAGAAATAATTACATTGGATTATTAACGCGAGAGAAATCTGATGAATTGTTGACTTGAAATTCAAACACAATTGTAGCAGCTCCCACTTAAATTATACATTAGTAACTCATTTATGTAGTTTATAAATATTAAGCTACATTTTTTTTATTCATCTAGCTTACATACAAAGCATACAGCACATAGAAATAGTTCAAAATGGTTAACAAACACTGTCATACTCATTCAGTGGGTACTACTACATTCATAAAAAGTAAGGCAATGATTTCTGTTACTTGACTGGGCAACATAAATCTGCATCTTCATCACTATGACTGAAAAAGAGCAAAGAAAAACATATTCAAGAGGGAAAATAGTCATCCAAATAACTACTGATCTACTGTATTAACTTTTAGGGTGCAGAATTTCAGATTGTTTTGAAGCAAGTATGGAAATTACAGAAACAGAAATACAGAGGCAAAATTAAGATAAATCTAACAGAAGTGAACTGTACCAGACTAAGGTACATGATTTTCTAGACAAAGGACACAGTACATTTCACTATCCGGGATTTAGTGAAAGTATTAATTTAAAAATATTGCACAGTAAATAAGTGAAGCTAGAGTGTGTTGAAAAGGGAAGTAACTGAAAAAGCTACTAGTGGAGCTCCCAGCAATAGGCCATTTCTTTAATATTGTCATTAATTACTCTGGCACAAAAATGAGTGACAATAGAAAAAAATAAAGGGGCACCATCAAAACAGAAAAGAACTGACATATGTACAGGAGTACTTGATGACTGTTGTAATAAAAACTGGATGAAATCCAGTAGCACAAATTGTAAATCTATTCATTTAGGGGACAATTAAAAACACGCATCTTTCTACTATAAGCTAGCAGCTTTTCTCTTGGGAAAAACTGGGAAAGTGAAGGATCTGCTGGCTGTACAAGGTTGTTACACATGAATTGAACTGCCAGTACAAGGAAGCTGTAGAAAATCAAAAGAGGTGCAAAATGGAAGGAGCTTGTGACCATGATGCAATGACAGAAAAATTAGAGAATGCAGGAAGATCTCATCCAAAGTATTGCACATGATTTTGGTAAGATTATAAAAGGAACAGAAAATTTAAGTTTCTAGTGGATAAATACAGAGGATACTAAAAATCTTGGCACATTGTTTAGCAAATCAAAGACTGAGAAGAAATAGGATTGCTTTCTGTAAACAGTACACATCAAAAAACAAGACGATCTGTTAATCCTGAAAGTTTCTTTTGTCATAAGATCAAGTCAGCAGAAAATAGGTGGATTTTTTTTTTAATCTATAGGTTTCTGGAATAGAATTCCTATTAGAATGAGTGGTGGGAACAGAAATATTTTTAAGCTCAAGCTCAAAACAAGCATATTTACAGGCAGTGTTAAATGACATCTTCCTCGTGCACGAGGTCCCTTTCTAATTCCATGCTATAAATAGCACTACTATCACTCATTACAAAAACAACATAAAACACCCCAAACAGCAGAAAAAATGAAAATTAATAATAATTCCAGAAGGAGAAAAAAGCATATATATGAGCTTTTAAAATAATGTTTAATTTTGGGGTTATGAACACAATCCACAAATAGAAAGACTCCTCACATAAAATTGGAAAACCACAACTACTGCTTCACCTGCTTGTACAATGTTTTATGGCAGGGACAGAGGCTGGAGTTTGTATGGAAGTGCCATGAGAGGTTTCCAGATTCAATCCTAAATTTTCTTAGAGCAAAACCTTATAGTAGAGGGCAGCAAACAAATCTCTCCAACCTAAGTCACAGATCAATGCCAGAAAAGTCACAACAGAATGAACTCTCATTTCAGGTCTCTATGGTAAATGCTCAAGTGAAAAAAAAGGTTTTAGCAAACCTGCAAAAAAGGTTTAGAAAATTAATTCCCAACTCTCATGCTGCCCTCAAAGACAGCAAAAGGTACTAACCAGGTGTTGGAGTAACCTCTTTTAAAAGGGCTTACTCTGAAGTGCAACAATCATTTTCAAGCACACAAACATTGAAGGCAAACCTCATTAATGTAACACATACAGAATTCCTCTCTCTTCTGCCTACTCAGATAAATTTAGCAGTTACTTCCCCTTCTCTATAAATAAAACAGAAGTCAGTAGCAGAAAATTGCTATCGTACAATTATCCAGATCATCACACAGAAGGCATGATCATGAAAAATCAATCCCATCACATCTAGAACTGGAGGCCAGTGTTTACATAGACAAGTTTGGCAAGAAAAGACCTCAAGAAGTGGCCTAGTGCAACCTCCAGCTCAGAGGAGGTCTAAAGAGAGGAGGCTGCTCAACAGCCTGTTCAGTCACATCTTGATCACCTCCAAGGACAGAGATTCCCTAAACTCCCTAGGGATTACTAGGATGTATGAGAGGGCTCTTTTCTTCTAGCTGATTACCATGCAGTAAAAACAGTTATTCTGAGTATGAGAATTTGAGTAATGAAATGGAAAAAAAACCCCCAGTCTTAAAGTTCTTACTTGTGCAACTATTCTACTTTAAAATAAAGCATTTAATAAAACACATTAAGCAACATAGAGCATTCATCTTTTTGCTTGCTATCTCCACTCTTCTAACACATTCAATATTTTAGACAAATAAACTACCATTATAGGTTAAACCCAACATATGCATGCAGATTAATTTTCCAGTTAAAAATAACTCACAAGATATAAGCAAATTTATCTATTTAATTTAAAATATTTGTTTAGTGCTTTATTTCTATTTTATTAACATTTTCAAAGAGTAGAAATAGAGCCCAATTAGGCATATTTTTCAGGGCCTTAAATATCATTCAACATATTTGCTATAATCCATAATTTTGCACAAAAATCAAAAACACTTATAAAAAACTACAATTATTCTACATACCAACAAGCCTTATTACATTCAGTGTAGTGTTTGTTAGAATAGGTGCATTCACTTTATTGAGATTATAATCTGATCTCTTTCTGCTCCTCAGAGTTTCTCGAGAAACACTTGAAAGAAAACAAAACAAAACAAAACACACCAAATGTGAAAACATTCAAAGATATACAAACAAAATTCAGTGGAAAATATATTATTCCTCCCCCCTTCTTTCACATGACAATATGTCTTCCAGTGCAGTATTTTATTTATGCCAAAGCACAACTGGGTTAGGATTCTAATATTTAGAGAGAAGCCTGATCTAATTATATAGAATTGTGCTGGAGAAAGGAATTTTTGACTTCTATTTTAATGCTGGAGTTCTGCAGGCTTCTGTCTTGCCTCAACAGTCATTTTAATCACTCTGACCGAAATTCATAATTCATAAAGAGAATAAAAACAACACAAGTCACAACAAAAAGAGGCAGATTAGTCACCTACAGCTGAAAGTTACTATCTAGACACAGAAGTAATATTGAGGAAGGTTAAGCTAAAATAGTCATTAAATTTTTCATAAATGTAATGCCTGAAGGAGGCAGGAAGTTAGACTTGATATTTATCCAACTAGAGACATTTTCATTTTCTACAAGAGAAACCTTCTACCAGCTGCCATACCTCAAAATTATATTCTTAGAAAAATTTCAATTTCGCAGCACAAACCTATGGACAGCAACTCTTGTACATTACTCTGCTCTGACCCAGGTGATGGCATTCTAGTTGTCCTGCAAACCCTACATAAAAAAATGTTAGCCTGCTTCACAAAGTCTGAATGTACATCCAAGTTGTACAGAGTCCTAGACAGAAACTTGTTTTCAGATCCTTTTAAAGGATACGAAGTTGGCTTTGCTTATATGAATATATATAAATAAAATACTCTTGTATATACATCAAAATAGAATATGTATATTCATTTATATATCTACGTGTGTGTTCATAAAGAAAAAGAGAATTTAAAATTCAAAATTACTGCCTTCAAGCTATGGAAGAATCTGGTTTTTTTTTCTTAACCTGAAGAAGTTTACTGTTCTGCAGAAGCAGAAGCCCAAAACTCAAACCACTTGTCTGCAAACAACTGCTTTTGACACAACAGAAATTACACATATATACAACAGCTGCTATAGAAGAACCTTCAGTTAACATCTAATCCTCACTAATCAGTTTTCCACTACCTGCTTCAGAGAGCCTTTATATGCTTTCAAAATGTTCCTTTCTTCAGGTTTTGTCTGTAATAATGATGAGAGGTTTAATGCTCCTCCCCATTCTGGAGATCTAAGTGCTGAGCCTTCTAACTATGCAGGCAGCATAATGATTATTTGATTATTATTCCACTGTTGTAGATTACACAAACTGAACTAATTAGAATACTGAGATGAAAAGCAGATAAATTATACCAAGGATGCACATGGCCTACTTACCTTTTTATCGGGGCATCTCCTGTCTGCTCATCCACATAATCTCTTTTCAACTCTTCAGGAACATCACTGTCGCTATCATACTCCTGATACGCACTTTTTTCTTGTTCATCTGATTCATACTGTTAAAAAAAAAAAAGAAAATAATAAATTGACTACAATTATTTTTCTTATAATATTGTCACTCATTAATGTTGCACTTTTTGCACTTTTTGGCTTTTACCTTGATTGCAATACAAATAACTTTGCTGGTTGAAAGGCTGCTAACATGCTCTTTAAAAATGCAGCAGGCAAATTATATTATGTTGATTGAGTAAATATTTGCATCATTCTATTTCAGCTACCAATAGTTTGCTTTGCTTTCTAGTTGATGTATAAAGTACCCACATATTTGAGCTTTTATAATTTGCTTTATAATCTGAAAAAAAAAGGGTAATAAATCCTCAAAATTCATCTATACAGTGGCAGTAAAACAAACAAACAAAAAAACCCTGGCACTGCATAATACTTAATTATTATTGCAAGAAGAAAAAAACTATTGCTTCACAAAAATACTTGTTTATATTGTACACATTTAATTAGAAAAAGAAACCAAAACAAACAAAAAAAAACTTGCAGTCTTTTCGCACAACTCCAGAATGTACCTGCACTTGAAGAGAGACTTGAAGAGAGAGACTTTTCCTTAACACATACATCGCTTTGAAGCCACTTTATACAAACAGTCAGTAGTGACACAGGTAACACACTGGCTCCAGGATCCTTAAGAACTGGCAGCCAAAACACACTAGGACATGTATTTTTTCAGTCATGCATGCCCTAGCCCCAAGTTGCTGAGACTTTTAAAGGCTAGCACTATGAAAGCACTATGTCATAAATGCAAGAACCCCCCATTTGTACAAACAAATTAAAAACAAAAACAGCTCCGGTGGAAAAAAAAGAATATAGTATGAGACACTCAAGAGAAATGTTCAGACCATTAGTATTCCCAGGCAAAATATCTGCCTTATGAACATTTTAGACAAAGGAAAGTTGTAATGAAAGCAGCTCAGTTTATTTCAAAAATGAGCCGAGGTCAGCCTTGACTAAGAGCAAAAAGAACCACAGTTTAACTAACTTGGCTGGAACATCAGCACAGAGAATTACCACCACTTATTATGCATTAAAATATAATAAATGATGTGCTGATTCAATTAAAATCCAGTGAGAGTAGAACAATAAATTGACTAAAAACTGTTAACTATAATTCCTATTGATGTAAGAATCTGACAGTTGACATTAATTAACTGTTTTAACATCATAGAATAAGAGCTATTTTGAGAATTTTTTTTTTAACTTGGAAAAATACTTTATTAAGTTTCCTCAATCTAATGCTATTAATGATCTGGAAAAGCTATTTATGAGACAAATGCATCTGTATTTTAAAGTATGCATTAACTCACAAAAATTAAATAGTGACCTCAACCTGAAGAGACCTTATAAATCTATTTTGAACATGCACAGTCTGCAGTAAATTTTAAAGTGCTAAAATGAATTCAGACATCTTGTAGCAATAATCAGTTACAAGTGTTTAGGCAATCCACTCAAACCAACCCATAGGCAGCGGTAAGATTGATCAAAGTTGAAGAGCATTACAATACTGGAAGTTAACTGTATCACAACAAAGACATTTTAAGAAGCTACAGAAAAGGGACATAAAGCATCTCACTGATGCTCAAGATACATAGCTGAGGTGACTGGGTCCAGGGGCAACAACTAAGCACTTCAAAAGACTTTAAAATTCTCAAAAAAAGTCCTGACAGTTCTTCCCACCCTACAGATAAACTGACAAGTAAATTAACTGTTTATGTCCCTATCATGCTACTTCTTTCTATATTTGGTAACATGCCGGCATTCTCTGGAAACAAAATTTTGCAACCTCCATTTGAAATAATTCCAATTTTCAGTGCTAAAATGTGCCTCAACCTTAACTGGTCAGCCAAGACACCGAAACACAAAACCTCAGTAAAAATTTTATCCTACATTGTCCTAAGCAGGTTATTTATCTTTCTATGTAAAGAATAACAAAACAGGTGTACCTTCTACTTTTTAAATAGGAGTCCTTTCTGTGTCAGCACTTTGGAACAACAGTCGTGAGAGACTGAAATGTTACAGGTTAATGGCTCGAACAATCCGCAATTTGCAAGAACAGCAGGTGCTCTGCTGAGGCCAGGTTTGCACACCCCAGCTGTGTGGTGACAAAACCCCTGATGTACATAAGACAGAGGGGGTGCACACCCACCACCAGAGCATGACCACAACAAACCAGCCTTTGTTTAGCAACAAGCCGTTTTTTGAGCCAGATAAGGGAAAAGGCCAAGAATAAGCAGATCCTGTGAGATAGGATAATGCTTTTTATCATGCCAATGTCCTTCCCATGAGGAGGTATCACATAAGCCTTAAGGTATTCACCCCTTCTGATAAGGCATAGCTGGCTCAACTAAGCAGGGCCAAATAGCAGTCAGGTCATTTAGAAGGGGCCACAAACCATCGAAGACCCCCAAAGTGCCCCCAGACTCATTTCTGGGGCCTTCCACCGAAGAACTGCATATGATCCAGAGTGTTGTAGCAGACAGTGTAAAACAACCCCCCCAGGGGAGGTACCTGGGTGCTCCTCCCTGAATGTGAATGTCTATTAACCCAGTGAACTTTATGTTTGGTGGGTTTCACTCAACCCCAGCAGATCAAGACTGTGACCATCACTTTGACCAATGGACACTGAAATTGCAAAAATCAAGTCTCGGTTGGATCCACAAACGATGTTATCTTTCCACTATCTACTCTTATCCTTTCCTTCTTTCTTTTCATTGTATGTTTTCTTAAATTATAACTTGATACTTTTATATATTTATATTACTATAGATAATAACATGCTAGATAAAACTGCTACATACCTCATTTCCACTGAAACCAAATTGTTCTAAAATAAACCTGCCATGTATATGTATGTATAAACACCAATCATTCAGTGGTGTTTCACTCTAATCCATCCCAAGGGATCTATTAACAAGAACCTCAGTTACCCTGCCTCTGGAATAGTAACAGAGAGAGAAGATTAAAAATGTCAAAATGGAAAGTAGGATGGTCATCTGTGGAGTATAGTCACCTCAGTCACAAAATACCTTCATTCCAGTACCGGCCCTGGTAGATGTCCTGTACACCTACTGACAAGTTAATTAACCTGTCCTGTGCCTCCATTCACAGAGATAAATTTCTGTCTGATTTACATTTATGTTTTGTAACTCGTGAAGGTTACAAAGAGTGCCAGAAAGACCTGCAAGACCACTACCTCTCATAAGCCTGCAGTGTCTGTGCCAGATGGTACCAGAAGTGGGATGCCGTAAGAGACTTCAAGCACTACTACTTCTGAAAAAAGGTTCATCTTTGGAGGAAAGAGGGAAAAGATAATATTCAGCTGAAGTCAGAAGAAGGTATTACAAGGAGCTACTGGAGAGAGTCCAGTGGAGGGCCACAAACATGATTAGGGGGTCTCTCTTATGAGGAGATACGGCAGGAACTGGGCCTGTTTAGTCTGGAGAAGCCTGAGAGGGGATCTCATGAATGCATATAAACATCTCAAAGGCAGATGCCAAGAGGATGGTGCCAGGCTCTTTTCAGTGGTGCCCAGCAACAGGATGAGGGGCAATGGCCATAAACTAAAACACAGGAAGTTCTACCTCAACATGAGGAAGTGTCAGAGAACTGGATCAGGCTGCCCAGGGAAGTCATGGAGTCTCCTTCTCTGGACATATTCAAAACCCACCCAGACACATTCCTGTGTCACCTTCTCTGGGTGATGGACTAGATGATCTCCAGAGGTCCCTTCCAACACTAACAATTCACTGATTCTGCGATTCTTTTTTACTGATAGAAGACTGCTTGGCAGCAATGTGACACTTCATGCTGGTGAAAGCCAACAAAACAGTGTCTCCAACATATTCATCAGCATTTGCTATTTAGTTTTTTCATCAAATGATTTCATGCTTGTAAAAACAAAAGCTTAGCACAGAGTAAGACAATGTCTTTTAAATTTTTCTTGAAGCTAGGAGAAACAGATTTCTGCAGCATAAAATGTTAGAAATGGAAAAACCGAAGAAGGTCTGTTCTAACTTGTTTGCAGAGTTTTCATACCTCATACGAATGTGCAGATAGAAATAAAAATACCTCAACATATCCACAGTCAAGAAATGAAGACAATTCTAGCCTTCTACAAGTGTAAGTATGTGCTTACAAGTCACTAAACAAAAAATATGGGAACAATGTAGGCTCTCATTCACTAGCAGCAACCTGCAAGGTACCAGAGGAGTTTGAAATCACTAACCAGCAATTATTCTTTTTTGTTCTTGAGATGTTATCCAGTCTCAGTAGCACAAGTTAAGCTCAAGAAAACATTATTCATCAAAGGGATAAACAAGAACAAAAGCTTTAACAAAAACATGCTAAAGTAGTGTTTAACAGAATGGTACAAAGCTTTACATTAAAACACGTTTGATCACTGCTAGATTTTGGCAGACTTCTGAAAAAACCCACACAGTTGTTGTTCAGTTTTATAGAAGAACTCACAATAAAGAGAGTGTCCTGAGCATTTAAATTACAACTAAAAATGACGTAACAAACATCAGAAAATCCATGGCAAATCACGTAGGTGTGAACAAGCACAACAAAAGGAGCAACCCACAATGATTCTTTCCTATGAAGCCAGAAAGCAAGTCCTAAAATGATAAAATTATCTCCACAAAGAAAGCTAACTTAAACCCCTGGAAAAATACTAATTTAGGTGGAACATGTCTTGCTAACCTTCAGGAACACTTGACTTCAGTGGAAAAAAAGTGCTGATTCAGTGCAAAACAAACTGAACTTTAAACAGGATGCCTGGCTTTCTGGCACGTGTAAAAGCAAAGCAGCACAGTACTGCAGGCAACAGATTCTTGTACTAAGACACTTTGCCATCATTGCTACACAAAATAAATCGTAATTTACTGAAAGCACCATTTGCTTTTATTTTTTTTTCTATTTTCCTGAAACACTCCATACCCCATTGGAAGCTAACACGTCTTCTGTCTCATCATCTTTGCTGTCGGCCTGAATTTCAAAGGGGTTTCCTCCGTTACAGTACTGCTCAAACAACGTTACCGTTGATGAAATTGCTGAGGCAGGTTGCTTACTCGGTGACACGGATGGGGACCGTGACTGCTCCATGAACTTAAATTCCTAGCAATAGAAATAAATTACAATTTTAATCAGGCATTTTCAATATTATTCTGACTCCAGTTCCATAAAAACAGAGGATAACAACAAACCTGTGGACAATTAACTTTTAGCCAAAGTTTGCTGCTTATTTTGCTTTTCAAGCTGGCTCAAGCTAATCTTGAAAGTGGCAACCTTACACTGCTTGTCTTTGTAATTTTAGCAGTTTTCTGCTACAACATGCAATACATCTGCATTCTGAAAGTATTCACTGTCTAAAACTAGGTGAAAACTAATTGGGTTCTTTATTTCACAGAAATAAGGAGACAGAAAAAGACTTAAATTCTACCAAAAATGCAGTTTGCTTTACACAAGTTACCTAGTAATTTACTAAAGCTGAAATTTTCTTGTTGATACTTTATTTTTAAAAAGTTCTCAAAATTTTTTACTTCCCAAATGCACTGCAGAGTTTCTGATCACCGGGTGAGTGCACAAACTTTTGCAAGTATATGGACCAACCAGGATCCATGAGGCATGATTTTTGACTTTTTTTTTCTAAAAAACACAATTTATCTCAGATGACATACCATTTTTATCTGTTAAACTCTAGCTATTGATATTCATAAGGGCAAAATGTATATTTTCAATTTACTAAAGGTTTAAAGATCAAAACACACACAGCTAAAAGGACTACAATGTTAGATTTCTGTTTGCTTAAACAAATCAGTAACTTCCTGCCATTTCTGGCTGCTCCAGTCCCTTGAGCAGTATGTATGGATTTATGATCCCATTTCTTTATTAAAAATATTATTTCTTTTGCTGCTAGATGCTGCTGAGGGTCCTCCCTTCCTTTCCCTCTGTACTTTTAGTGACCCAGTAGCCTATTGCTTACTTCTACTGTTAACTCCACAGAAGCTGCAGAATGATCTTGCTTAACATTGCTGTGCTAAAAGATTTTTGAACTTTAGTCATAGTTTTAATCACAGGCACCATGTTTTATTTGGCAAAACAAGTTAATTTCATCTACCACATGCTAAAAATCAAAAAAATCACTTCAGGTGATTAGAAGGTGAGTACACTGATTACTTGTTTGGCTTCACCACAGAAGAATTTTTTCCTTTCCAAATGAGCCCATATGACCTATGTTTTCAGAAACAGATGCCAAATTGGTACAAGCTAGTGAGTGCTCATGCAACTACTTTTAAGCACCCATCTTTTAGCATCTTACTGTCAGATAAATAATTTAGAAAATAACACTGGACATATTAACAGTACATCGAAACATGAAAAATAAAGGCTAACATTATGCTTACAACTCTAGCATCTTCCATAAAAACCTCTGCCTGCCTGAAACAGAAACACTACTGTTTCAAAACCATTTGACCCTAAGTTTCTAATACCATAGAAGTAAAATTGAGGAGCTTTTAGAAGCCATTAAAAACATTTGTACAGTAGTTCATGGATCTTACTGCTTCTTAGAACACCTGGACTCTTAGTTATTCAAGTATTAATACATTTGTATGTTTTATTCATAGAACGTACATGAAGCTGCAAAATACTAAAGCTTGATTTAACAGGACAAAGTTCCCAGGTCTCATTCTCCAAAAACATTCTTAGTTCTTCAAGACGGGTTCTGAAACACAAATGAATACTCTTAATTGGCAGAAAGAGTAAATCACAAAGTTGTCAATTACTTCACTTCTGCAGTGAAAAACTCCTTCTAAAACTGTACAAAAAGTTACACCTTAAAACAAGTATTTAAGTAATTCTTCCAACCAACAAACCACCCAAAAGCTGTGCATACTAAAACAGTGTATTTTTTATGACACCTCTGAGAGAGATATTCTTTGAGACTATCTCCAAAATTTGTAAACAAATTTTTTTGGTTGAAACCATTACAAATTATAGACACCTACAATTATGCAGAAATACTGGACTTTTTTTCCTCTGTAAACTGTAGAAAGCAATATAATACATACAAACCCTCTACTAGCAGCACAACAGCTTTCAAGAGCTCACATAGGACAGATGCTCTTTTTCAAACACACTGAAGCCAACAGAGAGCAAAGGGAATTGGACAGAACTAATATTCTACAGACGTCTCAGCTTGTCAGAGAAAAAAAAAAGTTAAATGGCTATAAATCTCTAATTTTCTTCATAGCTTAATTTTACTTTGGTATCAATACAGTAATAAGGAAAAGTAATCAAGCCATTACATCTCTGCATTTTTTGTACTCTGTTTTTAATCACTAGAAAAGCCTCCACTCTGTCATAAGCAGAAATATCTTTAATAATGAAAAAATTTTGCCACATAAGTGGAACACACATAGGAAAAGACAGCAATGAGTGCTTTTTGGGATCATATTGCTCTATCTTTTCTTCTTAATATAGGGCATATTGTTTCATTTAACAAGGAACAGTTGGTAAATTATGCACTGGGTTTCTAATCAGGCAATAAAATATTCTAGCAATACCACAACTTCAATAATGAACTACAACCACCACTAAAATTCAAATTTGCTTGCCACAATGAGATAAGCAATGTGTTGAATTGTGCTGTGTCTATTTAAATTCACCAGCTAAATACAAATAGACTACAAGTGCTATTTTCAGGGCATTGAGAACCCATAGCTTGCAGATCTTCTCACAGTAAAGCCAACAAAAACAGTAGATAGAGATGCTGTGAAAACCAGCATTACAGATTAAAATTCTTTGTGAGGGAGACTAAGGCAAAAGAGTCATAGAAAAGCAAACATTTAAAAGCCACACAACAACAGGTTTTGTAGCATTTCAAATCTGAAACTGAGGTTCTGACAGTATTTGAATAAATGCTCTAAATTTTCACCAGCATATACATCTAGAAAGGGGAATGCATGAAGACCTGATGCATTCATTCCCTGAAAAGCTTTAGTGATCAGACACACCTTTTTACAAGTGTATCAGTACAAAAAGTAAATTGCATTTCAAAAATCACCTTACTGATGCTCTTTGCCAAAAGCCCATTCTGATTTATCAGAACAATCAATTTCCATCCAAAAAAAAAAGCCTTTATGTATGCTCTAGTACTATGTTCCCTTCTATGTTTTTTGAAACACATGGCCAATTCCTTTCAATATTTTCTCCATGTTGGCCGTTCTCTATAACACCACACTGGCTCAGGAAACCACGTATGTCAAATTACAAAAACAAAGAACTGATTACTCCTGGACTCTAAGCATTTCAGCTCTGTGTAGCTTTCATGTACTAATGAATCCTTAAAAGCACTACTGCTTTTTTTTTTCCCCTCCAATTAAATACCCAAGAGGACTGAAAGCCACATCGGCTTGATCTGAAAAGGCAAGATGCTTAAAGCTTTTTTTTAATACAACCTAGGGGATACAGCTCTGAGACAGGGGTTTTTTATATTTTTCATTCTGAGGATGAAAACATCATTCAATTAATCTTCACAATACCCATGCAGCATAAAACACGTAGAAATTATTAAAACGTCTCACATAACTTAAGTCATGTCAATAAATATTTCATGTTCTTTTCACAAGAACTACATTATCCTAAAAAACACAAGTTATTTCAAAAAATTATTATTTTTATACATATTCCATCAATGCTCCTTAACCTTTATTTTACTCAAAGATAATTCAGAAAATTAGTCTATGAGTCCTTAAGCTGTTAAGCAAAACCATAACAGTAAAAATGATATTTACTTAACCCAATAAGGCATTAAGTGGTAAGTCAGTATAGGAAAAGATGGTTAGGTAGACCAAAATCAGTTCATGAAATTCAGTTCAGGATTCAGAGAAGTTTCAAGAAATAAAAATAAGTGCTATCTCTTGACAAGACATAATGTGGATCTGACTAAGGCTCAAGTTTTTCAGACAACTCAAACTGAGGTCTTCATCAAATGTCCAGAAAGAATTCCTAGCTACAAACTACAAAAGCTGGAAGAAATTCCAAACCACATTCTGATCTTCTGAATTTAGACACTGCTTCATGTTCTCCTGCCCTAATTTTCATACTTTATACATTTTAGGCAGAAAGTCTCAGACTTTGCAAATGGGTCTGGATGTATTAGTTGTGTGACAGCTCCCAAAAAACAGAGGACAACAGATCAAGACTAGGAAAATAAGCATTTCTTAGAGCATGGAGTGCTGTATTTCTTCTCATATCTTCCTAGCTTTTTACATGCAGAAAGAACATAATGCTAGACAACTAGAATTAAAAAGTTATCAATGACACAAACCAAAACATTTGGAAAATCAAGACAACTAAAACAAACAAATAAAAAGACAAGTCTTGAAGCTGTCATAGCCATATACATATCTGAGTCCAGAGAATGCCTGTCCACAACAACACATGACTGGCCTCAGATACGACAAGAGCTGACTGAAATGTAATTTAATCCTGCCAATGAAAAAGCTGTGAAAACACAACTCAAAAGGATGGACTCAGTTCTAAATACCTTATTTGATGCAAGACAGAACTGCATATTGAAAAAAAATATTTCATAGTCATACATGATGAGTCTCCTTAAGCAATAGCATAGAAAAGGAAGCCACAATTTTGCTACAAGGTATGGACTTCAGAGGCATTCCTCCTCAGGATGCCAGGAGACAAGAGGCAACCTAAAAAACTACTGAAGTTCTACATAAAAAAGCTTTTCACCTTTATCTGGCTTGCCTGCTTCAGAGCTATGGTTTCCCACAAACACGGTGGAAGCAAACGCTTCTCTATCCTCTTCCCTTCTGCAGGCTTCAGAGCCTTATTCTCATCATGAAACATACTCTGTCATCCCACATTATGCAGTGGAATTCCTTTGGAAAGTGTTTACCCAACAATAATAAACGTCATTAGAATCATTCACTGCACATGTAATTGTCTCACCTGTGGTATGTTTTGAAATAATTAACGCTTTGTTTTCTGATAGATTCTTGCAAAACTTCAGACTTACTGCCACAAAATTCTTCTCCAACCTGCATCAGCCTAGAGTAATAAAACAGAGTTTAGAAATATTTATTGATTTCTTAATACTGGTGTTCCAACTGTGAGTGTACAGGTATCTTCATAAACGGAGAGCATCAGTGTTACATTGTAATGTTAAGGTTGCATTCCACAAAAGTCCATGTCTCATTTTCCTTCAAATCCTATCATTGTGTATCATACAGAGAGAGACAAAGAGCCATAGCAAAATAAACGTATTTCTGAGAGCCCACTACACAGGGAAAGCTGTCAGTTCACAGTCTCAATCTGTCATTTTATTACCAAAATAGAAGGCTATAATATTGTACAGGTTGGCAGTACCACAGTATTTTTCTGCTCAACTGAGACTCCTTCTAAAAGCTCTTAGAAAAACAATCATTAGACCTGTGCATCCCAAACCTTAAAGGGAGACAGTACTGAAATCGTATCATGCTTAAGCACTACTTGGGAGCAAAGCAGTTCATGCTACCTCTCCCAAATACATCCTCATAAACTCTCACAATAAAAAAGAATTGTTCTTCAAGCTACCAGCACATTTGAATGAAACTGGCATCAAAATGCAAGTATCAGCCTTAATCAACAGTGCTATCTTATCAGAGCTCAAGTTTGCAGACATGTACTGAAAGGTCTTATGACCACACCAGCATACCTGCTGATAATATCAAGTACAAATATGAAGTCGTCGTATTTGAAGTTAGACAGATCTGTTCCCAGAAGATACGTTTTCACTTTCAATTGAACATCCTGCAAAACACAAACAAGTGTTTGTATACTTAATACACTGAAGACAAAAAGTGAAGGTTTGGATATCTGGTTTATTAACACTTTTTGGTTTCTTGCACTTATAAATTCTTTTTTCGAGATTTAGCGTAGAATTCTATTTTCTATAACATGGGTAATTTCTCTAAAATAATTTTATAATCAGTGTCTTTAGCACTCTATAACACAGAGTCAATCCTAGATGCTTTATTGTCAACACAAAAACAGAACTCTGCTTTTTCATCATACATTTTGGGTGACACTACACATCAAACTGATCCAGCAGTCACACCAGGAAAACTGTGAAACCAGGCAGGTTCACAAGGCTTCAGGTTCTTCATAGCTATGGTTATACCAGAAATATAAAGCAGTATACAGAGAAAAGCACATGATAAGAAAATAGATTGTGCGGCAGCACAAAGGTTGAAAGAAATAGAATCAGACTGAAAGTCCTGTTACTGTGTTTTGGTATCTTGACTGAGTTTGGAAGCATTGCAACCACTGAGTCATAGAAATTGCATTTCCATGGTCTTGATACATTCAAATCAAAACAAATCACTTTAAAAAAAACCTGGAGAAATTTCTTAAGAACATTAGTATAAATATAACTGTAATTAATACCTGAGAGCTGGAAGGGAGGGAATAAATATTTAGGGAGAAACAAAATTCAAAACCCATACCTGCCATATTCGTGAAAGCCCATGTTCCAATTTCTTTTTTACATAGTTGCGGTCAAAACTGTTCTCTTCAGTCCCAATCACATTGTTGCCATCTGAAACTTCAAGTTAAAGGCATTGTAAATATTTCCAAAAGCTTTGAAAGTTATCCTACACAGAATCAAATTTCCTTAGCTACTACCATATTATCAATTATGCAAACTCCAGAAGAGCTACTTTGCTCTAAACTTTTGAACGGAAATGAATAATGCACATATAAGCATTATATACTAATGCAGACCAGGAGAGTTTCATCACCTGCATACCAAATACCTGTCCCAATACTGTTCCTCAGGTAGCAATGTGCTACAAGGATCACACTGAGAGCTAACTCTGACTGACCTTTGCAGTTCTTCATTACTAGGCTTCACAGCTTTTTCCAGAAAAACTCCTGGTTTAGTTTCACCTTCCTTAGAGAAAAGAGCAATTTTTCATGTCTAATTTTGTTGTCTACTGAAGAAGAGTCCAGAAACATAAAGAATGTACATCTGTCCTCAATTTGTCAGCACTCAGAAATTTTCATCAACAAAGTAAATGCTCTTTCCTTGTCATGCCTTGCCCTGAATCCAGAACTGGCAGTCTAGGTGAATATCATGTAAATATTGTGTGCACCTTACTAAAGAGGCCAGTAAGGAATGGGATGCTGGATACAAGATTTTGATCAACCTTTCAGATGTGTGCAGAACAGACCCTGCAACATTGCCTGGACTACCACATATTTAAGAGAAGGAAAGAAAAAACATTCACTAACGGGAATTGTTAAGACTTGTATCAGACACTGACAATTCAATTAAACCAAAATACACAAGAGCACAGCAGTCTGACCATGTTTTGATTGTATCTTCTTCAGATCATCCAGTGCTCACTGTCAAGTGAGCAGAGTTTCCTTCTGCAACAATCACCAATTACAAACAGCACTTAGCAGTGACTCATTCTCCCAGTCCTAGGCCAGACTCTTTTTAAGTAAAAGAGTATCATTTACATTGTCCTTCTCCCCATCAACCATCTGGTTTCTGATTCGAACCTTTCCAGCGTATGTTTCTCAGAACAAGAACTATTGCCTATTATGTTTATGTAAGTTTAACAGGAACGACAAAAATATGGTATCTTCTACATCTGCACCTCCATTTAAATTATGTGGGGAATATGAATACTGAGAAGGATGCTAGCCTTGCTTGATTTCTTGCAGATGGAGCCATAAGGTGTGTCTGGACATGTTATTAAATTATGAACTTTATCAAACACTGAGAAAGCTTTACCTGCAAGCTAGGGATTACAGTAGTGAACATACAAACACTACCAAGAACAACTGGCAAGCCAGTTGAGTTAAAGTGTCTGCCCACTCAGCTGGAACTCAAGAACACAGAACCAGCATAAAAACCAGCCAGAATGTAAAAGCTCCAGTACTGTCAATTGAATAACTCCTCATCAAAATTAAAAACATAATAAAATACAGTTGGGAATTTGGGTTTATATTAGGGATATTAATTTCTTCCAAGGCTGCAAAGCTGTGTTCAATTTTTTCCTGTGTAAAGATATTGAGACTGCTTTTGCAGGTTAACTGAGAATTTACCCTAATAAGTCAAAATGAGATGATGAATGTCTTGTTTGCACATAAAACAGCCTTAAACATAATTCCGTACTACATCTACTGTTGCAGGGCATGCAAAAAAGATTTTACTTATGAAAGAAAAATCATAAAACAAATATTACCTACTGCCTACATAAATTATAATTTAGTAACTGTACCTCAATATGCTCATCTTCTGAAAGCAATAATTCTGACAAATGCATTTTCCTGATCTTCCACAGAAGATTAAATGAAACATAAACAGAAAGAATAACCCAAGCAGAAAACCTCTAAGTGGATTTAACCTTTCTCAGACTGTCCAAGGAAACAAAACCAGCAATCCTAGCAACAGCACACTCTTCATACATTTCTGCAACCTCCTCTCTTCTAAACTCCGGCAGACTGAAGCCAATCCTAAACAAGTCAGTGCCTTTGACCAGTTCTCTAGATTAAGACCATAGTACCTGTACTCACAAGCTGCCGTTCATGAAGGAATGGTTGGACAGACACTGCAACATAAATGTTATTGTTCACTAAAAAAATCATGCAATATTCTCTCTCTGTCAGTCTCCCAATGCTCCTGGTTTATGGCCAGTCATGCTAGAATGTCTTGTTTCCAGTCTTTGAATGAACTGCACTGCAGCTAATTTCACACATGCAAACACATTAATTTAGGATAACTTCCTTGAAAATCAAGGACTGGACAAGCATTTACACATTCTGCATTGAGGAATTTGGAACAGGTAGAGAACATATAAATATTCATAACTACACATAAAAATAAGGAACAAAACCACCCAGGACTTATTATTCTAGATGCCTGATTTAAATACAGTAATTCTTCAGGTTTTTCAGTATTTCTCAAAAATTCAAAAAGGCAGCTTTCACCCATAACAAAAGGTTTTTGTTTAATCCTTGTATGGTAGAGGAAAGCCAAAAAAAGGAATCAATCAAATCTCTGTCCTCTAGCTTCACTCTTTGAATACTAAGCAGGTCTTGCACAGAATTTACACAGTACTATAAATAAAACATTTTGAAAATTAAAATGGTTGAAATTCAATTTACATCCTACATCATTTTCTTCTTGCTTTTCTTTGAATCTTTTACAGATACTAGAGTTGTTACCAACTTTTACCCCTAGGATTACACTTGTGAAATCAGGAGTTTAAATGCCATAGTGATCATTTTACCACTCACTTTCAGTGAGTGGTAAACCTCTCAGGTCTTCTGTTAAATCATTGTCTCATGAATACATGTAAATTGCATCAACATGATAGTAAATTTCATGGTATGTGAAAATCCAACTGAACCAGGCATGCCCTCACACAAACCAGTGACTTCGAAGTTAACTTTGATTCGAGCAGGAAAGACAAAAATGATCTGCATAGGTCCCATTAAAACTCATTTTCTGTTTGACTTTTTACTAAAAACATAAACAGTGCTCTGACTACAACAAACAGTGTAATGGAAAATTTTCTAGTAAGTAGTTTATTTTCAGGGATGAAACCCCAAATTACAACAATCTGCTGTTTACTGTACAAACAACAAAATCACAGAATAAGTAGCAGCTCATTGAATATGACGTAGAAATAATTTCATGTTATGTTGATAATTTTAGTTTAATCTTACTGAAGAGAAAATTAGTGAAAAAGTTCTACATACAAATACTTAATTCTGTCTTTCTAAGGACTTCTTTTGGATAAGTTTCACTATTAAAATACAAAGAGCTATATAAATAATGTCTTTGAAGTCCAACTTCTACAGTTGTGCCTGTGCCCTAAGATCAAGAGTCCCTTGACACATTTAAGGTACTTTCTCAGAGTGCTGACATTAACTGGGACAATACTGGGACAGCCTTGAGTTCCCAAAATTATAAAAGCCAGACATAGTGGTACAACTATTGCTCCAGTCTATGAGGCTTATTTGAGGAAAAACTTTAGCATAGTCTCCTGAACTGCCTCCCTGCTTCCTTCTGACACACATGCCTTTTTTACAGGAATTTTGCTTTGGCTTTACCACATATCACAGCCATTAAATCAACAAGTATGAAATGAGAATTCCATGTACAGGTTTAATAATTACCGCAGAATGAGCAATGAGTTTTAGAAAAAAAACCAACCAGTAGATATTTACAGTCCCTATGAAATTATACTGTACTTGTAAAATTCCCTTCTGTGCGCTTTATCATTGCCGAGGTATTTGAAAAAGTGATTCAGTAGACCTACATTTCAGTTGTACATTATGGCTAAGCCACATCTCCTCCAGAAAATTAAAAACTGAGTGACAGAAGATTAGTAATAGACATACCAAAACACTCCGGCATGCATTTAAAAGCACCGCATTTAAAATTATGCATGTGACTGTATATATCACTTTATTAGGGATATATAGATATATACTATATATATATATATTTATATATATATATATATTAGGCTGAATAGTTTCTGTAAAAGGCTTTAGAGTGCCAATTATTTTCTTTCCTCAGGGCAGCGCAAGTAACAACACTAAGTGGAACTAGTTTTATAAGTACATATGTGGCTGAATAAGGAGTCTACTGTGGTAATTTTTCCATGAAATAAGTACTTTATGGTACCTGCTTGGTTTTACATCAGCAAAAACCACAGCAAAATGGAAACGAGAGAAGAAAATGTAACTATCTTTTTTAAAATGTAAATGTAAATATTATTGACAATGGGCAATTCAATCAAAACTTTAGAATCTTTCTTCACATAGTGCATCTCAAAAGCAAATATTTCAACTCTGAATTTTACGTCTGATATAGTTATAAAAACTTTCATCTCAAGTAATGGCCTCAAATCAAAAAACAGCTTCAGCAAAAACACATTTTAAAATTTTTTTATTAGCTGCTTTTAAGATTCCACACAATAGGGGAAGGACGTTTAGCTTAAGCACTGTTTAAAATAAAATACTTTACATCTGCTAGACAGGCACATACAAATATTCATTAAAAAATTAACCTTATACTGAAGAGCAAAAAAATCCAGTGAGTGTTTCAGTCTCTACTGCACACTATAAGCAAAAATGCTGAAGGCACTGAGCCAAGACCTCAAAGATACCAACACACAAACTAATAACTTGAGCACAAGAAAAGTTATTTCCAAATATCCAAGTTTTGCTTCCAGAAGTTTCTTACCAGAAGACACAACTGCTGCCTCATCTTGGTCATGGTTCTCATGCCACTGCATCGTTCGGTAGTAACTGAGCATGACTTCCCAGAGGGCTTTGCAGAGATCAGCAAGGCATGGGATGTAGCTGTCTGATGTAATATGCTACAGAAAAACAAAACAGCATTGTGAAACTTCAAAATTGTGTTCATTTTTTGCTGCAGTGACACAAACCATACCAAACTCTCCAAATTCATACAGCTGAGCTGAAATACATCAATTTCATTTTTAAACGTATTTTAAGAGGTGACAGATTCCTGATTTTGGTCAACTGACCAAATGCTGTTCAAAAGTACAAAGCGCTTTTGTTAGTGTTTTTTTTTTTTCCTTTTCTCAATTGGCCTGTATGTTAACTACCTCCTACATTTATTCTGCAGTGACACAGAGAGAGAAGTAAAGCCATGAAGTCTAATGGTCAGCACATCTCACTATCAGAAGGATGCAGCCACCCCAGTGAGTCAGTTCAATGATACAGACTTTTGTATTTCAGTGCTACAGAGAAGCCCTCCTGGCAAATACCCCACTGGGTTGAACGAGCCCTACAGAAGTAGTCTAAAAACAAACAAACTTGCTGATTCAGCAATTTTCACTACTACCTTATCAGGAAATGTTACTCTTGCTGTATTTCAGGGCTTTTAGTATGTAAAATCAAAAGTTTGTGCAGATCACTATACTTGAAGACATACTGACTTTCAGGTGGACAGGAAGAAAGGATTACTTACTAAATACCAAGATAATTCAATACAGACTAAGGAAACAACTGAATTTCTTTAAGCTTATACTAGAATAAAGAAAATCAAATCTTGAGACTGAAGCAGCCAAGCTTTGCCCTGCTCCAGCAATATTCAAAAAGAGAAAAGATGTAAAAGCATGGCATATTGCTAAGAAAAGAAACACTCAACAATGAAACAGCAACTCTGAATGTATAAGCACTAACTTTGATAAATGCTTAAGAATTTCTGAAAATATTATTCTTTTTTAAAAGACTCACATTATTACAATATCCAGTATTCAACTTCCAAAAAGATGCAAACAAAACAAAGAAAAAAGCCACTTTAGTCCCCCACTAACCATATACAATGGAAATAAGCTAGATGAGTTCATTTTGACAGATTTTGAGAAACACACAGCAGACTATCTGCCTCAAAAGGAATACTCAATTTTATATTATTTCCCTTATTTAATTAGAGTAAGTACTCCATAACCCTTTATATGTTAAGGGCATCCTGGCTTAACAGCATAGATAGCCTGAAGAGGGCTCTCACTAGAACTAAACAAAGGGAAAGAAGGCTCATATTTCAGTCTTAAACAATTTATTCCCCAACAACCGAATGCATGAGATGAAAACCTGATGTTTTTTCTACAGGAAGTTAGAAATTGAATTGCTATGATAGTTCATCTTATTCAGCATCCTGATTTCACAAATGCATTGCAATAGGTAACAACCAACACCGAACAGCATGGTTTGTAAGAGACCAAAATTTCCCATCTGCAGTCTGTCCCTAAATATCTAATGGTTACCAAGATAGTAAAGAAAAATTTAAAAAGCAAATTTCAATGCAATTACAGCAACATTCATAGTACATTAAAGTCCCAAAGTCTGAGTACCTTCCTTTATACAGAATACCAGCTATTGAAGGGTCACATAACTTAAGCATCATCTCATTAAGGTTTTGCATAAGTAAAAACAAATAAA
>NW_008237226.1:4077279-4108949 GCF_000691975.1 Corvus brachyrhynchos | reverse complement strand
ATACAAAATGTGATATTTCCAAGCACCTGAAAGATTCCTCCACACGCTCAAATATAAGGATAAACAGTAATACACAAACTGTATTTTAGAAGTGGTCAGAAGCAGCTCAGTAGTAGTTTGTAAGTGTAAATAAATGGGCTTAGTATCATTAGCATTATCAAGGAATTATCTGAAGGGCATACAGAATTATAAACGAAAAAAAGAAGAGAAACTTAAAAGAAAAGTTCATTAGAAACTATGAAATGAAAATAAAACCACTCTGAAGGCTCATAGCAAAAAATGGAAGACTGCAGTCCAAACAACAAAGATCAGGGTTTGCTGGCTTTCTGCAGCTAGAATGCATCTCAGTGAAGTGGAAATACCACCTATCCAGAATCTTACTCATTATGTTCATGAACACTTAAGTCAATTATTTCCAATAAATCTATTTTGCATATCACACTTTCATTTATATGAAGGCTCTTAGATTATGTAAGCTTTTTAAGTCAAAGCGGCACCTCTTTAAAATGAAATGTTTTTCAATGCAGATGTGTTGTTTACTAGTGGAAGCTACATGATCCCAGGAGATAAGAGAAGTGAAAGAACAGAAAATAGATCAGAATATGAATTTCAATGTCCTTGTGACTGTATTTTAATTTAATAAACTGGAACTGATGGGATGGGTCCTTAAGTTGATGAAGTATGATGAGGGCTTAATCTGTGACTGAAATAAACATCCTAAAGAACATTTACGATACTAAATTGTAAATCAATGTTAGAACCACCTAAAATATCTCACATTCTTCTTCCCCATAACTGAAGTTTTAGAAAATTTCTCAAAGTGTAACAGTAAAATCACAAGTGAAAATATTAAAGAGTGAACTAAAAATGCTACCCAAACTACAGTAATTCATTCTAACAACATTACAAACTATGCAAGAAGCTGCACTTAAAATTTATACTAGAAGAAAATACATGGATATTTCCAGTCCGTGATCTGCCTATCATCAGGCTTTTGAATCTCAATATTACAGCTGCCCCTTACCCCGATATCAAAAGAGTGAAATTAAATGTGAGGATGAAAAGTGAATGATACAAAGTCAGGAAAAATGGGAAGACTCCAGTTAAATTAGCATCTTTACAAAAATTCTTACTGAAATGCAGTATCAGAGAAATTGTGAATAGTACCTAAATGCACTGGAATAAAGTTCAAAGATAATAGTTATTCCAATAACTAGCATATCATACTGAAGAGACACATTTTGAAATGTTGCTCTTTGTTTGTTAGATGGAGTGCAAGTAACTCCAAGGTCCTAAGATTTAGTGCAATCAAAATCAACATTAAGTTGTGAGTAACAAATATCTCAAGTGGCCATAAGGTGTATTAAGAAACTAGAGTAGCTGCAGGGTTAACAACTGAGTGTACTGACATAAGGTACACTTACAACAGTGAAAAAAATCAGATTAAAAACCATACATATATGCAAGAATTACATACTGTACAGAGGTCTTTGTACTGTAACTTCTGAAACTTGGTGTCTGTGTTTCCTGCACACAGCTCCACATATCCAAGGACTACTTGAAACACGGTGTTGTGAATGGCTTGAGTGAAGTGCATATGTAACTGGTCCATTGCTGTCTGAAAGAAATGGAGTAACATAAAATCAAATAGTAAAATTCAATTTGTCATATACCATCACCTTTTAGCCACCATCTTTTAACATAAGTCTGTTTCAGTACTGAACACTTGTAAGCATGTCCTCCAATCTCTGTCTCAAAAATACCTAACATAGATCTTGGCGATATTACAATATGGTCACATAAAAGAGTTCAGGTATTACAAGTAAAACCAGTTTCCTCTGCCATCTTCCCTCTATAATTTATCTTTTTTTTGTACATTGTCACTAATAAATATTAATTTTACAGCTATATAATATAGCTAATTATAGAATTTATTCACTCATTTATTTACCCTCCCAAATACTGATAATGTGTCAAAAAAAAATTAGTTGAGATTCATGCTCTTTCTCCCAGTGGAAACACTTCCAACTAAATAAAAAGTATTTCCTTTGCAATCATTAAAATTAAAAGCATGATTACAAAGTCTTCATCCACTTGCCAGACCGAAGAACCCAAAGTAGAATTAAGTATCACAGAAAGGCATGCACATCTTATAAATAAATTTCCTATAAAACTCCTCTTTTTGATAGAAAAAAAGATATTTGTTTTTAAAAAAAAGACTACTTTTTCCAGCAAAAAGTTACATATACGTACTAAGGACTAATGACTACATAACATATTAGTTTTGCCATAATCATGTCTGAGTTTCAGGTCAGGGTGTTTCCCAAGTGTCCCTGTTGTTAATAAACTGTAACATTACTCCATTTCAGAAACTGAATTTTCTCACTGTTTCAGGACATACATATAATCAGCACATGGTATACAGGAACTGATAAAAATAGTCTTTCATATGCAAGAATAAAGTTATCAGATCCTGCAGATTTGAAAATGTTCAGTTTCACTACTTCATATTTGACATTTTTACCTACTGACAAGAGCTGAGAACTCAATTACTCCATAAGAAATGAAGAAGAATTCTGCTTAAACTCTATTGAAAACAGCCCATCTTCTGCAGCTAGTCCTGACTTGAATTAGCCAAAGAAAACAGAATGACAAATGAAATAATGAAAAGTACTGAAGATACCGAAGGATCTTGACATTTTGTTTACTGCAAAGAGGTCAGTATGGGAGATATTTCAATAACAATGCAACTAAATTATTTTCAGGACAAGTTCAAAATACTTACTTTAATAAAAAGAATGTCAAAAACAAGTCACTCTAAATGGAACAAAGCAGGCAAAACCATGCAGTAACAAGTAACACTTCAGTTTTGTCAGAAACTTCACTCCTTTCCAACAAAAAATCTGCCTTTCTCAACATGCCATGCACTTGACTTGGAGCAGTGAATGAATTGTATCCATTTTTGCTCAGTTAATAAGAAATTGCATACAATGCACTAAAAGAAGAAAAAGTCTAATTAATCATCTTCTCTGATTTTAAGTTGCATTCCAATAGTTCTGCACATTAACAAAGTATGGGAAGATAAATCCATTTCTATCCTATTGCAGAGCTACACTGTCAAGCCAGGAAAAAAAGAACCCAACTTTGCTAGAAAGGTTCTAATTAGAAAGAAGCAAAACAAACAAACAAAAATTTAAAACAAACCCAAGAAAGGCAATCTTATATCAGATATGCTTCTGACATTTGGAAATACCATTAAAAAAAACAAGCATAATAAAACATTAATGGGGTTCTTGTCCTGTGCTCATCAGGGGACAGGTTCTTTGACTTGATCTTTAGCAACTAAATCTTTCTGGGAGAATTTCTTGCCTAAGTAAATCATCACTGTTACACTGGCACCACCACGTGCAGCCTCACTGTGCTATGAACACTGATCACTGACAAAACATGCCTCCAAGACTTTCAAGTCTCCTTACCCTTTCTCTTTACTTCACAGGACCTTGATATTATCTCCCATACTTCAGACCTGCTGCAGAAGGAAACTGGTTGACTGCCTTCTCAGAAAAACAAGCCAGTATGAAGCCTCAAGGCAGTGCACCAAACAGAAGAGAACTCCATCCTATGGGAGAACTTGGGTCTTCTCTTATTTACACAGAAAATGCTCTAAGCGCACACAGATGTAACTTTCAGGACACGTTCACAGCATGTGTCTGACGTGCCATGGCATGTATTTTACTGCAAAAAAACTACCTCCTCACATGTACCATTCCCACCATGTTAAGAGTGCAATATAAAATGGAAATACTCAAGGCAGAGGTTGTGCACAACCCAGAAACACAGACCTAGCTATAAAAAAATAGCATTCACATGACCAAATAGAACGAATAGTGCCAAGAGTAGTACAAACAGAGCTGAAATATGCAACAGTTACAGTTATAACCTGTCCAAAAAGCTACATGCTGCAGTAACACACAGCTTACCTTTAGCAAGTACTGCTAAATTATCTGAGCATTATAAAAACCTCTGTATACTCAGCAAGATCCATCAGCATTCGCGCGCTGGTTTTGGCTGGGATAGAGTTAATTTTCTTTACAGTAGCTATTATGGGGCATGGGGCTGTGTTTTTGATTTGTGCTGGCAACAGTGTTGATAACTTAGGGAAGTTTTAGCCATTGCTGAGCAGTGCTTACACAGGGTCAAGGCCTTTTGTGCTTCTCACCCCAACCCTCCACGTTGGGCTGGGGGTGCACCAGGAGTTGGGAGGAGACACGGCCAGGAAAGCTGACCAAAGGGATATTCCATTACATGTGGTGTCATCCTTAGCAGTAAAAGCTGGGGTAAGAAGACAGAACAGGGGGATGTTTGGAGTGATGAAGTTTGTCTTCACAAGTCACTGTTAACACATGATGGAGTCCTGCTGTCCTGGGGATGGCTGAACACCATCTGACTTTGCCTTCCCAGCAAGGGGGAGGAAGCATCCTGCTGTGGGGGGCTAAGCTGCCACCTGGGATTAAACCACAACAATTAGGAAAATAAGTTTCCATCACAGTACTCAAAGCTTCATGCTGAATATTCTCTGTAACTTCCTCAGAAGATAAGTACTAACCTGTGTTTTTCCAAGCAGCCTGTAAGCCTGCTGACCCTTTGTATAATGATTGATATCAAAATTCTTGCATATTTTGGAAAGTGCTACATCCAATTGTTCCTATAAAAATGAAAGAAAAAAAGGGTTAAACACTAAATAAAAACAGGCCAAGTAATACATTACTTAAACAACAGCAAGTGAGGATGACATTTATTTAAACAGTCTGATAATTATAGTTGTAAAGTAACCAAGACTGTATGGGACTTGACTGTTTTGAGGTGCTTAAATGTTACTTCTTGCAGTTCTAAGTACTTCAGTGTCAGCCAGAAAGTTCCAGCACTCCCAAGAACAAGCAAGAAAAAGAACATTATTTCACTGAAGTCTAATTTGAAGTGATGTTTACTTTTAGAAGGCCTAGCACCTCAATAAAGAAGTTGGTCTACTTCCACCCCTTAAAAAACCCAGATCTGAGGGTTTCAGCTCAAGCAATTCAGTTATAGACCTCTGAACCCTCTGACTGCATCTCTTAGATGGAACTAACACTATTTGAATTAAAAATTCATTGGCAAGACAGCCATTTATACAACAATCAGTACCTGAGAGAGTCAAAAAAGAAAGTAGACACACAATTACTGGTTTTGCCAGCAGAGCTGTGTCTGAGCATACTGAACAGCTCTGCAATAAACGAAGTTCAGCTATTATGTAAACTAAGTGAAAAAAACTTCCATAGGGTCATGTATTTAATGACTAATAAAGCTTTCAAGAATTTGACTGTGTAGCTTAAAAACATAATTCTCACTTAGACGCTGTAATATATTCAGATACACAGCCTAACTCTAGCTATTTTCAACCAACAATGTAAAAAATAAAAGCAGGATGAATCAATAACATACAATAACATACACAGCTAGCAAGTATTTTCTTTCCTTGCTAGATACTAAAGCCATTTCAATTATTATTTAATGATCTTGCAGTACAGTCTTGCTCTTAAAAATAGAAACCACAGTAGAGGGGTGTTTAGTCCCCCATGTACTTTTACTTACTCCATTGGAAAATTTTCATGAATTACATCATTAGTCTCAAAATATTTTTGGTTTTAATCCTAGAGATTTGGTGGGGGTTGTTTGTTTTACTTTCTTCCCTAAGCCAAATGGTAAAAGGACAAGCAACCTAAAGATTCAGAACTTCTCTAAAACATTACTCAGCAATTTGAATTTCAGCCACATACTGATTTAAAAAAAAAAAAAAAATTCCTTCTCTTGTTTCTTGCAGAACAGCTGTACAAAGAGAAAAACTGGGATATCAAACTGCCCATGAACAGAGCTCTTAAACACAGAGAACATTAATCTTTTCAGTTACATTTTTCAATAGTTCCTTCCACTAGCCATCTTGTATTTTATTTGTAACATAGTATAAAAGTAAGTTCTATATTAAAACCTAAATTAAAATAAGACAAAACAAGGAAAAAGGAATGGACTTAAGTAAAGACACTCAACTATTTAAAAGACTCATTATTGAAATCTTAACTAGCAGAATATTATTCTATATTAATATCAGCAATACTCCATGGACCCAAGGATGACTTATGTTTTTCTCCCATATGCACAGGCATAATTCCAGTAGAAAATAAGATACTTTCACAAAAGAAAATAAGATATTTTTATAAATTCACAAGTAATAAAAATCTTGAATGTGATTATTTATCTAGCTGTGAATTGCCCTCACCAACCAATATGGCACATGTTACCATATTTTGGTAAGACCAGAATTTGCTCTTCAAAGCTGTTACTAGAAGGAAGTAAAGATGCATGTCTCCTTTCAAGCAATATCAGTATTTGCCCACAAGGAGAAAATGAGTGTGCTCACTCTCACAAGGCCTGTGTGAGAGTGAGAAGAAAACAGTCAGTCCATCAACTCTTTTGAACCAGACATGCTCTGAATAAAGCACTATCAGAGAAAGACTAAAGGAACAAAAAAAGCTTTGCATAAAAGCTGAAATACAAAGACATAACTGAAGGAAATATACAAAGTTCTAATTTTACAGGGAATTGAATAACAAGGTACAATAAAACATGTCTGACTTTTAGCAAGCATATGACAACAGGTGTAGACAGATGCTGAAGTAGCTAATTCAGGTTCCTGCTAAACATTACATGTGTGTGCATTACATGCATCACAAACATTATACATACCTACATTGCTAGACTTCTTACAAAAAGCTTGCCAAGTTCCAGCTCAAAATTGCTTAGTAGTGGAGTTTAAATTTGAATTCCTCTTTTTGCACCAATTTCCAGCAAGACACTTAACATTTTATATTCATTCGCTTTTGTGATACTATCTACCAACTTAAACTGACCTTAGTTGCACCCTTCACAGCTATTCAAGTCTTATTTCCTACAGCTTAGCACGGACCCTATTCAGCACTTTCCAGTCTGCTGAGCTCTAAAATTTCCTGTGAAATTGTGATCTCTCGTATATCTCATCCAAACCTACTGGCTTGCTGTTAATTTATTTTTCATAACTACTTAGAGAAGTAGTCTAAAGAATTCACAGAAGTTCAGTACTTCAAATGTTATGTGACTTTTTAAATTTGACTGCTCTACCATTTATAGTGGGCACAACTAGTGAACTGGGTCATAACAGGATAATATATTAAAGAGCATTTAGGTTGATTACAGCACTAAATTCTACATGAACAGCAATGGCTACAGCATGCAAAGAGAGTATTTGAAAGAAATGTACACATTCTGTAATTGCTAACTAACAAAATTGCTTTTCTAATTGTATTAGAAAGCTCTATTACTTAGAGATTAAATACTAACACATACTTAGAGGTTAAATATTAACATATACTAAACATCAGTATATTAATTCTTACCTCTATTTGTTCCAAGGTGTCCTGCAGTTTTGAATTTAATTCACTATTGATGAAAGAAAAAAAATGTTTAGAATAAATTATATATATACTGATTATATAAACATTTCAGACCATTTCTTATTTCCAAAAACCCTGCTACTGAGCCACAACATAGTAATTTATCATAAACCATTAAGCTGCTGTTGCTGTGTCAGACTAGCACCATCACACCACTGCTATGTGGAAAAGCACATTATTCTAGGTTTATAATGCAACAGTGTTAAGAGGGCCTAGACAAGACCCCATCCTGCTAGGATTTAACCAAGTATTCAAAGACATTCCCAACCCCGAAGAAACTTCCTTTAAATGCTTTGGTGTGGCACTGTGGTCTACAGCAGAACATACCCAGAAGGGTCAGGACTGTCAAGTCTTTGCAAACTACAGTAATTTTTATTTGTTGCTCAGGACCCCCTTACAGAAATGCTATAGGGAAAAGAGAACTTAAGCTTTCTCAGAAAAAAATTAAAGGTTGGTATAAAAGATTAACAAAAATATCTACCAGAAGAGAAACGATTTAGGACAAAGAAAGGCACCACTGCACCTTTGCAACAATCAGCTTTAAAAATTTCAGAACAGCAGCAATTTAAAAAAAAGACAAAAAATACGACTAGTATGCTTTTGTTTGGAAGGGTCAAAGCAACAAAGAAATAGGCAGGATATTCTCTTCAAGCACAGAAAGCACAGTTTGCATTAAATAATCACCATATCTAATTTTAAACAACTTCCTTCTGTACTCCTCTCCATGCTTCTCTTCTCCTAAGAGGCCTACCTATGTTAATTATCAAAAGACAGATTCTAGCTTCTCTACTTAGCTCTCTATGCTTAAATGATAGGCCCATCACCCTCCTTTTTTGTTTCTATTAGATAAATTGGGTACAACACCCTCCAAAGAAAAGTTCAAATAGAAAAAAAAACTGCATCAAAAAGAGCTGCCAATAAATACCAAAGAGAGTACCCAATATTTCCTTATTGTTTCTCTACGTGCAATGAGCCTTCAAACAGAAGGACCTCCATAATAATCTGATGTTACTACATCTCCTGCTGGAGTTTATGAGCATTTCCTCCAATTTCCTTTTTTTTTTAAGGCAATGGAAACATCAAGTCTTTCTAAGTTAGAAGCTGCAGATATTTAGATTATTTTTGGTTCTGAAAGCAATTTCTTCATGTCAGCATGAAACTCTGCACTTGCTAATTTCACTGCCAAGAATCAGGGCAAGTTATCTTGCAGAAGCCATCTTGCTATAGGCAAATTAATTCGAGAATAAAAACTTCGCATTAAAAACTCAGCTCAGGTATCTCTAGGCTGGAGGCTGTAGCACAGTTATAATTCACTTTAAATTGAAACTTTACCTGCCAACATATTACAACAATTATATAGTCCAAACATTGATTATATACTGTTATGATTGTGAAGCCTGGTTAGTCATGGTAGAGGGAGGTGGGAAACCACTGAGAATACTTATGCTTTTATAACTGCCTCAATTTTACTTTTCTAAGCTGAAAATTACTTTTCAATTAAACTTTCTTTAGAGAATGAGAATTAATGACCACTGTTTTATACTATTTACAAATAAAATAATACAGAAGCTGAAACCTGCACAATGTCACCCTACCTTATACAACTGTAGTGTTTGAAAGTGCTGGCAGCTTTCTGGCATTCCAAGCACAGCTGAATAGCTCCTGGATAATCCTCTTCCTTAGGATAAAATACAATTGAAAGTTCACGTGAAGCAACAGTGCAATACCCATTTTTGCATGCATGCTTATGTATAAATATTAAGAATAAAATATTTTGCCTTTTCTGTCTATACAGTAAAGTTAAAGAGTGAGCATCTACTGCAGCATTTAATGTGCAAGTAGTTCAGAATTAGAAGCAGATGTTAGCAACATCAAAAAACACTATGTATTACATTACCTTATGCAAACAACTTGCTGTATAGTTTCCTTATGCATACATAAAAAGTACATCACTAAGTTTTTATTACAGAACAACTAACATCTTCTCAGTTATCTATCTATTCATGAACATGGAAAGAGGTTAGTTCAGTCACTGGCAGGCTGTTCCCATAGTTTATAAAACCTAAAAGGAAACAAGGAAGACACTCCCAACAGTACACCCAAATAAACACTATCTAAATTGACACATTCTATAGCTCATTAGAAATTAACTTAAATACAACTGACTCACAGAAGGCCTCAGGAAACAAAGAACACACTATGGACGCATTGTCCTAATATGTAAGAAGAATATCCAACAGGTAGACAGCTCAATCAGGAAGTATACGATGATGTCAGGACAAAACAAAAACATACAAAAATGTAAAACCCAAGGATCTTACCAACAAAACATGGGCATTGCCTCAGATATACGTGTTATTTTTTATTCTATTAGGCATGAGACCAGAAAGGGAAGGAGGAAGGAAAACCCTCTTTAATAGCTAAGAGCTTCCATTTTTTGTCGTAATTACATCTGTTATATTACGTGCTTTAGAGAGCTCAAACGCAGTGCTGTTACTGGAATTTCAGTCATTGATTGAATAGTAAAAATTCAAGGGTAATTTATATTCAGCTATTATCATAGAAGAGTTTCTGAAATGAAATTTGTTTTAGCAGCAATGTTCTAATGCAGATCAAATTTAGCAAAAAAAAAAAAAAACATTAAAAAAACCCAAATACATTATCCATTAGATGAAAACAGAACAGTACACTGGTCTAAAATGAGGGTTGTGTTTACAGCTCTTTACATCTTCCTCCACTGGAAACCTGGTACTTGCTCCATTAAGTCTAACAGAACTCAAATCAGAAAGCCTGCTTGCATAAAATATGTTACTAATATATTCCAGATGCAGCTCAGCCCTGTAAGATACTGTAGCTTCATTCTTGTTCTTTTTTTAATTGAGAACCCTTTCAAAATGTTCTTCTGTGAGTGGCTGCTAACAGCTCTCCTGCATATTCCAACCTATATTAACTCCTCTGAGTACAGAAAATAATACAGCTCTAAAACGGCACTCAGCCAAAAACTGAGTTCCAGCCCTTAAAAAGCACTGACCAATTACAATAAACAGACATTAGGGTCTGTGTGTAGATGTAACACCCACACCTCCTCAGGACAATTCCTGCCAGTAGATAGTGAAGAGTTGATTTCCTGTGTAGCAAAATACAGCACAGAAATTAAAAGCTCATCATTGTACAGGGATTACTGAGCAGAAAGCAGCACTTATGCCACCTGAAAATGGGTGTAGTTTTGCTTGGTAAAGAATAAGAAAGTTTGCTGGCACAAGGTGACTTACTCAATGGAATTAAATTCACAAAATCTTTTAAGCTAAAACTATTAAGATTCAATTTCCAAATTTAATAACTGAGGATTGTCATCATGACATTTCATCCAGTATTAGCTGTAAATACTTGGCAAACTAGCAAGTTGAAATTGTTACACTACATGTACTATAGCTGTCAATAAAATCCTGAGGCTGTCTTTCAGACAATTAATCACCTTAAGACAAGATCTTATTTTGCTCTGTGCAGTATCTACTGCATGTTTAGGCAGTATACATAACAGTATCAGAATTTTCAGTGTCATGGCCTGCATGCTGCAATGTTTTCTACAATTGAATTAAAAAGCCAATCCAATGAATAAGGAGAGAAGGCTACTACATTTACAAATAAAATACTAATCAGGGAGCCCATCTATAAATTTGTACAGGAATATACCAATAGATATTCTTTATCCAGACCCAGCATATCAACAAACAGCTAAATCTCATCTTTTTTTTTTTCCCTAAATATCAAGCTAAAGAAAAGAGGTATAAGTTGAGAGCAGGGACAAGTGAAGACTCCACAGCATTTTTACTGAAGTAATTCAAGCTTCAGTGCCCAGATCTAAAGGCAGGAATGAGTTTTTGATAAAAAATACTCTCCCCCAGCAGCGGGGCTCTCTAATTCGATATGAAGCTTTTCTCAATTTAAAAGAATAAAAATATAATTTCATCCCATGCAGACACCCTGTCTGCAAGAGGAAAGGAACGGACAAAATTAAGATGACTGACAAATGTAAACTTAGAATAGGTTCAAATTATACCAGTCTGGTAGGGACTTACCTCCAACATCTCACTCAAACGCACATCAGTTCTTTGCTAAAATAAACAAAAAAAAGCCAAAAAAAAATCCAGTCATTACTACACAGAAATTAAGAAAAATATTTGTCACTGAACAAAAACAACTGTACATACCAGTGTTTTTATTGTTCTCAGAGACTTTAGCAGTCCAATAAGCAGCTGTCGTTTCCTCTGATTTGCAAGTAGCCCCAAACTAGTTTGTGTGAAGCCTTCCTTTGCTATATTCAGGTGTCTGCGAAAGTTAAAAATTAACATAATCTTCAACAATTCGTAAAATAAAACTTACTTCTAATCAATTTTAACAAGTCCAACAAAATACATGGTAGAAATGAAATTGTCAGCATTGTTAGGGAAACTCAGATAACAAGATTATACCAACAGACTACTAAGAAGGTACATCCTCCCTTCTGCATTTGTCTGTGGACCAGTGATGTATCTCAAAAGCTTTCTGTTTCAAAGAGAACTCCCAATTGCAAGAGTGAGAGCTGCAAGAGTTTGCAATTGTTTGAGTATGTCTAACTACTACCGTTAATGCATTCAGCACATAAACAGGAAATATCAGCAAGCAAACATCCTGCGTTTACGGATTTCTTCTTAAATACTTCCCCACTTTCAATCTCTGCAGTTACTTAAGATACCTTCTTCCATTTGTGCAAATAACCGCTGCTAACTGAAGGCCAGTCTGCAATGATGTAACACGTTCAAGTTCCTACAGAGAGACAACGGGTTAAACAAACATACAAGTTACACACCAGTGAGGACTGATTAGTAGATTTCTCTTGAGATGTTATAATGACTTTGTAAAGTTACTTTATATATTATTTGTTTCATCACACTAAGCACTGCAATGTAACATTAATATAAATGATATTTTAAAATACAGTTCTCTTTTGAAGATATTTGAAATCTGTTTTCATTGCAGTGGGACCCTCTACATTTATATTGCACATTTAGCCTAAGAATTTCTGTACCATTAATGTATTACAACATAATGATCAAAGCTTCAGGGATAGAAGCACAGGGCTTAATTTGCATTAATATGCCAGAGAACAGCAAAACAAAAAAAGCATATTGTGTTTCACACAGCATTTTCTTTTTCAGAAGCACTTGTGTTCTACCAACTAAATAGATGTCACATCATAATGAATGTTAATTGTATCCTGTTGACTTTCAGCTGAAAACTCTTCAGCAGAGGTGACCTGAATTTAGCTTGATTTTGACTAGTGAAGTGCCTAGCATAATCTCAACTCCTTGAAAAAAATAAATGTTTAATATAAGTATTAGGATTTCTTTTGTTAGGAACAGCACTGCAGAAAAGTGTATTCTTTCCCCAGGCTACAGGAAAAAAGATTTTTTGTATATATATATATATTTTTTTTTTTTTTTTTTTAATTCTGCTCATAATTTCAAAACTTATGAAGTGCTTTCCATGAGAAGGGAAATTTTCACTTTGAAAACTAATCTAATTCTAAAAATATGACAAGCAAAAACAAGTTCAAAGTTCAGTTCAGTTTCAGAGCAGCTCCTGGTCAGCCCCCAAATCATTAAGCTGCATCTTCCACCAAAACCTTCTCCTTTATGTTACCAACGTTGCTTTTGTAAAAATGACAGCTTAGTTGCTGATATGCAAAATATCTTAACAAACCAAATTCAAAGATTACTTTCCTCAATACCTACTTCTCTCTAAAAACATACTTATCAAATATCAGAGCTATTCAAAAAGCCATTGTTCCCTTGTTCATGAGGAATTGCATGCAGTAAGGAGCAACTCCACTCCAGTCTTGCCTCTCGCAAAGACTGTAAAATCTCTCCTTTAAACATGACTGGATGGAATGGGAAGAGAGTGCAGTCTAAAGATCCCCAAAGAGGGAGTCCTCTGCCCAGCATTTAGGGCTAAATACAGTTTTTCTGTTCTCAAAAACAATCTTCCACCCACTGGGTGTTCCTAAAGCATGTCTTTCCTCCAAGAACAGAAAACTGTAAATCCCTTATGACGTGTCTGTGCCATGCCTCTTGTGACCACAGGAGTGTATGGTAGACCAGTACTTCATACTAGGCATGGGGTTCAAACCATGATATCCCTAAACTACACTTTGCACAGTGAAAATGGGTCCAGAAGATGTGTTCAGCTGCATTTTTGATTCTTCTAATGATCTGTTAGTGTAGCTGAACACTGAACTGGAGCTGCCATTACAAGTTCACAAAGCACATCAGGAGGTTCATTTCATGAATCAGTGGGAAAGTGAGTCCTATAATGCCCACCAGAAATCTCCGATAAGTCTCCTGACAAGAATAACTCTGTGCAGGCCTGTGCCCGTAAGTAACACTGAAGAATTACTGACATCAGCCACAGATGCATTTAATAAAAGTTTTTATAAGATTTTTACTGGCACAATGGATTTTTAACTGTCCCTTTGGAACATCTGAAAGCACTTCTAGGTATAAAACAGATGCAGCTCACTAAGATGTTGCTGCAGTAAGAATGTTGGAACCCTGGGTTCTGAGAATTTCAGCCTTTCAGTGCTGACAGACAGTGATCCTCAGAAGTACACTGTATTTGACCCGAAACCTTGGGAAAAGCTCCCTAAATTGTGTGATAACACTGAGGTTGTTGCTGTGTAATTAAAACTTATATCACTGGGTGGAATATGTAGAGACGTAAAAAATTAGATTTAGGGGATATAGGTAATATTAGGTTACAATATGGAGGAATTTGGGTGTGGATCTTCTTCTTCCTTTCTCCTTTCTCCTTCTTCTTCACAAATCTAGGGGTTATGCTATTGGGTCAAAAGTCCCTCACTGCAGGACATGAAAAGTTAGTAATTGGATTATAAATAAAAACAAGTTACTTGGTATTTCATAATTGGTTGATTTAGACCTTAAAAAGCCTTGAAAGTTAGAACTCATGGCCATTTTCCACCCTGTTACCTGGGAGGCATACTCCCGTGCAGCTGTATTATAGATAAGCTATAATAAACAACTAAGTCCGAACAAGAATTCTCGGTCTCCTGCATTTTAATTCAAACTCTGAGTAAAAGAACTTGTGAAACAGAAGCAAAGAAGAGAAAAGCAAAAAACAGGAAAATTCATAACTGGTGCCCCATGTGAGGATCGAACTCACGACCTTCAGATTATGAAACTGAACATTACACAGGAAAATGCAAGAACATGTGCCGCAGTTCCACTATGCAGTGAGAGGTTTTCAAACAGAAGCTGCCGGATTCCAAAAAAGCAGCACTCACTCAAAAACATCAACTTCAAACCTGCACAACAGTGAAAAAATACCAGAAGATTTTTATACCATACAATTACCCTTTCTGCCCCTTCTCCACTATCTTGTGAAGACTCAACCAGAGTAGCACTTAGCAGCCTCCTTCTGCAATAGCCTCCCACTTGACTCCTTTAACTAAAACTGAAACAACATTACTGTTACAGCCTTTTTCTTCCACCTGCTATTGCAGGATATGACGCAAGCAACGGTAACTTCTCCCCCCTCCATTTTTCTTTAAACAGCAGCACTCCTTTTACCAGGCAATGTGCCAGAACACAGATGGCAACTTCTCTAAGGCTGGTTGAGCTGGCCATAAGAACAAGAGAACAGAAGAGGACATTGTGACCTCTGGATAAAAGAGGAAAATATTTGCAGCTCCTTGATATCTACCACAGGTTAATAGCCAGAAAGCCATCTTTTTTCTTCCACACTCTCTCCAGCTTCTTGCCCAAAATGAGAACTGCCATAATCACCAGTTTAACAGTGGTGACACATGGTGCTGTACCAACAAAAGTATTCACCACATGATCATTCTCGGACTAACTTTAATCACCATTTTCACTTTGCAGAATTCTCCATGTCGTTTCATGTACTGATCAGATAAGATAAAATCAGGAAGTCCTGACCAAATGTTATAGGGACAGTATGAAGACAAAATGAGTAGGAAAAAAAGCACCTTCCCTTAGAGAACTGTTACAACACCTGTTGCAAATACATTTTGGGAGAAAGAAGAGAAGCCATGCAAATACTCTACAGCAAGCAGCTAAACCAGTTTTGCTTTGTTTTGCTCTTGGAGATCTTTGACATGTTGAGACTCTATTCATTTTCATCTTCAACATGGATGACAGATCAAAGGGGTCTGAGTCGGAGGATCACGACAGCAAGAATGATCAACTCCTAGTCAACCCTCAAATTTTGTAGGATCTGCTCCAGCTGGATCTCTACAAATCTATTTGGCCTGATGGGATTCATTCAAGAATCCTCAAAGAGCTGGCTGAAGTCATTGTAAAACCTCTCTCAATGATTTTTGAGCAGTCCCGGGAATCCAGAGAGGTCCCAGCTGACTGGAAGCTGACAAACATTGTCCCAATTTTCAAGAAGGACAAGGAGAACCCCAAAAACTATGGGCCTGTCAGTCTCACTTCAGTGCCTGGTAAAGTTACGGAGATTATTCTGGGAGGTATTGAAAAACACCTGAAAGACAACGCAGTTACTGGTCACAGCCAGCATGGCTTCATGAGAGCAAAATCCTGCTTGTCAAACCTGATTTCCTTTTATGACAAGGTAATTCACCCAGTTGATCAAGGGAAGCCAGTTGATGTAACCTTTTTGGATTTCAGCAAAGCTTTCAATACTGTCTCATAGTATCCTTCCAGAAAAAATATCCAGCACACAGCTGGATAAACACATCACGTGATGGGTGAGCAACAGGCTCACAGTTCAGGCACAAAGGGTTTAGGCAATGGGGGGACATCAGGCCGGTGTCCTGTCACTAGCGGGGTTCCGCAGGGCTCCATCTTAGGCCCTCGGCTCTTCCACGTCTTCATTAATGACTTGGACACAGGACTGGAAGGGATAGTCAGCAAGTTTGCAGACAACGCAAAATTGGGAGGAGCTGCTGACTCCCTTGAAGGCAGGGAGGCCCTGCAGAGAGACCGTAGAGGACTGGGCAATCACAAACAGGATGAAGTTCAACAAGAGAAAGCACCAGATTCTGCACCTAGGAGGGAGCAACCCTGGATGTAGAGACAGACTGGGGAATGAGAGGCTGGAAAGCAGCCTTGTGGAAAGGGACCTGGGAGTCCTGGTCGATGGCAAGTTGAACGTGGGTCAGCAGTGCCCTGGCAGCCAGGAGGGCCACCCGTGTCCTGGGGGGCATCAGGCACAGCATCACCAGTTGGGCAAGGGAAGGGATTGTCCAGCTCTGCTCTGCACTGGGGCAGCCTCACCTTCAGTGCTGGGGGCAGTTTTGGGAGCCACAATATGAGAAAGACATTAAGAAGCTAAAGAGCATCCAAAGGAGGGCAATGAAGATGGTGAAGAGCCTTGTGGGGAAACTGTATGAGGAGTGGCTGAGGTCACTTGGTCTTTTTAGCCCAGAGGAGACTGAGGAGAGACCTCACTGCAGCCTACAACTTCATCATGAGGGGGAGGAGGAGGGCAGGCACTGATCTCTTCTCTGTGGGGCACAGTGACAGGACCCAAGGGAATGGCCTGAAGTTGTAGCAGGGGAGGTTTAGGTTGGGTATCAGTAAAAGGTTCGTCACCCACAGGGTGGTTGGGCACTAAAACAGGCTCCCCAGGGAAGTGGTCACAGCACCAAGCCTGCCAGAGTTCAGGAAGCATTTGGACAATGCTCTCAGGCACATGGTGTGACTCTTGGGGACAGTTCTGTGCAGGGCCAGGAGCTGGGCTTGGATGATCCTAGTGGGTCCCTTCCAACACAACATATTCTGTGATTCTGTGACTCTCACAACTGCCTGAGATTAGTGGCAGTTAAGTGATCTTACGAAAGGTCACTGCTGCTTTCTCTTATGGACTAAGATGTGAAACCACTCCTAAGCACAGGCACTAAAGCAGCTCCTGTTCCAAGTCCATTATAGGTATTAGCCAAGCCTATGAATTCAAGTCTTCAGAAAGCCTTCTTAAAATGAGCATATGCCAAAACCTTTATCATGTTAAGGACCTTCAACTCAATACACCCTTGGTTTCCACTGCAGAGATAGAGCTTTAGCATACCAAAATAGCTGGTTCCAACCAGGCACTAGCATCCCTACTACAAATAGTACTACCATAACAACACAACTGCAGCATTATAACAGCACAAAATTGAGCAGTTTATTCTTGAAAAGTAACTGTTAGTTATCTTACCTCAACATATGCAGGCTGTTTTTCAAGGATTAAATCTGCAACTTTCTTAGATACCTTAAAAAGAAGAATATTCCATGTGATACATAGCAATCTCAATTAAGTAGGCTATCCCCATACTAAAGTTCTACACGTTTGTGATTATCATTAAATTCTGCATTTTTCAAATGTATTAATAAATATTCCACAACACATTAAAAAAAATCATAAAAATTATGATCAGCTTTCCTTAGAGCCAAGATAAGAAAAATGTTCACAATTCCATCTAGGGATTAGTGGGCATTTTTAGACTACTCACTTAACTCTCTGCTTGTTGAGCAATATGCTAGAATAGCAAATAGAAATAATTTGGGACACTGCAAATGTTTACATTCTGCTCATGCTATTGCTAGAGTACAAATTTAAGTTAATCATACAGCATGGTGTGCTGGCTTGGGCTGGGGTAGTTAATTTTCTCCAAAGAACCTGGTATGGGGCTGTTTTGGACTTGGGCTGAAACCAGTTTTGATAACACAGAGGTGTTTCAGTTGAGCAGCGCCTGCAGAGGATCAATGCCTTTTCTACTCCTCGAACCACCTCGCCTGCAAGTGGGCTGGGGGTGCACAAACTACTGAGAGGGGACATAGCTGAGACAGCTGACCCCAACTGACCCATGGGATACCCCAAACATATGGTGTCATGCTCAGCATATACAGCCGGGGGGAGAAGAAGGAAAGGGAATAATGCTCAAAGTGATGGCATTTGTCTTCACAAATTACTGCTATACAATAGAGCCCTGCTCTCCTGGAGAAGGCTTAACAGCTGCCTGCTCATGAAAAGCAGTGAATTAATTCCTTGTTTTGCTTCACTTGCTTATGTTTCACCTATTTTTCAGCTATTTCTTTTGCATTATCTACCTTTATGTCAACCCATGAGCTTTTTCACTTTTACTCCTCCCATTCTCACCCCTCCCTCCCCCCCGTGGGGAAGTGAGTGAGAGACTGAGTGATACTCCATTGCCATCTAGAGTTAAACCACAACACGTGGAGATCTAAGAGAGCCATGAGGACACCTACCTTTCAGACTGATACTGCATTAAATTAAAACTATGTCAAAATTAATATTCACCCTCTACACATTATACCCTTTCTTTAGAACACAGAATATGTATATTTTAAAATTTTCTCCATTGCTCTGAGTAGAATTCTAAGTAGAATGCTCCTGAAATCTGCTGTCTGTATTGAACTTAAAAACTGGGCATTGCCACCTTAATCAATCTCTTCTGCACAAACACAGAAGCTTAAAAAGAAAACCAACACTACCAGTCTTATAAATGCAAGCTTGAGAATAGTGTATCTAGTTTTGTTTTTCAGCAGGGAATAAAAATACTTAAGAAACAGTTTCAAACATAACAAAGGAATTATCGGTATTGCTCTATATTCTTTTGGGGGAACAATACTCCCAGAAATGAAAATAAAATAAAACTGGCTATGACAGCCAGCCCACAATGCACTACTGGCAAAGAGAAACAAAGAGGTTTTTCTAAACTTGACTATTTAGTCAAACATAGCACAAAGTTGAGCTCTTCAATCAGCATTTCTGTAACAAACTCATATTGGCTCCACCAGCTCCATTCCCATCCTCTGGAAGAGCACTTGCACATAAATGGTCTTCAAAATATTCTGATGTCATCGGCTGGCAATCTTGACAAGGAGCATATAACCAGCTACGCTTTCCTCCTTCCCTAGCAAAAGCAGGCCAGAATCACAAAGCAATTTTAAAACTTTTCAGTTGTTCTTAACCTCATAGGTGTTCTATAACTACTACAGCTTTCCTCTGCAGGACAGCAAAAGAACCACTCCAGAGGGAGGTGGGGTCAGGATAGGATACTATCAGGCCAAATGCTACACAAGCCTACATGACCTTGTGGCTCTTAAGAAATTTTGTTCACTCCACAGTTTATGCACTGTGAAATTTTCACTTTCTTTTTTTCAACATATTCTTCATTCTAGTCCTGTACCTATAAAAAACCTTAGGACATGGATATATCTGCTAGTTATTCAATGCTCTAGTACAAACTTAACTGTTTGATTCTTCACTGTTAAACAATGTTCAAGCAGTACACGTGAATAAAAGATATATTTCATTTTCAGTTCTTACACTCTTTTTGTTTTGCAAGTCCTCAGTTACCCTCAACTAATAACAACCTCAACACTGTCAAGCACTTGCCACAGCCACTTTTTTCCTTTCCCTTAGTGATGCTACTTTTCTTTCTGAGCTTCCAAGCTATTCTCTCAAATATTTTTTTCAGATGAGCAATATTATCCCAAATTACTTCAGTCATCTCCAAACTGTCACACCCCTTTTGGCATCTTCCATACAATTGTGCTAAGTCTTGGAATCCTGAATTGCAACTGCTAGCCAGCACTGAAGGTGACTGTGGTTATCAATGCCTGCCAACAACATTTGCTGAAGAGACAACATATTTTCTCTTTCCTAATCACATCAGTAAAAAATATTTCATCCCCTGATGAAAAAGAAAAAACAATATAGCTAAGGATATTAGATTACTAATTAAAATGAAGTCTAGCAGACATACAACTAAAAAGCCTTTCTAATCCAAATAGTCTGTACCAAGACAATTACAAATTAAAGTTATCATGATACATACATTTAAAAAAGTTTGAGCAAGTTGGGATCCTTCCAGTGGAATGGAAAACTAATGAGCAAACTACAGAAAATAAGAAGTCTATAGTGACCCTGAAAACGAAGGGATGACCAAGATCAGCTGGGCAAAAACAGATGGTAAAAGTCAGCAAGAAGTGGAAGATCAGAGCTCTAGTACCTGTAATTCATGCTCATATAAGTGCTTTGCATTCGAGAAATTTAGAAGTTGCTGTTATCTCCAAACTACTATTGTAAATCCCTATGCCAGCTGTAGATACAGACACTGAAGCGAAAAAGGCAGTATTTAGTTTTTTGCAAAAAGAAAGGTACTGTGTGATATGTCAACAGGCTTCTTGAATCCTCTATCTAATAATCTATTCACCATCAAAATATTTTTAGGACTGAAATAACAACATATAACATCCTGCAGTTTTGTCTTCCAAGAAAGACACTAATGTCCTTTATGGCAGCCAGTACTCTAAACGATCCATCACAAGATAAATGGATAATAACTGAGACAGAAGAACAAAATATGCAACAGTCTCTCACACTCTACCCGAAAATATGACATAAGAATATGAAATACAGCATATCATAAATTTTAGCACCTTGGCACATGCCCAAGGAGGAAATAATTCCTCCCTTACCAGAAACACATTTTGGTGAGATTAAGAAAGAAACAACCAAGGACCAATCCTGACTGGGGGGGATGGTGAGGGAAGAACCAGGCACATGTTTCTTGTCAAGAGTTTTGGCTTTGAGAGTTTTTACCTGTTTTTATTCTAAAAGAAAGACACATCTGGTCACATTTACTGGAAACCTTGTGCTCAGTTCTCTCCCCTATTATTCATTAGCTGCACGCACTTTCCAGTTCAAATGTTTGCAGCCATGCCCTGAAACTGCTGCACCAGTGGCAGCCAGTTTCCGTTCTGCAAGCAAAAACGGCCATGACATTGATAACACGTATTGGGATTATGTAGCATATCTCAGGGAAGTCGTCTCAGTCTTGAGAGCACTTCCTTGCAAAACAAGGTGACCGGCAGATGTCCTCTTAAACTTAAAAAAACGTCACCAACACCACACAAACAAACACAAAAAAACTACTACCTCTCACTCACTTCCAACTTCTTTCCTTATAAATCTTGGTGAGAAACATGGAGTATTCATTTCCTCAACTTCTCATTAATCTTCCACAAAACTTCATAGGTATATTATGGGGAAAAGCAGTCTAAGGCAGAAGGCACTTGCTTTCTATGTACTGTTAACAATGCAACATTCTGGGTTGAACTCACTTCATTTACTTAAAGACATGAATTAGGATTATTACTTCTATTTTACTTGCAGATACTCTCCAAATTCCACAGTTAATAGATTTGTTTCCCATATCATGCTATTCATCTCAAAAGAGCAATGGAACAACAATTAATACATGAATAGAAAATTTTAAAGTCTGCAATGTAACAAGCACCTTTCAAAAGCTGCAACTCCGATTTCTCTTCATTCCTCATAGTGACTACTCGTTACATTTCATTTGGTTTATTACATAGTAACTGTGTATCAATGTTCACTAAAAACCCTTGTAAACAATTAACATATTGGCAAATGAAATGTAAGAGAAAATAGCATCTTCAAAGAGAGAGTATTTAAAACATTTTATGTCTTACATTGCCAGAAATCCCTCAAAAAAATACTACTGAACTATTCAGCACTGTGTTGAACACTGCAAGATAAACATTCAAAAAGTCAAGTTTCTAAAGAAATAGCACATTTGCTCCTTGTTACAATACTTAACACTAAGATTTACTTCCATGATTTCATATGATTATATGATTTGGTGATGATTTTCCACTATAAAGGCACACAACATAATATTAAAAAAACTACTTAATATCTAATGCATTTAAGAAATCAAAATTTTTTCAGTTACACTTCTTGCTAGACTTACAGACAAGACAACAAATTGTGTGAGGGTATGGAGTAAAAACTTTACTTACAGCAGCTTGCTGTTGTTTTAGTTTGTCTCTGTACTCTTCCAGTTCTTGAAGACTAAGTACCGGAGGAAGCCTCTGCATTTAAACAATAAATTAAAATCAGTGATAAATTAAAGAATGTTAACTCACTCAATGTATAAGCTAGGCAATCAGTTTCATTAAAGAAACATTCTTATGGCTTCTGCAATCTAATTTACAGAATTAATCCATTTTTTCAAATGATGGATACTGAAATCAATTAGTGTTGTTATACAACATATGATCATAATTGCCTCATTAAATAATGTCATTACCTCAAAGTTACTTTATTTTATCCCATATATGTATACACACAACCACCCAATCACAGAAATTAGTCTCAGGCAGTTTGCTAAAAAAATACACAAAATATAGAACAGATTTTTTCCTCAGTTCTCTTGACTTTTTCACTATAGTTTAAATTATGAAATGCCTGTTAGCACATCTGATATTAATTCTACCACATTAAAAGAAGAGATGATATACTATATATATATACACCAATACTCTATGCTAGAAGCTCCGTACAACTACAAGATGATGTAGGGGAATACAGTGTTGTATTAATGCAAGATCTAAGAAACAAAAAACGGCTCATTAAAACAAGCATACTTTAGGTCTTCATTTTTGTTAAGCTGCCATTTTTTCTTTTAAGATGACAGCTTACCTCTAACTCATACTTCACAATATCAAAGGAGTCATTGGAAAAATAAACTTCTTCAATGCTGTTAATTATTTCCTGTTGTGCCTGAGGATCAGTTGGTTCTTCATGCAGCTCTCTGAGCTCCTCCTGCACAAAACAAAAAAGAACTTCCAAAATGTAACATTACATCCTAGAAAGAACAATGTTTCAACAAAACAAGCATCTTTCAAAAGCTACTTCCAACATTAGCACAAGAAGCAATGGCAAAAAACCAGAAAGATCAGTACACTGTGGCTTGTACTTCCCATTAGGGAGAGAAAGACATTAAAAACTTTTCAAAAAACATAGTGTAGACTTCAATGTTGCAGCCCACTTAAACACTTCTTCCTCGATACATTTACAGCACCAAGTGCATGTTGAGTCCACAGTTTTTTCCTCCTTAACTTTAGAAATTCTCATAATAAACTAAAAATAAACTGGCAGACTATTTCTCCAGAAGGAGAAAAAAATTGCAAAAAACAAAGCTAATAAAACTTGAACTTTAAAAAACAGAAGAACCCTCTTTGTAAGTGACAAGTAGATAGTGTCACTACAAATGCATAACTTTTCAGCTCAGCCCTCACAATTCACTGAAATACAAGTCATGCCATTAAACACTCGAATTTCTACAGGTAAAACCAGAACAGACCTGCCTTCTTTGAACAAGATTAACAGCTCTCAGATTTTAGCACAGCGGTCTAAGCAGAGATGTGTTGTCAGCTTTCTGAAAGCTAATATTCAAGAGATAAGCATCCCCATCCTTGCTGTCACTATCTCCTCTGCAAGGTCTCTGCAACAATCCAGATGCTTCTGGTGGTTGAAGCAATCCAAGGACTCAGCCTGAACCTCCTATTCCCCTGCTGCACTGCACATTGCAACTAATACTGGCCCTCCCCTGGATGCTGTTCCCTCAAAAAGAATGAAAAATCCTTTATCAAAGACTCGAAAGGGAGAAGTGTTAGAATATTCTTTCATCAAAAAAAAAATTACACGGATCAAATTGCTTGATAATGAAATTAAACTGTGGTGAAGCAATCCAGCAGATTGAAGAGCCCCATAATGACCCTGAGCCTCCCAACAGCGCTGAGTTGTTACTGCGAGGCAAGGCGCTGGTATTTTCACCACAAAGAGGTCAAAGGTTTATTTCACCAGCTAGTGGTATTCGATTTTAGATTAAATGACTGAACAACCACTGACTTGCTTATTTCGCATGTCAGCCGAGGTAAGGTCAATGTGTACGCGTTCCGAGGCAAAGCGACACTTACAATACACAGCAAGGGGCTGTTTCTCTATGCAGTTAGAGGCAGCCAAGGGGTCACAAGTGGACGGTTTGCAAGAACATCAGAGGAGCTGCTGCTCCTCTGAAATACCTCTCACAAGAAAATAAAAGAGGGGGAAAAAAAGGGGAAAAATATAAAGGCGGGGCGGTGAGGAAATAAAAAGCAATGGCTCTGACACAGAGGAAAACGGGTTTCAAGCGTATTTAGCGTCCCCGAGCACCCGCTAGCGACGCCGAAGGAAGGCCTCAGGCCGTGCTCGGGCGCCCCCCGCTGGGCCGCGGGCCAGCCCGCAGCCGGGAGGCTCCGTGCCGCCATGGGGCAGCAAGGAACGGGAGAAAAACCATCGAGGAAGCAGCCGGGAACCGGAGAAAAGCCTCGAGCAGCCACCTTCTCCCTCCCCGTGAAGTTCCAGGCGCCTCCGACCTCCGTCTGAAACGCCTGATGCAGTCACTGCCACCAACGCAATGAGCGCAGCAACCCACCCGCAGCCAGAGGAAGGGCATGGACTGCACCGACAGACCGAGAGAAAGAAGGAAATAATAGTTATATCGTTATATATCTGTATAACTACATATATAACAAAAATAAATAACAATATCAAAGGAAACTGATGCAGTTCTTTAGACAAACTCTTCAAAGGCACGTTTGGATGTGGCCCCGCTCTCAAGCGAGCACACGTCCCCAGCACCAGAGCCACAACGTGGCCCTGCTGAGACCGGGCCAAAGGCTGGGTCAGCTCCGTACCACTGGCGACAGAAGGTGCCAACACAAGTTCGCAGGAAGCTGGCAGGGAAGAGCCTGCAGCTCCACACCGGGACCAAAGAGACACACAGGACTCCAGGCAGGCAGGACTGTCCTGTCAGCTCCAGCCACCCAGCTCACCAGCAGTGACACCTTTCCACCTCACATTTTATTGTGATCATGAGGAACAGAGGAGAGGAGGGCTGGTTAGGGATGAGAGCAAAAAGATTTTTGAAAAATAGTCCCTTCAGAGTCTGTTTCAATTTTTTAACGTATGGTTTTGCGGTTTCCCACATGAGGGTGCATGCATTGGCCGAGGATGCACACATTCAGATTCAATGGCATGCTGCTCTTTCATTAATTTAATTTAAAAAGCAATGGAGCTATTAAATAGCCATATGTTTTAAAACAGAAAAAAAATTATTTCCCTCTAGACTGCTTAACAAATGGTAGCTTTATATTGTACATCCTTCTGTAAATTAGTTTCACATCTTACAGTACATTGAGTTTTAGCTATATGAAACTAAAATTAAAAATTATCCAAGAGAGGCAACAGGGTCCACTGAACCATTGCAAATGGAATAACTGAATTTATCATCTGATATTTGCCTACAAGTTCCTGCATGGCTGTTTCCTGAAAGTAAAAAAGAAAAAAAACTAACCAGAGAAGAAATGCCTAGGATCATTTGAAATTCTGGACTACTGATATCTTGTCATATTGGTGAAATAATATCTCAGTGCGATAGGTCAGTCGTGATTTACATCTGCTAAAAATGCATTATGAAAGCCATTATGGACATATATTCTGGATTTGATGTTGAAGTGACTAGGAAAATTACTAAGAAACCGTTTTATCCTGTCCTGTCTCAGTGTTTCTTGCTAAAACACTACCCAGGAAAATTATTATTAAATATTTATTAAATATTTAAGGTTTTTCTTTACCTTGTTCATTTTTTTCTAGAAAAGCAGTCTAGTTAGAACAACTCTCCGGGATAAATTTTAGCTGCCACATGAATTACAATATCTGACACCAGACTTTTTGCCATGATAACCGGCAGCTTTCAGCACATCATGCTCCAGTAGTTTGAAGTAACCAACATAGGGAAGGCCAATCTACTGAGTCACCACTAAAGGAGGCAACAATTCCTAGCTAAAGTTTATTTGCTGATTCCTTTTCATTTTCCTCATCCTTTCAATTAGATACACAAAAACGATTTTACTATATAGAAATAAGCTCATCGTTTCAGGGGTCTTGGCGAAGGGCCGGGTTAGCTCTGTCTATTTGTACTCAGACACTTTGTAGAAGGAAAGAGAGAAGTTCTATTAAATCCCTCAAGGTATTTTTCCACCTCAAAACCTTTCTAGCTATTGCCATATAAGTATCTTCCTTAAAAAAAAAAAAAGCATTAAAACACATTTAACATTTTATGTTAATTCAGCAATTCCAAGTGCTATTCTGAATAAAAAAACCTATAAAAAATTGCCACAGAGGGAATCTCATGATAATACCCCTGCAGAGAACTTTGCCATTGCTAAACTGAATCAATTAGATACATAGGAGGCCAGGTAGAGCAGCATACTGGCAAGGTGGACCCCACAGTACTCACTTCAATCCACATGTCTAGGTTAATCCACACATTCCGCAGCAGGAACTCTCCAAGCAATAATGGGCCAACACAGCCTTCTAAGATACTGTTTCACAGGCTACTCATTTTTCCAAAGTTTTATTCAACAAGAGGCTTCACCTCCTACCTAAAACTTGTGTCACTTGTGGTACCAATTGTACTTTTTTTTCCCAGTACTTTGGGATCATACTTTCATGGAAAGACACTTTATCCCATCAGGTTACCATTAATGAAACCCACAGCAGCAGGTCTCTCTCATAATGCCACCTAAATAGATCAGTGAAAGACAGCTTCTGGGAAGGAAAAGAAAGAAGGAAAAAGAAGTCTGACAGCTTTGCGTACTCAAAGCCATTGCTAAATAAAACACAGTGCTTGCATCCACACACTTCTCGCATCATTTTGTCTCTCTGTTCTATGGAAAAAGGAGTTTACAGTCTAGAAGCCTGTGGCAACTCCTTGAAATATATTTCAGAAGAGTCATCTCATTGCAGACTCATCTGAAATGTAGTTCAGCAAGTTTTAAATGTCTACCCAGCTATTTCCCAGTGTGTCACACTCCCACACTCTTTGTATGCTGTGTAGCCTGTAGCAGCAAAACCAATATTGCTCTGTTGAATGAAGCATTACTGGTAAGGAGTAGAAGCAAACATCTTGTGCATTCTAGTCACTACCATATAAAAGACTGAGAAGTGAAGACATTGAAAAAAGCTAACTGATACTACACAGAGAAAAAAAAATTAAACAGTTTCTAATCTAGTTAAAAGCTGAAGTTCAGCAACAGCCTGTGCGCTTCTATCCAGAGATTTCCAGGGGCCAAGTCTGTGCTATACTCATTTGGACACAGCCTCCCTCTTTGTCATGAGCCAAAAACACACAAACAAATATGCTGCTGATTTATATCCCTCCATTCTGAAAGTGGATAACACCTGTGTTAAAAGCTAATCCTAAATACCAGGATGAGGGCCATGCTCAACAGATTCAATCAGCAGGTATAGTGCAACATTGTACCACTGTGAAATAAAAGAAGTAGTAAAGCATTTATACATGTATCTGTATACACACATGCAAACACAATCCTTTAATTTTATCTGTATACAAAGATATAGATTATATTTGTCTTATAATCACAGAATATACAGAGTTGGAAGGGACCCACAAGGATCATTAAATCTAACTCCTGGCCCTGCACAGGACCATCCTCAAAATTCACACCATGTGCCTGAGAGCACTGTCCAAACACTTCCTGAGCTCTGTCAGGCTTGGTGCTGTGACCTTTACTCTGGGGAGCTGTTCCAGTGCTCAGCCACCCTTGGGTGAAGAGCCTTTCTCTAGTATCTAACCTAACGTATATATTATATGGTTATGTATTATACTATATTATAACAGTATATATTTAATATAACGACATACACATATATTATATAACTATATATATTTTATACGGCAATATAATATATCTCTATGTATTTTATATAACAATTAATGTATATAAAATCGTATCATATAATGTATAACTATATCTATAAACTTTGCTTTTCTGCCCCACCCCTCCCTCCCCCTTCCCCAGCTAGGAAAGGCAGTACCACAGAGAAGTTTGTGGTATTCCTTATCTTTGATACAAAATACCCAGAACCTCCTTTTGATCTTTCCTTGTCCAGTATGTATAGAGAGTACTAATTAAAAAGCCCTCACTCTACCAAAACAAACATTATACTTCGAAAACAACTTTCCTGATGGAGAGAACAACAAAGCTTATCCATAGAACACAGCCACACCACCACTTAATGCCCTCCTGAAGAGCACTCAGCTACTGCTGGGGAAATAGAAACCCACACAAACTAACAAAGCCACACTTCTATAGCTATTCAAAAAGCATTAAAAAAAGTAAAATTTCAGTGTTATTTACCATGATAAGCTACAAAGTCAAATAATATCTGTATATTGCACATGAGTTGATTATCATCAGAATAAACATAACCTAATTCGAAGTCAACTCACCATTAACCCAACACACTTTAATTCAAGCATGCAAAATACCTACCTCAGCCTTTTGTTACAGAATCTGCTAAACAAAACTGTTACCAGCTTGGGAAACAACAATAACAGAGTGGTTGAAAAAGAATTACAGTTTCCCTGGGCAATCAGGGTATGCCAATAAAGTAAGGTATCTCAGTCAAAAAAGGTATTATGTCCTTCCACAGACAACTTCCTCTTCTAGGTATCATAGAATCATCAAAGAATCATCAAAGAATCATCAAAGAATGATGGAAGGGACCTTAAAGATCATCTAGTTCCAACTCCCCCGTCACAGACACCTTTCACTAGACCCAGGTTGCTCAGAGCTCCATCCAAGCTGGCCTTGAACACGGCCAGGGATGTGGCATCCACAGCTTCTCTGGGAAACCTGTTATATCCAGCCTTGCAGTTCTGATTTGGCTTCTCTACAGACTTTATCACAGACTCAAACTATTATACACTTACTTCCTACTGAGATACCTCCCAATGTGAGTTGGCTGCATGAGACACAACTAAGTGTCATTTAATTATAAAATGAAAAACTAAACCCAAAGAGAGTGGGAGGGAAGGGATGTTGTATCATACCTTAGTAGGAATCCGAAAGCTTTCAATAGGACTGAGGTCATTAACGCTCTCCTGAGGACTTCTTAGACCCTTTAAAAGAATTTTAATAATCAGTCAAGTTTGATTGCTTTATGTATCTTGCAATCAAGTTTTATCTGATGTTGAATAGATATCTACAGGTCCCTTAACACTCTGACATGTAGCTGGAAGGTTAAGACCTCATTCTAGAAACATTTCAGCAGGACCATTGGTATATAAATTCTGCTCCTCAAACATCTAAGCATTTCCAGTTTTATGCTGGAATGTGTACCTTTTCAGTACAGTTCACTGACATTTTCTTTATAAAATTCACTCGCATCCTCCTCTCAATGTCCAGATGTTATCTTAAATTTTAGAATGAGCATGTGTCCAAAAACCATAGCATACTTTGTTCCACTAACTTAATGGTTTAATGGAATCAAATAAATGAATGTCATCTAGTCTATAGCAAGATTATTTTTGCTTGATGGCATATTTTTGTACTTACCATACTCTAGGACTGGCTTTTCCTATACGTAACTGAACTGAAAAGGTTGCATAATCCACATTAGCTGCTTTATATAATTATTACTCCTTAAAGCACAAATAGCCACACAAATAGCATGTATGTTTGTTGAATATCAAATGTATTCACAATTTTCATAGAGAGGTTTGCATTAGAAGGAATCTAGAGATCATCTAGTTCCAAGCCCTGCCATGGGTAGGGACACCTTCCACTAGATCAGGTTGCCCAGGGCCCCATCCAACCTGGCCTTGAAAACTTCCAGGGATGGGGCATCCATAACTTCTCTTGACAACCTGAAACAGCATCTCACCATTTCATGAAGCAATACCACAGAACATCCTGCTGAGCATATTTTCTACCAGCTCCCTAGGCAGAAATGAATCTATACATTCAAGTTTCAGATATGGTTCTGACTGCAGCTTCCCTTGAGACTTCTGGGTGTTCCTGTGAGTCACGAGTTTCAGGCAGACTTCCCTCCTGCTCTTGTGATTGACGTTAACAGTATTTTTCCCAAGCCCCTTTCTGGCCCTTGGTACCTGAATTTCTAAAAGGACCTATGCAAGTACTATGTTAATTTATGGTGAGAAAGTTTGTATTTGTTCTTTGAAACTGACAAAGTGCTGTACATCAGTTTGGTGGTAACTACATCATTTTACAATTGTTTCATCTTCCCAAGATGCAAAACCTCTCCATTTTTGTTTTGATTCTCAGATTTTTTTGCACATCATTTCAAAACATCCTCCCTTTGCAGTTGCCACCATCAAAGGTGACTCACCTCTACACATCACAAATTCAAGGTAAGGAACAAGCAAAGCAACTGCTGCAGCTCCTCATACTTCACACAAAATCTTCCCCAAGTCCTCTCAAAAATATACAGTTCTAGTGGCTTATCTCCAGAAGAAATAAAAGGTTTCACTTAGCAAATGGTAAATGGAACCTTCCCAAGGCCTGAAAATTGCCTAAGTTATATCATTTGCAGACAACATCATCTCCACACTGGGCAGGCTTCCCAGCACTCCTTTTAGTCAAGCTGAAAACGAATCATGTACCCCTCTACTGAAGCGGAACAGAGCATTATTTTGGCAATTTCATTTCCATGTCAGTGTTCATTTTTAAGCCCTGTCTCCTGCATATGCATCACAACTCTGAGGGCATAGTTTTAGAAAATAAAAGTTTCTGACTTTCCCATGTTTTCCTACAACTATCTAGAATATCTGATGCAGTGGGTGACACAAGTGATTTTTTAAGTTCTCCAATTAGACACACAGATAAACAGGCTTCTTTTCAAAGGTATTTGATATATGTGAATGACTGGAATATTCTGCTGATACACTTCCTTAAAAAGAGTCTCAACCTTAGAAGTACTGGTCCAAACGTAGGCTTAGATCTACATAATCGTGCAGACAACTGGTACAAGTGGCATACAGCAGCGGGCTGAAAGACACACACCGAGTGTTCTGGCACACACTCACTATGTGCCCAGCCAAATATGCCCCTGACACCTCCACAGCCTCGCCTTCCTTTGGACCAAAAGCATTTGCTGCCAGACAAAGCCATGTTACAGAACCACAGTCCAGCGCTCAAAATTACATGTCAAAAAAGCAAACTGACACAGGCCGGCCCTGTCATCTTCAACAACGATTTCTCTGTTGTGACACAAGCTACGCGTTGGCACCTGCGCACGCTTCCATTTCTCGGCGTAATGGGAAAAACAAGGTGGATGCGTGTGCAGCAAGAGCTCGCACGCCCCAAGCCTTCCCTCCCCGGGCAGGGCAGAGGGCGATGCCCGCGCACCGGCGGCTCCCCG
>NW_008237226.1:4066072-4076895 GCF_000691975.1 Corvus brachyrhynchos | reverse complement strand
TCGAAAGCGGTTGCCTGAGAGGGAAAAACGAGACTCTGTCTGTGGAGACAAGTTAAAGCATACACGTAGACAAGGCGCATTTCCCGTTGTCCCGGGTTATTACGGGCGTTACGCACAAAGCGCGCCTGGCCTGTTCACGAGTGACGGAGGTAGTTTTGCGTCGCCAAAACAGACTTGTGTAACAGACTTGTGTCGCTCTATTTAGTTGTACAGATAGCAATTAAAAAAAAAAAAAAGCCACAAACCCTACACCAAAACCCACCAGATAGCTTTTTTAAATCTACTTTATATCACTGCAACAAAAGAAAGACTTTATCCTGCAGTCTTTACTTAAGTGGAGACAGCATTCGACGATAAGACTACCGGCACATCCACTGTGGCACGGTTGTACCTGTAGAAAAAGGAGGGGTTTTTTTTCCTTCTAGAGTGCACATGGGTCAGCTCAGCGTGTTTCCTGATCCTGCTGTTGCTCAGCGCCCCAGCTGCTGGTGTGTTGTTGCAGGGTAGGGCAGGTAAGAGCAGGTGGCTTTGAAACGACACACTGACAAAGGGAGGGTCAGGACCGATGGTCCCTCCCTGCTTTCTTTAGTAGGAGCTCATTACTTCTGGCTACCGTTGGGAATAACGTGTAATTGTTTTGTGGAAAATTTCTAACAAGTTTAGCACATAACAAAGTTATTTCTCATTAATAAAATAACTAAAATTTTCAGATTGTTGGTGCTGCAGATAGTGTTGCTTTAATGGAGTTGCTTCTATTCAAAAGGAGGGAGGTTTGATTTGTATTAAGTCTAAATGCCATTTAACAGCTAGCACAAGCTACAGTTCTACGGAAAAAATACCCATTTTTCACATGCACTAAATTTGTGTGAGTTTGTGTAAAAACTTGCAGTATATTAATGACATCAAGAATATATTCAAATGCTGGAATTTGAAATTGAAAAACGTAACTGTGCTAATCTGTTCCTTTTTTTATTATTATTTTCTTTGCCCATATGGGGCATTTAAAGTACCAACCCAGGCTTTATTCCAGTGCAAAAGGTCCCATTATTTCAGTTAGAACTTAGTTAGAACCTATGACCAATATTTTCTTACACGGTGAAATCAAGTAGATAATAATTTCTAACCTAGGTTTTATAAAAGGTTGCAATTTGATATATCTAGCCTACAGTTAAGTGGATGAAGCCGATTATAAACAACATTCAGGTGGGCAGGACAATGGAGCCAGAAAGCCTTTGGGAATATGTGAAATACCCTAATCATCTCCTGACATATGTCGGGTGGTGATATTATTTCTGGTGGGACCACTGTACTTCTGCTTTATTTACCTGAAATAACCCTTGTGTTTCTTAAATTGGACCTGGAAGCATCTGGGTGCTTTCACCTCTCTTTAACTGAGGTAAAAATTGAGTGTTCAGCCCTTCTGATGGGGACTTAGCACCTTGCTGGACCCCTGCTCCTAGCACACAGTGACAGGGAGGCAATACCTTGCTGCCAGTCCCTCCTGCACAAAGCAGGATACAAGTCTAGCCTAATATTTGTTAATCTGTAATAGTCTGCCTAAGTGCTGTTTAGTGAAAAATATTGTGTGGTTTTGTATGGATAAACCATCTCTGTCACCGCTAACATTTGCTGCTGCAAACTGTTGCTGCACAGCTCTGGGAAGGTTTGTCCAGTTTGCTGCTGATTTGTATGGTGAATGACAGCTTTGGACAAAATCCAAACCCTACATTAATATTAATTTAAACTGATGTAAGTTAATGGAGAAGAAACAATAATCAGCAGTTAACAATTGTAGTAAGCTCACCACTCCAGCCATAGGATTTTCATTTCAAAGATGTCTCAGAGGCACTTGGCATCACATGTTGTTTAGAGAAAGGGAATTCATTCTTTGCTGAGTTATGTTAAGGAAAAAAATACAGAAAAGTTATGGGTTTGAAAGTGCAAGGAAAAAATTAGTAAGGCTCTTTAATAGCTGTTTAATGGGGTTTTTTTAAGAGAAAATGAGAGGTTGTCATTAGAAAAGATCTGAAAAAATATTCTGAATACCAATTTTAGGTTGAAATAAGCAGAAGCATGTAGCATCATGGTATTTTTTATGAAACTGTAACTAAAGGAAGTTAATAACTGTATAACCTGTTCACTTGGTACGTTTACTTACTTCTATTAATTAAATGTACTTTGTATTGTGTGCCCCATTTATTACATTCTGTGTCATATTTGCTGTGACTGTCAGGGCAGGGTTATGATAAAGTCAGAGGCAATGAAGATGGGTGCTCATCTAACAGGTGCTCCACTCCCTTTGTTCTTTGTATACACATATTCAAATCACGTAAGGCAGGGGACAGGATAGGACCTGTTAACTCATTGCTGATTTCCCTAGCAAATAAACCAGCAGCTGCAGGTCCAAGCCCTGGCTTAGTGCTGAGAAGGTGGCATTTGTGTGGGACAGGATGCTTCCATGGAGCCCTTTAGCAAACTTCTTTTGGGACTTACAGTGCAAAATATATTTTCTGCTTGTAGGTAAGATAAGATATGAATTATATTTGATTGCCATTGTGGAAATGTGAATTGATTATATAAGATTTATCTTTATAAATTTAAAGATATTTCTGTTGTATTGTCAGATGTTTTATTTCAGGAAGGTAGCCTAAAAGCTTTTCATCAGATAGTGGCAACTTGTTTTGTAGTTGAAGCTAAAGTTTTAGCAGCTGAACAAAAATGAATGCTATACATAATCTCTATGTAAAACGTGGGTATTGATTAAATATATATAATCTGCATTTAAAACTTGAGTATTGATTAAATATATATCATTACATTTTATTGAGTAATATATACATTGTGCATTCTTTTTGACAAATCAGGCTGGACAGGTTCTGAACCAAGGATTATACAGAAGCTGTTACACTTCTTTAAAAGTTTATTGAGACAACACTGATAACATTATTTTTCACTTCTTTATGATTGATTAATTTATATGTAATACCTAAATGTAATTGGTATTGAAACTAAGTTAAGCTTTTAGTCAACTGAAGAATGTCTCCCCGTTAATAGTGCATTTGTTTGGTGTCTGGGTGCAGTTCTCATTAGGGTGCATTTGTTATCCGTGCAATGGATAAAAAATAGATGTTCTATGTACTTTGGCAGAAATATCCTGTGATCAAATGTTAGATAAACTTATTTCTACAAACTACTGTAACAACCTTTTTTTATATTTGTTTCTGTAAATGTCAACAGAGGAAATATATATTACAAATGCAGTGCTTCCTCTAATCATTCACGTATAAGAACAATTTTTCTTTTATCATCTTTGTGAACGTCACAGTTCTAGCTTATTATAGAGTCACTTAGTTTCCTTGATTTTGAGCTCAATACTTTTTCAAGACTTTTGGCTTCGTAATAATTGATGGTTTATATGACGAATATTGGATCTCTTCTTTAAAAATGAAAAATATTTGGTTGATAAAAACCAGTGACTTTGTTCTTTACCTACTTGATCACTTTATTGGCTATTTCTCATTAAAATCCTACAAGAGCTATTGTCATGCAAGCAGAGTGCTTTAGAGTACATCTTTGTTCACCAGGAAGTCTCACACCCTTACCCATACTCATTTTCTAGTAAGGGAAATTGCTGCTCATACTTTATATCATGATGAGAATCAGGTGCGTTGGAGACATGACACAAAGGCCACTGAAGACATTGACCTCAGCAAATAAAACTGAGTCCTGTAACAAAGCTCACTGGAACTTTTTCTTGGGCAAAAATCCCAATCCAGGGAAGAGTATGCCTGAGTTTTCCATGATATAAATGGAGGTATAGAAATTGCAGCTTCCCTGGACCATTACACCTGGGTTGTTTGGGGTTTTTTTTCATAAATGAACATACCTGTAAAAAGGGGGGAAAAATATTATCACTGATCTAGAAACATTTTCATTTCTCACATTTCAGGAGAGCTGAAAGGGTAAATGAACACTCTGGTGAAAAGCCGTTGAGAATCCAAACTCACTTAGACAAGGAGATGTGCATGTTAAATTCAGAGAATGCTAAAACCTCGCTAGGCAGGTTTCAGTTTATGCCATAAACTCAAAAGTTATGTCATAGTTTTTTATTTAAACTAAAACTGCAGCTCTTGTTTTATGTCAACAACAATTCTGTTGTGCTTGCTAATACTGGTGATAGCAAAGTGAGATGGAAGCAAAGCACAGATCACTGAGCTCCAAATGGAGGTCGTTGTGGTACAGCCCTTACGATCATTTTACAAAAACTAGGTTTTGGAATTCCATTGTCTTGGAAAAAAGTGTATTATATTTGGAAAGCTGTAGGGATAGGCTTACATTTTATGGAATTTGTGCCTGATAAATACGAATTTAGTTTGACACATTGACTTGATTTTGCTATTAACATTAATTCAAGGATTAGTCATAACAGTCTTCAGTTTAAATTAAAAATTAAAATTAGTCTAATACAAGTGAATCATAGAACCTTTTAGGTTGGGGAAGACTCTTAAGAGCATCAAGTCCAGCCATAAACCTAACACTGCCATTTCCACCATTAAAGCATGTTCCTGAGCACCACATCTGCACATCTTTTAGGTACCCCCAGGGAGGGTGACTCTTCCTCTTCCCTGGGCATCCTATTCCAATGCCTGAACTTTTGGTGAAGAGCATAACCCTCTCAATAAAGAATATTCCAGACTGAAGAAGACATGATCTCTGAGAAGACCAGAATTCTGCCATCGCTGCTCCTGTAAAACCCGTGCTTTTGACAGAACACCATTATTTAATAACTTGCCCCACTCTCAGCCTGCCTTCTCCCTTGCCCTGCCAACCATGGAGAAGCTCCTGTGTGATGTTGGCACTCCACAAAATCACCCCAGCAAAGCCAGAGAGAGCAACAAGAACTGGAGTTATCCAAAGCCACTCCTGAAGGGACTGAGGGGAAAATGGGGTTTCTGCCCTTACCGCCTCTGGTCCTAGCTAAAACAGTTTCCTTAACTGCAGATCAAAATCTCTTTCCAAGACATTACACAGAGCCAATTTTCCCTGTGAATCAAATGGGACAAAGTTAATTTGCAGTTTCTATTCCCACAGTTTTTTAACTGCAGAGAAAATAGATTTTCCAGCCCCTATTCTCTTTTCTTTACTCTGTTATGCTGTTACCTTCCATACTGGTGGTCCCAGTTATCCTGGTGCTCACAAGATCTGCTTAGGTTTTGTGCTAATTTTTTGCACAAACAGATCTGTGAGAAATATTATTTGTTTTCCATATTTTGTGACTGCACTGCTTCTGTTACTGGCATGTTGTCCAACAGCACAATCACCTATTTACAGCTAAATAAACCCAAAAATTGAACAGCATTGTGCATAAAGAATGAGTAAGTTTATGGACAGATCTTTTAGTTGCAGATCTCTCTGTGTTTGAGAGATGTGTTTGTTTCAGTTGATCTAAAAATTGAAATGGGTGGTTATATAATTGGTGGGTTATGTGAAATAGATCTCCAGCATTAAATATTTTGTGAAGGATTCTCCCAAGGAGTCTCTCTTTTTCAAGTGGACAACAGCAGTTTAAATCTGATTTGTACTGTAAGGTTGTCAGGGAGCATATTAACGTCTGAGAAGTGTTAGAACAACAAAATACTTAATCTCCTGTTAACCAGAGTCTAGCAATCCTCAAAGAGTTGTGCAGTGTTAGAAAACTGCGAGAACAGCAGGCTACAAATAGTGTTAAAAAGGGCTAGGGGAGCAGCCTTCAATTTGATGTGCATCATCCGTTTTAGGTTTTTCATCTAGAAAGTTAAGTATGTAAACATCTCTGTCCTATGTACCCCCACTTAAGCCATTTCACATTTTTTCTACACTCTTTTTTTACCCTGTTCTCCTCCTGTCTCAGCTGAACCCCAGGCAGTTCTTTGCAAGTCAAAGTCCATGCAGCCTGAAGCCCTCTGCCTGCTTCCTCTTTAGCCCCCATTAGTGAGGGCTTGCCAGATACTCTGTCAAGGGATTTCACTTTCTGTATATTTCCCTGTTAGTATTCTGCAGCATTTCCTTTGGTTTTCATGTCGTGCCCTCAGAAATGCTGTGAGCTATCTTTAGCTGAGTGTAATACTGCTCAGCTTTATGAAAAGTGAAGCCAGCCACAAAATTATTTTCTTGGGGTAGATTCTGTACAGCATTGCTGGCAACCCATGAGCCAGTCCCCTCACACACCATCTCTGCTCTGGTACTTTGCATGCCCTTCCAGAGTACTTCTGACAATAATTACTGGCACTACTGCTGCATCTGTAGCCATCGCCCCCTTTTTGTGTCCCCACCCTGATCCCCAACAGGTTTTCCTTGCAATTAAGTCGTGGCAAACCGTGCACTAAAATTTGATCATTCTAACCCAAAAGGTATGTACAGATACCATATTATGCTACTGAGTTGATATTTTTATCTTTTTCTGTCACATAACCTAGGAAATTAGACAAAAATGAACCTTTGACAATTTCTGTCATAAAGAATAATGATATGAAAGTAGGAATTTAAGAAATAAAGTTACCTCTGCATCATATTAATGAACACAGTCACATATTTTTCATACATAGCTCCCTCTGCCCTTCCCTACCCACCCTTCTCTCTCCAGGTAGAAATTGATTCCATGTACATCAGCTGGGAAGTTACTTTTTGATTACAGGTATTTGTGAGCATGTCAAGAATCACAAAATCTCAGATTGGAGGGACGTCAAGGATCATAAGGTCCAACCAAAAATGATCATTAGCAGGACGAGAATAGATGGTGAATGGTGGAAAGTGTTGCATGTTGTCCTGGGCAGTGTGTTCTCAGTCTCCAGTGTGTTCTTATGCAGTAGCAGATGGATTACTTAAATCACAGTTTTTACATTTCTTACTTGTAAGGGGTTTCTTTTTCCTAGGGTTTTTTAGCACTTGCAGCATGCTTTTCAGCAAGATTGAACACAAATCTGAGCAATCAAACCTGCAACTAGAGTCAATTGGAGTTGCATCTTGAACATACTAAAATGTCTTTATAAGTATTTTGAAAAATCTTGTCTTTAATATTTCAAATTGATCATCCAAAATGAGTCTGTATGTTTGCTGTTAATTTTCTCTGGGCTTAAATTCTTCATCTGTAAAGTTCTATCAGTTAAAATGGTGTTGTGAGATCAGTTCATTGCTATTCTCGTGAGTGCCATGGAAAAGTTAATGTGAAAATCAATCGCTTAGTCCCAAGACTAAAGTTTTAATGGTGTTCTATAAATATGTCTTAAGCCAGCACAAGAAAAATTATTTAAAAAATATATGGGAAAGGCAATGATTAACTGAGGAGTGAACTTTTTGCACCATAACAGAGACAGAATTCTTGGAATACAGAATTAACCATGTGGCTGAATATTTCACTTTTGTGTGTATCAACAGCAAGCCTTAATTCTGCCAATTTCTTAAGACTGGAATGCTTGACTTTTGCAAGCTTAGTATTGTTTCTGGAATTTAGTCTTACAGGTACAGAGCAGTCAGCAATAACAACAGCAACAATAATAATATGTAGTTTTAGTCAGACATCTGTGAAAGTGCTGCTTGTCAGATTTTCAGTCAGTTTCTCAGTATAACTGGCAGAGTACCTAAGAAGCTCCTTTGTAGCTGAACCAACCCCGAAAAAATCCTAAAAACTGAGTGATCAATCCAAGATTGTTAGTGTAAGACCTAGAAATATGAAATATTTTGAAGGGAAAATATTTTATACATTAAGGTAAATGTACATTATCTCATTTTTGTCAAACTTTCAACAGTAAAAGATCCTTCCCTTGGCTTTTTGTATAGTTTGAGGCTAGAGCTCTGTGGCTAGATCCAGCTTCAAGGTCAGTGAGCTCTTGCCCCTTTCTTACTTAAAATCTGAGTTATAACCATGCAAAAAAATGTAAGTTTTAGCCTTGAGAGTTTTTCCACAGTGAGAATTTCTCATTTGAATTTTCCAGGTTTTCCATTTGTGTTTTGGGTTTGTTTATTTGTTTGTTCTTTCATTTTTATGCAGGTATTTGTTCTGCCTTAAAATTGACAGTACCATCTCATACCATCCATGGTATTGAGGGGCAACCACTTCATCTTACTGTTGACTACAATTTCAATGCTACAGCTTCTGAAATCCAGATAATTTGGCTTTTTGAGAAGTCTCAAAGTAATCCAAAATACTTGCTTGGCTCTGTAAATCAAAGAGTAGTTCCAGACTTGGAATACCAGCATAAATTTACCCTTATACCACCGAATGCATCTTTGAGGATTAATCCATTGCATATCAGTGATGAAGGCAATTACATTGTAAAAGTCAATGTCCGTGGAAATGGCACCATAGCTGCAAGTCAAAAGATTCAAGTAGCTGTTGATGGTAAGTCAGTGACAGATAGTATCTTCATTTCGAAAATAAAATTACAATAGTTTTGAAGTACTGGTTCTTAGTATCCGGTTATGATACTGTCTCATTTAATGCAACCATACATGAATAAATGCTAACAATTAAGTGATGTTGTTTTCTACTGCTGCTGGAGGGAATACTAAAATATATCTTTAAGCAAAATTAATATATTCACTGATGTTTCTATACCATAAGGAAAAAAACTGAAGAGGTATAGAAACACTTAAGATTAAATTAGACAGACTTCTAAAAAATATGATTTGATAAGTTTCTGCTGTGCTATCACGAGGATGCATTGAATTTCAAATAGTCTTTTTCTCTGAACAGCTTTACCTCCTGTAACAAAGAGAAGTCATTGACTTTTGCTGGTGACTGTAGCCCTGTGTCTGTAAAAGAAGCCCAGATCTGAATTCATGAAGTACTGAAATTTTCTCTTTAGGCTCTGCTTTCTGTATTGGGGACTTAAAAGAAAGTGGAAATGGGAAAGAATTATCTAAAAGGATGACAAGAGGCTTCTGTAATGTATGGATTATACAGAGGTATATATACAGAGGATTATACAGCCCTGTAGCTGTTGGGCTTGAAAGGAATGAGATGAATGACGTCTTGAGGTGACAAAGTTGTAGCTGCCATTTTACTCCCAAACCCATCCCAGTTTGCAGACATCTTCATGACCGGAGCTCCCATATTTCAGTGGTGCCCAGTGTGGGCAAAGCTGTGGGCAGTCGTGCTGAGAAGTCACACACAGTGGGCAATGTCATGCTTTGCGCTCTTTTCATTTCTGTGGACTCAGTGATTTGTATACAAGAGGCAAGAGGCCGTGGTACACCTGACTGCAGCCTTTATCCTATTACCAGTAATATAAACAGTCTGGTTTTATTTATGCACCATAACAATTCTTACAGTCACCAGCTGAGAATATGGCCTTCTTTTTTTAATCTTTAACTACATTTAAGAGATAAAACTTGAAATATGAGTAATTTCCAGAGAGAATGATGATTGCTATTTGAACTATCTTGACCATGATGACTGTAATATAATCATGTAATCATGAATGTAATATAATTATCACTTTAACAACTCTTCATATCTCTTTATTTTACAGTTCCAGTCGCAAAGCCAACTGTACATACTGAACCATCTTCAGGGGTAGTGGAGTTTGTAGGGAATATTACCCTAAAATGTACTGTGGATAGAGGTACAAGGGTAGCTTACCAGTGGATGAAAAATGGGAAGCATCTCCATGCTGGCCCTAATTATATCTTTTCATCAAACAATGCTACACTTCTAATTGTTCCTGTTGTAAAAGAAGATATTGGAAATTACAGCTGTCTGGTATCTAACCCTGTCAGTGCAATGGAAAGTGAGATAATTGCCCCAATCATATATTGTGAGTATATTAAATATTCATTATTATCTTTGTATGAATAATTTCTCTGGAAGGAGTGCCTCCAAATATGAAAACAGGCAGAAAACAGTTGAGCTTGTTTGTAATAGCTCTAACTTAAAATGGGATAATATAATTATTCAGTGTTGTGTAGTTGTGAAGATCAGTCTCAACTGCGGAATTCAAATAGGAACTTCAAGATTTTCACAGATGTCTTCAGATGTGACTCAAAGGAAAAAAATAATTAGATTGGTCTACATAAAAATATTGTTCAAAATGGAAACAACAAACAGTATCAAAAAGCCAAGCACAGGAAGTACCAGGCTGAAGGACTGCTATTAATGGGTTTCTTCAAAATCATTTCAAGTCCAGTCCTTTTTAATATTTCCATTAATGGCACCAGAAAAAAGATAGGGAGCATCTCAATGAACTTCATTTATGACACTAAATAGGAGGGCTGAATGACAGTGACAAAATAATAGAGCTGGGATGAAATTTGCTAGTAGAAAAGGAAATGGATATGCCCTTTCAGAGAATAAAAAACATGAACTTCTGCTGATAAGATTGAGATTGATTGGAAAGTAATCAAGGCAGTGAGCCTGGGGGATTGAGCTATCACAAGATATCTATGAACTGATAGCATGATTCAGCCATGTATTTTGACTGGAAATGAAGGCACCTGAAAAACCAATTGAGTTGCAGGAAATAAGATTGATTTAATCAGCATTCAACAATTATACTATAAATCTTAGGGCATTCTCATTTTGGTCCATGTCAGGCATTCCCAGTGCCTCCTCAATTTTCAAGTAGCACATGCTACACATATGTGACCCTGCTATGCTCTAATCCTCATTTCCTCAGGGGTCGAATTATACTTCTCAGAGGAGAGCTGAAATTAGGTTAGGACTTACTTTGCCACCAGTCCTATTCATATATAGCCTGTTTACCCAGGGGCCAGTGTGGAAGGCACAGTGCAAGGACTGGAACTGGATTCCTGTCCAGCCAAGGAGGGGTGCTCCTTACTGCTTTCAT
>NW_008237226.1:4028659-4065625 GCF_000691975.1 Corvus brachyrhynchos | reverse complement strand
TGGCAGCTGCCAGGCAGCCCATGCTCAACTTGTTATGATTGCACTCCCAATATATTCAAAACCTACATCTCTTACATCTCTAGCTCTCATATCTTCCTCCTCCTCCTTTTATCTCCTTTCATCTCTGATTATCTATTTTGCTACCCTTTTTTAATTGTAACTTGGAAGAATTGGGTAAGGGGGTGACTTGCATCTAAACTATGAGGGAAATCTCCACACTGCACCAGAAGAGAAAAAGACTGCCTAAATTAGCAGAGGTGAACAAGGACATTGTTAGATATGAGCTGATGTAAGCTTATAAGATTGACAGCAGTGCAGACTTGAAGAAGCAGTTTCAAAGAGTCCTAAACAGGGCAAATATTAATGGACCTTTCATCTCATTATACAGAGGAATCACGATACTCTGATCTACAAGGAAATAACCAGTACTGATGGAGCTTTTACTTATCACTACTGTAATTAAAAAAAAAAAAATCACATTCTTTCCTCAAGGTAGCACATTTTTATATGCCTGCTTTTGTAGAGAACAGTCTCAGCTCACTTATGTGCTTAAAGTGCTAAGAAAGAGAGCTGAAGGTGTATGAATGCAGTTCCTCTACTGTGTTTCTCACTTTAATGAGCTGTGAATCAACCTTATACAGGTCTCTCTTCAAACTTGGGACACTCTATCCAGCCTGACAGCCTTCTTCCAATGCAATAAAGTCAGGTCAGGCTAGAAAAACATCTGCCACTCTTGCTGCCTTTCTGACAGCTCTGTTTGTTGCACAGCCCGTATGAGATTTGAATTTCTGACCTGTTGCACACAGGATTGTCTCCAAAGCACTGATCACGCTGACAGGTGCCTGGGACACTTGCTCTGACAACATGTGTGCCCTTCAGTCCCAGCTCTGGTACTGCTTCTTCCTGTCTTCCTCACTCAATTACATGCATTTGTCAGCAAATTTGTAGAATCTTTCCAAGTTCTAAATTGGAAACCTGGTTTTGACCTATTGTTTACCAGAATTTTAAAATCGCAAAGTTACTTAAGTGTCCACATTTCTTGAATCTTCTGCTGTTTGAGTGGTTGTGCTATACATCTCTATCAAAAACCTTGAGATACACTTTTTCTCCATGTGTGTAAATATTATTGTGTATGCATTTTCAGAATGTCCTTTGTAATTAATCAGAACTGAGGGTTTGCTTTGTGCATAATGTAAAATCTGAAAAAAAAAGTATTAAGAGCAAACAATGCAATGCTGAAAGGCTGCAAATATATATGGTATTCTCTATATCCAAGTCAGTGATGGGAATTGGGGTCTTACTTCCTGAGCTATATGAAGTCACCTAATTTGGTTCAACCTCTGCCTGCAGAAGTAGTTTGTCTCCCAGCTCCCAGTTGTCAATAACAATCCAGAACAGGCCCCGGGATCTCTGTCTGCCATATGTCAGTGCTGTGGGGGAGTTACTGGAGGTGATAAAGAAAAGGTCACTCATGGTAAATACCTGCCATCTGCTTGGAAACTGTAAGAGTCTCGTAGTGATAGGAGCAATTGGAAATATTCCCACAGAGCAGTAAATTGTTACTCAGAAAGATTGATTTATTATTTTACACATCATTTAGTTAACTGGTTTTACTGAGACAAGAGGCAGTTTTCTGTAGAGAACAATACTGGGAAGGGAAAATAGAGCTGAGGGATCCATGAAGGCTGTAATTGTGGGTTTTTACTGAGTATGAGAAGTGTTTTTTAATTCGCATTTTATTAATATTATCCTGCTTCTCCATTAGTTATGATGATAATGCAGCCTGGAACATGGCTATTGCAGCCGTGTGACTCAGAAACAAGTTATTTCAAGACTGGAAGAAGCTGCTGTCCTGTAGGCTGCAGCAGACACTGTTGTACTGTGTTGATAGAGTTAAATTTAGCAGACCAAGTGGGATTCTCTTCCTCAAGTCTTCCAAAAGATAGAGTATCCTTAGTACTAGAGAGGTAATGGTTCATTGCCTGCTTTTTAGAATCATCCTTGAAGCTGTGTATATCTGTCAGTTACACCGTGTTTAGGGACCTTGATGTACACAATGCCCAGGAGAGGCAAAAGATTGCTCCAGGCAAAGCAGAAGGGTAACCCGATCCTTGTGTTAACTTCAGCAAGGAATGCCACTTTTCAGGTTTTGCCAAAATTTGGCTACTTCTTAAGATAATCTCTCTTTGATTTTTTCAAAGTTACTTCCCCAGCCAGTGTGTGTCAGTGTTTGTAATAATGATTTTTTTCAACTTGCAGCTTTCGTTAAAATCTAGTTCTCCTTGTTATCTCTTTATGCTGCACTGTTATGATACTGACAAAAAAAGCAGAACTCAGTTCTGATTCTTTTGAAGGCTGTGGCAAACCACCCACTACAGTGAGGGGGCATGGGAACCAGTCAGCTATTCTTACCATTAATCTCTGTTAACACATATCAAAGCCATATTATCAGTGAAAATAAAAGCTAATTTTCTTAAGAAGGGCGAATTGGATTGGAAGAACCATGGAATGCTCTGAAAAGTAAAAAAAGTATGTTCCTGCCTATAAATAGTGTGTGAGGGGCTTTATTTCATTTATGAAAGTGTCAAAGATCAGTACATCTCTTCTCCTTTTGGATCTGAAAAAAAAGGGAAGTAAATACCTGTATGAGGTGAGCCCCTGTGAAAACCTCCCCTTCCACAGAAACATGCAGCCCAAGTGAGGTCAGCCAAGCCAAAACAGTGGGGTATAGGTCTGTACTTCACAGAAATGGTCATTACAGAGTCAGCTGGCTCTTGGAGACAATAAAGCAAGTGGCTCAGGAACTGCAGAGCCTGTGAGGAAGCAGCCCAGCATCTAGAACTTTAAGAAATGCTTTGGTTCTTCAGAGTGGCTGCTGCAATGTAGGTGGGAGCAACACTAATTCATGCTGAAGTGAATTTGTATTTCATTTCCCAAGAAAATATTATGCGTGATGTTGGCCATTCCTTAAAATGAGACTGCAAAAAGCTTACCACTAGGAAGTAAGTAGAGAAAACGGAAAGGTTGACAAGTTTATGTTGTGAAATATGGACATTTACTTAAATGTGGACTAAACTGAGGTCATACGTGGTGATCTATATTCTCTTGTCTAAGACTTAAACAGAAAAAACCACAAAATGGCCTGGTTTGTGCTGTGTGCTGGTGGCTTAGGTGTTCTTGAGAATAAATGAGTCTTATAAAAAAAAGACAGTAAATAGAAGTGTATATTAGAGGAAGTTCTAACAGCATCCTGAATTTCCTGGTGGGAAATAGAGTCTGAAATGTACCAGTGTGCAGCTTCATGTAACAGGGACTTTCCCATTCAAACCCAGCAACATTATCTTAATTCTTCCAGACAGCCATAGGAAGGTGGAGATATTACTCAATTCCACTGTACTGTCCCCATTTTGTGCTACACCACTCTGTGTGAGGCAGCTTTATTGATCTTCAGAGATCCTACCAAAAAGATACTCTGCATATTTTCTTCTTTGGCTCTCTCAGTATTAGGTCTGTACATTTTTGGTTATCCATGTAAGTCCTCAGGGAATTAGCAACATTGAAATCATTAGGTTGTTTTGGGGCTTTTTAAACTAGAAAAAGTGATTTAATAAGGCACACTTCAAATATTATATGCTCTACATTAATTTACTTTGATAACTGTAAAAATAATTTTAATGTGTAAAGATATAAAAGCCCCAATGATCTGAAATGTTCTAGTAAAAATAGCATGAGAAATATTCCTTTAATATTTAAGTATATTGTTTCCCTTTTTATTTTCCTATGCAGGTTACACTAATAATACTGATCTGCTAAATTTTTTGAGTAATGAACACATGACTATGGAACAACATATGCTTCTTCTAAGTATATTCAGGAAAACAACTTTTCTTTCAGCAGAAGGGCTTACTCTTGAAAAAAACACAGTTGTTGGAATAGTACAAGCCTACTAAAGTGGAGGGAAAGTTAAAGTTTATTCTAGCAGTTATTTATGGAAACATTTTTCTGAACTTATCTAAGGTACATCCCACTCAATATTATACCTGTAAGGTAGTTCCCTAAATAATTATTATACTGTAAATTATTGCAGTGAATGTAATATTCCAAGGCTAATTTGTACACTTTTAATTGTGCAGAGAAATCACTTCTGCCAGTAAGTTTGACATTGAAGTAGAAATCAAATTATGTCCCTGAAGATGTGCTCCTTTACTTCATAGAAATCCAACTGATTTCAGTTTTCATTCTTTTTATCATACTGAGAAATACATAATCGTGCTTTTTCCCTAAACAGCAATTAGACCAGTATTAAATGGGTTAGCCTGAGCTAAGCCTGGCACAAACCCAGTTATTGAACAGAAAGCCTTTTAATTGAAATGACTGAATGCCAGCCATTCTAAAGGCTAGTTTAATTTAAATATTCTGACTTCAGAGATACACTTCTGATTAAAGTTTAATTATGTGATTTGATTTTCATTTTCTCACTATATTTCCCTTTTTTTTCCAATGCAGATGGACCTTATGGACTTAGAGTCAAATCAGACAAAGGTCTGAATATAGGGGCAGTGTTTACCGTTGACATGGGGGAAGTTGTACTGTTTGACTGCTCAGCAGATTCAAATCCACCAAATATCTATTCATGGATTCAGAGGGATGACAATACCACTCAAGTAATCAAATATGGACCCCATCTGGAAGTTGTATCTGATAAGGTGGCCCAGAAGACAATCGATTACATGTGCTGTGCTTTCAACAATGTGACTGGAAAACGAGATGAAACTCATTTCACAGTTGTGGTTACTTCTGTAGGTAAGAATGTAACTTCATTGCTGTCAGCATAACATGTGAGTGGAGCGTCAGCCCCAGAAAAAGGAAGTCATTCTTAGAATATGTATCAAAATTGAGGTCTTGCTAAGTATATAGTAAAGGGGCTTTTGGACATTCTGTGAGATACGGGTTTTACTTGCAGTATGACACTGCTCAGAACACAACCCACTAAGACACTGAAGTTTTGTGGGATTTTGTTACAATGTTCATGCAAATGATTTCCCTGTCATATTTATGAATCTCTGGATTGATTGCTGGGTTCTGAAGAACACATGCCTTTATTTCTCATACACTATAATCTCAGCTCCTGTACAATTGTGTTCGACAGCAACAAAGCGGTTTTTCAGAAAATCTCCAGAAGCATAGAGCAAAGAACAAGATATTGAGGAAGTCTGATATGTCTTCTCAGTACAGGTGGATACAAGTATTTCCAAATAAGGAATTTATGCTATTGATGTTCAACAAGATAGACTAAGATTGCCTACTGGAAAATTTAACAAAGCAATTTCACTTGTGCTGAGCAAAGAGGTCAACCATTTGTTAGTCTGGTAAACAAGAAGAGGAGATGTCCATCTTTCAGGCTGACTTACTGATTCATCATAAATACAGGGCTTTCAATATGCTGGAAGGAAGATGTGTTGCAATTTCGTAGTAAGAATACTGCACTCAAAAACTAAATATTGTGGTTAGTAGTGAAAGCAAATGCAACCAGAACTGTGTTGATAGAAATAAACATGACATTTCTCCAGGAAGTTCATGTAAGCTATGATATTCAGCTGAGATTTCCTTTCAGAGGCCAAAAAGAAGGAAAGACTCCACAGATTCATGTTTAGTTGCACTTAAAATAATAGATTTGCTAATTTCAAATATTTTACTTAAATCTTATTAAAACATTTTATCCTGTGTATGTAAAAATATAAAAAAGATAATTTCCCCCCTCTATAGCCATTTTCTTTTTGATGAGTGTTTATTCAAATAGCAGTAAACCCAGATGTCAAGGCTATACTTTGCAGAGCAGCACTGACTGATTGTAGGAGGTGTGAATTCACACATAATTCATTCTCAGTGATGCTGCTCAGGCTAAATTCTGATTGCAACTGAATAAACCTACTAAGCAAAGACTATGAAAATTGTCTATATTTCTTTTCTTTATCCCCATAATCCTAGATACAGAGCCTGGACCATGGCATTCAAAATAGTGGAAACCCCACTTTCAGTAGCGACAGGAACTCTGATGTTTCAGAAGATCTTACACAACTTCCCCATGGGACAGAAACTCACCTATATGGTGCTATAGACAGCTGCCTAATTAACCCTAAAAATTATCAATGAAACAATGATTTTACTAAGTTACAATGATATGAATAATTGCAGTAAGTTGTTACCCAGTTTTAGCCAACATTCTAAAATAAGATGCAGTATCTCATGTACACAAGTCATTGCTCAGTTTTCAAGTTTAGTCAGCTTGAGTGTGTTAAATGCATGCAAAGAGCATGTCTTTGTTTTCTGCACTGATATATCTATGGAGATGTGATTTATTGAGTCTCCATTTGAAATGACTCACTTTAAAGAACAATTTGAAGGACTCATCTGATTCTCCAGCATTTGGACTTTTCCTTTCTAAGGAAAGCAGTACACTGAAGGACTACAAAATAATTGGTGAAATTGCAGTGATTTATTTTCCCATGTCTTTAGGACACACCTGGCTAGAAATCCTCATATTTAATCTTCATGAAAACCACTGCACATTTAGCCAGCACAATGCCTGTGAATTACATGGAGATGTAAGTAAATGTAAGCAATTCTAGCTCTCTGCACAGGAGCTCATCTACTACTGGAAACATATCCAGCTAAATAATATACATTTTAATTGTACTAATAAATCTGGCACTAGCAAATATGCAACATTAATTTACCTGTATGGATTGTGACACGTCCTCTAATTACATTAATTCTGCGCAGTTCAGAGCAAAAGGAGGAAATTAAGAGTGCACAAGCAACTATGTCTGGTGTTTCCTAACTTTCACATTCTTGTCTTTGCAAACTCACTGCAGATGTTTTCCATGTGCTTTTAAGTATGTAATCTATGCAATTTGTGTTTGTGTTGTATCAGAAAATCCTGCTGGAAAACTGCTGCTAATGCATACCTTAGCAAAAGGCCTGAGCAAAGGAAAGAAATAGTTTGAATATGTTTAGATATGAATACAAACAAACATAACATGGTGGAGTCACCATCCTTGGAGGTGTTTAAGGCAAGACTGTGCATGGAACTTAGTGCAATGGTGGTCTTTGGCCATAGGTTGGACTCAATGGTCTCAGAGGTTTTTTCCAACCTAATTAATTCTGTGATTCTGTGATAATTTATTGGTTTCTGATGTGGTTTGATAAACAACCAGACTGTCAGTGATCTGAAAATCTTTAGAAAAAGCCTAATGGATCTTTCGTCCTCTCCTCCTTTATAGATCCTACTGCTAGGAGGATTTCCCTCCAATCTAGCACAAGCTGCTCTCTCACCCTATTTTTTGGTAGTACAGTGTCTTTATGCCTCAAGTTATAATATGCATCTTTTTCTGGTGCTGTAATTTGTGGATTACATTTAATTACTTTCATTTAGCTCTAGGCACTAATTTGCTCTGGAGTCTTATCTGATACGCATATCATTGCTTTTTCAGTTCAGGAGATTTGTGGGGAAAAATAGATATTACCCATTCACAAGACCCCACATTTTGTATCTGTTTTGTATCCCTATGCAGGTTTACTAGCTTCGGATTAATTTAAAAAAGATGAATTTTTCTGTGTCATTGTAGCACATTGTAAAGAACAAGAAATTAAATACAATACTCATCTTTTTTGTCACAGGGTTGGAAAAGCTGGCCCAGAAAGGAAAATCTTTGTCTTCTCTTGCAGTAATAACAGGAATTTCATTATTTTTGATCCTAGCTATGGCCTTTTTATTCTTATGGAAAAGCTATCAGCCACATAAAGGTATGTAAAAGTTAAGCACAGTCCAGCTCTTCTTTTGGACCATTGGAGCAAAAAGAATAATTTTTCTTTTTTTCTTCTTTTCAGTGATACAACAGAAGCTACAGAGGAGGTACAAAAATAATTCATTCTTAGGTCTACAAGTCCTTTCCATCCAGAGAATTGCATTTTTATTAATATTAATTTTCTTTCCTTGGCTTATGATGTCAAACTGAGAAACATGTTTATGTTTTCTAGGGCAGAGGCTGACTACAGAAAGGCACAGGCCTTTTCAGGTAATGGTAATGAAATAAGTGTGAGCATAAGGTCAAAATCCATTCCTGAAAAAGAAAAATAGCATCCCCACATAGAGGAAAAAAAAAGAAGAAAAGGAATAAAAGTGTGTTTTTATGTTGGGTTGCACGCCTCTATAATCACTTAATTAAGATAAGACCTAAATGAGAAGTCAGCATGGGTTTAGCTCATGTCTGAAGCTCATAGCAGTATGTACTGTTGCCTTGAATTCTACCTGTTAGTCCCAGTATTCTGGGATTGGAATACCTGTATTCCGCTGTTGTGACCAAAATTACTTAAATCAGTGTTACTCTGGGATAGCAGTGAGAGGTGATACGCTGTGGGAGGATTACAATTGAAAATGTTTGTGGCATCAACTGTTACCAAAATCATGAGACAATGACATTGCAGTATACATATCTTCTACCATATTCTGTACTATTTTCTGTGTCATCAGGACCCAGAGTGGTTTTTTCACTGCCTCTTTTCCTTCCACAATCCTTCCCACATGATCCTAGGCAGGAGATGCTAGAGACTAGCCATCCTTTGGAAGGATATCACTTTTATTCCCATTCCTTTCTACCAAAGCATCAGAGCAGACCATAAACATGCACAAGGATAGGGAGGTATATGAAACTTAGGAAGGTAAGAAATTCACTTGAGCACAGAGGGCCCATCACCCTGGCAAGTCATATCAAAGGCTGGAATCTCAACCCTGTTGTTAGTGCTGCAACCTTTGCTGTGGAGTAATGCCCAAGAGACAACCAAGAGCCTCAGATCTCCTGGACAGTACGAGGGTAGATAAAGAGACTAACTACACCTAAATACACGCTGTATCTGAAGACCCAAATAATACTGTGGCACCTATTAGTACCATGTTCCCTTTTATTATTCTCAGCATTATAAAACATTCAGGTGCTACTGCTTCACTACACTATAGTTGTGCTGAATTTATGAATTCAGCCTCTTTTCTATGGGAAATGAAAGTAAATTGGTCATTTTAGCCTTCCAGAATAGAGAGTTTGAATGTCTCTATCAAAATTGTTGATTTTGAGGTTAGGAAGAGGTTGAGGTTAGGAAGAGGCTCCTCACTTGGTCCAAGGTGTGGGAAATCACCAAGCAGCTCTGCAGCTGTCCTGCCTTGCTCCACACCAGTTTAGGAGTTTGGCAGGGAAGTGGTTTAAAGCAGATCACATAACCAGTATTTGGGTGTTTTAAAAATTAGGGCAAAATACATTGCCAGTCATTATTTTCCAGGTTCATATTGCGTCTCTTTTTTTAATCACTGTTCTAACTTCAGGACATGAAAGTGCTTCAGATGATTTTGGGATATATGAGTTCATCACATTTCCAGATCTTACCAGTGGTTCTAGGGTATGTGGTTTTATATCATAAACAGACAGTTTAGTTTCTCTTCTATTTCTCTAAGTATACTAAAATCTGTACTAGAATCCTTCTGTAGGTTTGCTTCTGTTGCTTTTTATGGATGTCTGTATGACACCATATTCATGGCTATTGTTCACCCAGTACTTGCTCTTTCCTTCCTGTGTTAGTAGTTCAGTACTTTGTAATCGACATAGTGCAGTAAGGAATAACCAAGCTCTAAAGACAGCAATCTCCATTCAACTACCCTATATTAAAAGGCTGTTTGCAGTGTTGAGTAGTCGGGTAGCACTGAAGCACTTGTGTCACACAGACAAGAGTATTATTGTGACGCCATTTTCTCCCTTGACCCTAATATTTCTGCTCATGCAGCATTCAACCATGGCAGGGCAGAAAAGGCTCAGGGGGAGTATTTAAAGTTTGAATGTAAGCTAAGTCTCAGCTATATTTCACAAAAATTATTTTGTTAGCTTTATGTATTGTGGGGGAGGAATTAAGCAAAGGAATTTTCCTTGCAGATAAAAAAATCCTGCAACATTTGCTGCTTCCTTGCATTGTGTCTTTGCTGACATTACTGTATAGGAGTTGGAGATCATTCTGATGTGATTTAAAAGGACAAAGAAAAAAATTAGAAACAGCCACAAAATTTAGGGACAACGGTAAAACTTGGAGGAAGTAGAAGAAAGACTTTCCCTTTGCTGGGGAAAATTGCCAGCAATGTAATCTTGTTCCTTCGGAGAGCATCAATTTGGTCAGGTAACGGAGAGCTCTTAAAGCATGGTCACATTGTCACACCTAATTTTTTTTATGATTAGTACTCATAATACATGATGTCAAAAACCAGTCATATATTAATTAATTATCTTCTCTGATGGAGTTAGATGTTTGAAAGATACATTTATAGGGCTAAAGTGCTACCACAAATGTTAGTGGAGAGGACAGACTTTTACAGCAGCAGAGATAAAAGACTTTTAGAAAACAGAGGAGCTGAACTGCATCTGTTATAATTTGTGCCAGTAAGAGTCTAATTAAGTTAAGAGATCAGGCCCTAAATCATTACAGCCTTAAGCACACTAAGTGATAATCACACGTAAGTGATATTATGCTGAAGAGGGTATATTTAGATTACATATTAGGAACAGATTCTTTACTGTGAGGATGGTGAGGCACTGGGACAAGTTGCCTCAGTTGCGGATGTCCCATCCCTGGAAGTGTTCAGAGTCAGACTGGACTTCAAGCAACCTGGTCTAGTGAAAGATGTCCCTGTCCATGGCAGACAGGTTGGACCTGGATGATCTTTAAGGTCTTCCAGCCCAAACCTTCTATGATTCTATATCCCTTAAACTGATCCTATCACAGTATCACATTCTTGCAGGATCAGGGCCTATGTAGGTCAGGAGGGAGAGAGCAGTGTAAAGAACAACAGGATGGATGAACAAGCCATGAAATCTACTATAATTTCCAGTAAAATTTCAAGAAAGAGGAGAAACTCCACTGGTTTATGTTCAGCTACTCAAATTTATAGCATTGTAGGTTAAGTCCACATCTGATCCACTGCTTCGTTTTAGTCCGCAGAGAAAGGGGAAAATAAGAAAGTGGTGATAATGAAGAACTGGAGGTTGGGTATAGGCAGAAAGATTGGTATTTCCTTATGGATGCAGAGTCTAGGTAAATCTGTCTTGACATAAGAGGAAATTAATATACTTAACATATTGAACAGTCAGTATTACTTGACTTATGAAAATTACTTGCATTTCTCTCTCTTTGACCGGCCAGTAGGAGCTTTATGCTGAGCCCATGCCCTGAATATTTCCTGCTTTTTTCTGTCTGTTCTCCTGCTTTGCTCTTTATTAAAAGTTTCTTTCTTGACTTGTGGTATGTTAATATAAAGTATTTGCTGTATTAAATGCAAAAGCTGCATCCTAAATCTTTTAAGGGGCTAAATGTATTTAAAACTATTACTTGCCTTACTATTAATGTGATGAGAACTTACCCAAAATGAAATGTAAACTAGCAGAGACTACCTGTTCAATCCACAAGCAAAACTGTGATGAAAAGTTAAAAAAATTACAAGTTACATTATCTGTTTAATTTCTGTTGAATCTTTTCCTATTTGTACTTATAGTAGGAATATACTTTGCTGCTTTCAGGTTTCAAGTCAATCTGTTCCTGGCTCTGACTTTGTCGCAGGCCAGGATATGCTAAGTACGGTTTATGAAGTTATTCAGCACATTCCTGAGCAGCCGCAACAAGACCACCAACAGTAAGTTACAGACTGTGTTCACTCACGTGGTAGCTCAAAGACAAATACTTTTGCACCCAGAACAATTTACATATTGGTAGATGTTTTTTTATTCCACTGAGAGCGTTATGGAAGGAAAGATATAAGCTACCTTAATTCCTCCACTATTTCCTATCCAATCCCCCACTTTTCTTCAAGACTCCAGTCTGTTGTTTCATCATGCCAGTTTTGTTAAAGTGTGAAAAACAAAAGGTAAGATCTTTGAACACAGCTTCAAATGAAAATTCCCACTTAATTTAATAGGGCACCAAAACATCAGCACTTCCTACTGAGCAGGTTAAATATTCAGTCAAGGCAGTTTAATTGGCACATAGCTTCCAGACCTGTCAGCCATGTGCCAAGTAGAGTTAGGGTGGGGTTTTTTGCAATGTTGAAATTGGTCAGCTGTATAATAATCAGTGGTTGTTGAAATAGTCACTGAAATATTAACAGACTAGTACTTGAGTAAGCAGTGTCTCCATAGCAAAAGAATTCTTGTTCTGTGCTACCCTGGCTGGGAACTCCACAGAAACACTTTTGCTGAGTTAAATACCAGGAAGGCCCCAGCACATTGTGCTTATGTCTCATAGACCTGGTTTTGTTCAAATCACCTACTGAGTATCACTTACTGGCATAAGAAGGGTGAATACACTAAAGTTTCTGTAGCTGTGGTATAGCTATAGCCATAAATCTGTTGTGAATATTGAACATATTTCTTACAAATTAAGAACAGCACACAAGACTTTATTTGGTAACAAGCCTATTATATCACGTTTTCTATGATTTTTTAATGTGTTTTGTTTCTTTTATACTTGAAAAGAAAAGTACACACTCTTAACAATATGCTAATCGGTTGCCTGAGTAATCACAATGTTTATGTGACTACATTAGTATGCAGTACTTAAACTACAAAAAATTTTGTGCAGGTTATATCTTCAACTGTGTGTCCAAGTTATGTATGAAAACATGCAGCCATGCTTGTCAAAACAAGCTGGTCAGTGAGAAAACAACACTGAATTGCTAATGATGTTTTTGTTCTGCTTGGGATTTTTCACTTTGAACCCTAAGATTTTTAAAGCCAGATGTAAAAAAATACCATTCATAAAGTACGTGTTTTCTTACTCTTCCTCTTACACGCCTTCCTTCTCAACTTTCTCACTGATACATGACCTCTCTGAAAAAAGGAATAAATGCAACAACAACGTAACTTGAACTTTGTGACAATTCAGAGTTCAACTAAAACTTTGCAAAGCATATTCTGTAGTTGTAAAGGACTCATTTGCATAAACCAATTTTTTCTGCTCTTTTCATATTTCATATTTTGAAAAGGAAACATAGGAAAAATTTTCACTAGTAGCACAAAATCTGCTAAGCATGATGCTGAGTAAAGTACTCAGATTAGAAAGACCACATTCATGAATTTTCCAGTTCCCTGATCTGCTGAGAAGGAGCACTCTGAGTGGTAAATAAATAAGGACAACTAAGTCAATTCTGATGCTTACAGCAGGATGCTTCAGCTTTCAGTATAAAGGAGAAACAAAACACCACAGAACAGAGAATGAAGCTGGGAAAGTAATTGCAGACTCCTGTAGTGCAAAGTAATGATTGCTTATGGATGAATCCCACAGACTTGGTATGCAATCATCTGTACAATAATCAGCAATATTCATGGGAAAAATGATACAAAACTTGTCTGCACTCTGTTTATGGCAGGAATCTCTCCTTGTAAAAAGCAAGAGAACAGATTTTATGGGAGCCAAACAGATTTGTTGGTTAAGTGGTCACTTTATTCTTATTCCAAATGCTTCTGACTGGAACTGCTGTGATTTCACTGATTTCTTAAAATAAATATGTAAAGAAAAATCAGTCAAAAGCAATGTTTAATTCTCAGATTTACAGTTTGAGAATCTTTCAAATCCTCACTTTGAATGTAACTTCACCAGAATTAGCTGGTGTTTTCTCTCTTGCTCTTAGAAATCCCAGTGATAGTGTCAGAAAATTTGCAGACTAGTCAATGCCTAACACCTGGGAATAGCCATTTCCACTTTTCGTCATGCTTTTTGCAGTCTTTTTATCCTTTCATTCACAAATGCACTTTTGCCTTTGACACTAAATAATTACAAAATTTTTGATGCACACCAGCTCTTGAAAGGTAGAAATACTACTGGAAAATAATTAAATTCTTTAACCCTCTTGGGTTTGGACTGACAGACTTACAACTTAATTGCAGTCAGAACAGGAGGTGAGATGATAGCTGGCTTTGCACTTTTACATTCATGTGCTTCCATTAGTTGCTTTTCACAACAGTCCTTTGTAGATTCACCTCCTCTGCTCCTCCAGAGAATCAAAGGGAAAACACGAAATCAGATTTTGAGGAAATTGTTCTGCTCCATCTCTGGACTCCATAGTCACAGGGAGTTACGGGATAGTCACATACTCAAGTATTTCATTAAACAGATTCTTTTAAGCCATTTTGGTTTGATTCTTTTCTTATCCTTGGACATTTTTTTACACTAAATATAAATCCTGTGACAAACTGAACAACAGGTTCTTCCTCATATGAAAGAAATCCAAAAACGACTGCCAAAGCTAATGAGCAAGAGGTTTAGCCAGCTTTCACAGATAAGCACTGACAGCTCATAACTGTATTGCTTACAAAAACTGTTTGTAACTTAAGTTTCATTTTCACTCCAAATGAAGGTAATTTTACATCATCTTCCTCTCCTCTGATCCTTACTGTTTCTCTCATATCTAGCATTAACTATTTCACAACTTTCTGCTCTGCCAGCTGTTGAAGAGCAGTAAGGATGCAAAGCCTTGCCAGGCATTCGGCACAGGGTTGTACTGTGGACTGCACTGGCTCAGTTCATGGTTACCACCACCCTTTGGCAGGTACACTATTGTTGTACAATAGGAGCAGCTTGAAATTGCTGTACAGAAAGAGCAGCAATGCAGGATGCCATATTAAGCATTATGTTATTTATGGCTCAAACCTCTGTTGTCTTTTAAAAACTAGACATACTATGCATACTAAAAATTTAGTCAAAAATCAGTGTGTTGCAAATATGTCCCCAGAGATCTTATTCAGGCTGAAGAACTGCTTTGTGTTTAGAACTGCTGGTTTGTTTACATGTTTGCAATCGTTCTTTTAAAGAACAGAAAAACAGTATTGTGGACAATTGTCATATATATATGTATGTTCTTTCCTAGATGTATATGAAGATACGGGAACAGGAAATCAAAGCATCTGAAAATACCAAAGTTACTTCTCTTTCTTTATGATATATTGAAAGGAAATGCCAACAACTCCAAGAGTAGCAAAGGCTACCTTTTCTTGAAAGCAACTTCTCTTCAGACTGACAATCCCTTTCCTTGGGGTGCTCCAAATTGCCCATTTCTTAATTCTTTTTTCTTTTTTTTACGTAATAATTCCTTGGAAAATATGGATATTTTTAATTCTTTTTTTTTTTCTTATCAGTGAATACAAAAGACAAAGGGATAGCTTAAAAAATGCACTATAAAACATGCATCTTTTTTTTAAAAACAATCGGCAGAGGCACAAGTAGGAATCAGGCCCAAGATGCCATCCATGCTTGTTTTATTTAAAAAATTGCAAAAAATAGCATACAGGAGGTTTTTGTATTTGGGTTGGCTTTCACAGGAGAAGACCTCCATACTGGCCTGAAAAATAATAAATGCAGTATGTCAGACTGCAAAATACATTTGGGATTTAAAGTCAAGTCAGTCTTTTAACTCATTTAATGTGACATAATTTACAAGCATAGATACTGATCTGTCAGGCAGTTACAGTTTTAAAATGTACATACATATATTGTTCAGAATAATGTGTTCTCATTAAATTCTGTTTCCTTTGCATTTTAACTGGTTTTCTATTTGCTGATGAAGAGCCTGTTTCTCATTGACTAGGAGAGCAAGTAATATTCAAGTTATTTCCAAAAGCTGCAGAAAGTTCAGGGTATTTGTACATTAAGATAATTCTCCAGTGCAAATGAAACCAATATTACTCTGTTTAAACAGTGTGCTACAAGTCCCTTTGCAAATAGAGGAACACTCTTCCAGAAGCTTCTGTTAGCTGACTTCTGAATCCTGCAGGAAAATTCACTATTATTTCCACAAGGTCAGCTATTAGTTGGTGTCAGTTAGATGCAGTCAGGGAAAAGAAGAAATATGAACAGAATTAATCTACAGGAAAAAAAAGATACTTCAGGAACGGTTAATTTGTGCAGAAAAAGAGAAAGCATACAGTGTGTCCATGCTTTAAGATGGGCTGTATGGTATTATTTAGAGCACTCTGTATTATGAAAAATAATTTGCACTTATTTAAAGTATCTCCTTAATCCATATTTACTAAATATTCTTCCGGTCTCCATCTTTCAAAGACAAGGAAAAATGACATGGTTTTCAGTGAGCATTCTGATCTTGTGAGGCTGAAAAAAAAAGGAAAAAACAATTGCACCATTGTGCATGAGAAAAATAGGATTTGGCATTTCACAGAGGCAGCAGGTGAAGCCCAAATATGCAAGAAGTAGTGACATGATCTCAAAGATAACGTAGTCACCAGATTTGCTCCCTAAGAAATAGCCATCTGACATGAAGGCATCTAAGGCAGAGGCTCTAAGTAGGAACATTTGGGCAGAACTCTGAAAGACTGAGAAACTTAGAGAGTTCCCCATAAATTCCTCCGTTGTTCAGTCAAAGCTGATTTCATGTGTGTTTCAAATTGGGACAGCTCTTTGGGATTTGCAAAGTCTGATTTTCACGCTCTTTTTTCCTCCTCTTCTTGGTGGAGCAATAATTTTAATTGCTCTGAAGGGAGCATGCTGATTTCTGAAGTGCTTGAGACCATTCCATCTTACCACACTGCATGTCATTGCAGGCCACAGGGCAGGAAATGCAGATAAATTGAGAAAAAGTAGTTTCTCCACCTCTGGACCCTCTGTATTCAAAACTGACAATCATATATATTTTTCTAAGGTTTTGTGGGGGGAAAAAAAGAAATCAGGTCAATTTCAGTTCCAGTCTACATTCTTTTAAGCTCACCTATATATATATGCCTAAGTGCATTTTAAGGGTCCCAAAAGATTTTGTTTCAGAATCTGTGCTCATGTCCCAGTAAAAGATGAGCAGAGTGTTTTGGATTAAGCCATTCATCAATAGTGTGAGATGACTTCAGCAGTCCAATACAAAAGTCCACCATAACAGTCTTTTAAACTTCTGAAAAGTGCCTGTAAAAATACCTGTAAATTTAATAAAACAATTTTGTTTATGCATCATGTAATGTCTAACAGTTCTGTGTGTCCATGCATTTTCACTGGAAAGGACACCTATCATTAGGTTGGAAATAAGAAACAAAAACCTGCCTGTTGCAAGTAAAATGTTCCTTGGATGCCCCATATGCTGGTCGTGGCTGCCACATTCCTAGTCTCCACTTACAACAAAAATTCACAGCAAAAAACTGAACTGGTAGGGAAATTTATTTTACTACAGGAAGAAGAAAAACTGTCTTAAATAATTCTTCTAGCTATGGCAGCAGAACCAGCTCTGCAAATAGGAATATGTTATTGAAACAGACAGAGAGCAAACACAAGCAAGTCATCTTCTGCTTATAATATATTGTTCTCATCTGTTTTTGTTTCATTGTGTCTTGTGTATTACTGACTGTTAGCCAAAAATAGACTGGCATAAATTCCTATTCAAACTGTGCTCATTCTTTACAGTTCTTCCAAAATTTGCACAGTGCATTGAGCTACTTTTGGTGGAGAAATCCATTTGGTGGAGGTATAAAAACAATAAACTGTGAGGAAAAAACCAATTCTGAAATGTCACAGAATCTTAATGGATGACAAAGAAAACCTTTACATATTGTACGCTTGCCCCTTTTTCACTGCTACCACAACATTCAAAAGAGATTGATAAGCTTTTATTTATTGATGTAAAATCTATTCCAAATTTTACCAAAGCAAATGGAGTGTGTGTCCATTGAACTAGATGATGTATACACTGGGAAGTTCAAATATGAGATGGGGATAATGAGAAAGCAATGTGAAATGGGACAGGGGGAATTAAAAAAATCCTCTCTTGGTTTTTTTCCCCCATTCCTTTTGGTGGAGGCTTTTGCCATTTCATTTGCCTGCTGGTGAGGGTCAAGAACATCTTTCTTTGATGAAGTAAGGCTGTGGTGTGGACTTGAGATCAAAGGTAGGGCAGATAAGCCATAATTCTGGGATTCTGAAGTGTAGGAACAGCAACAGAAGTCACAGCACCTTCAGGCACTTGTATCATATCACAAGGTGGTGTGTAGTACTTGGTCTTTCTTACTACACATCTTAAAAGCAATTTGTAAGTATACTGAAGAGTATCAGCTTTCACCACTGCTCGTATGGGAATGCTCCATCTTGCACTTTGTTATGGCTTTGAAATATTAACCCCTTACAGGCCACCAGACTATATTCCACAGTCCTTTTAAGACTGCAGCAAAATCAAGGAGGCCAACAGTATCCTTGGCAGCATTAGGAGAAGCACTACCAGCAGGTTGAGGGAGGTGACCCTTCCCCTCAGCACTGCTGAAGCCACGCCAGGACTGCTGAGTCCAGTCAGTGCTAGGCTCTCCAGTACAAGACATGGACACACCAGAGCAATTCAGCAAAGACCCACAATGATGATGAGGATCATCTGACATACAGTGGTGAGTTGAGAGAGCTGGGACCTGAAGAAGAGATGCCTCAGGGAGATCTTACCAATGTTCATAATACATGAAAAACTTTTTATACTGTCGAGGTGGTTACAGACCAGAGAAGCTTTGGAGTCTTCATACTTGGAGATACTATAAACCCAACTGGATGCAGTCCCAGGCAACCTGCTGTAGTTGACCTTTGTACTAAAATTTGCACTGGACCATGCCATATAAGGAGACCAGCTGTGATGCAAGCATAGAATTACGAGAGTAGTTCTTTTATTCATGCACAGGAGGTGTCCCATTCAAAGCAGTGCAGGCATTCAGGTGCATATTTCACTTACTGCTGATTAACAAACACACACTAATATTTACTAATCATAATAAAACTTTGCAAAGCAACTACATTTTGATGATGTCTTCATCCTCCTGCTTCTCTATTGATCAGATGCACCCAGAGTCAGTCTTGCTATACTTACTTATCTATAGCGACAGACAGTGAGAGGGTTTCAAATACATGTTAGAGGGGCTAGAATGCTAGCATTATCTTGGTTGCCCAGGAGTATATTTTATTCTTCGTGGACAGGTATTAAAATTCCAAGAAGCAAAGTCCTTATCTTGGGAACCAGGTTGTCCTTCTTACAATGAGCTGGGGTTCTTTAGTTTGCTTGCTTAAGCATGACTATTCAGTATCCAAGGTAAACTATACATATGGTTTAAAGAAAGTTAATACTATTTTATACTACAAAGATTAATTGGTATAATAGTTAGGGAATGAGATTTTCCTGAGACCCTGCTTTGAGCAGGAGTTGGACCAGATGATCTCTAGAGGTGCTTTCCAGCCTCAGTCACACTGATTCTGTGAGCTCAGGGAGGGAGATGATTAGTAGGTAGATCTCAGCAAAAATGACAGCAGCAGTTACAACACAGTGAGTTCATGTAAATGTAAAGGGAATGTATGCTTCCATTAAACACCTCCTTAAATATGCATGACCAGCTAAGCAAGATATGACGGCAAAATACAAGCACAATACTGTGCATGTACCTCCATGCTTTACCTGTAGAAAGCTTAGCCTTGAAAAGGAGACACCTCATTGTTTTATGATCTCAGGTTAAAACTTTTTAAAGTAGCTTTATTCTTTTTTATTACTTTTTGCTTTACTCAGACAAAATATAATTTTCTAAAATACAATATTTTCTATGGACTTTCTTCAGTGTTAGCACGATTCCTTTGGAAATCTGTCACCAGTGTGGTGCTATCAATGCATTTATATCATACATCTTTCTGGGAGCTAGAGGGCAACAGCTTCCCACAGGACATGGCAGGAGCTTATGGGAACTATGCTTGGGACAGTGAGAAGGACAAAGGGAAAGGAGCTAATACTAGTAAACATTAACTTTCTGACAGATGTGCAAATTGATCATGTCCCATGTGACTTGTACATTTGAAGGGGGACTGTTTCCTCAATGCTGTGTCCTGTAAGAGGCTTCCTGATTAATAGAAGCTACTTTCTAGGTAGCTAAATGTCTGTACTGAGAATACTTTTGCATCCAGCCAAGAATGTTTTTTAATGCCATTATATTAGAACACATTAGTCAGTCATGATGTATTTTTGAGTATATTCTCTACTCACACACAAAAACGTACACACTTCAAAATGTTCATAAGCATCTTTTAAAAACAATGTGCAGTACCCAAAATTTATCACTGGCTGACAATATAAAAGTCCATGTCAGTTTGTACGGAAATGTTTTTCTCAACAAGTAGTTCTTTGTAAAAACTCCTGAATGTATGAAATGAGCCCAGTTCTTACAGAGGAGTCTAGCTCTGTCACTGCCTTTCTGTGGAAACCACAAGGCTTTTGTAGAAAGAGACGGAACTGTGGCAAAAGTTTCCAAACACATCACAGACAGATTTAAAGGGATCCCATTGTAAGCAATGAAACTGATGCAGCCTTGCAATGGAAAGTGGCAGTTGTGCTGTGTCATTAAATATCGAGGAAAAAAAGCAAAGGATCATTTCTTGGTTAGAATCTGTGGTAAATATACAACAGACAAGGACCAAAGAAGACAAATAAAAGATTAGACATCTAAGGAGCCCATTCAAGTATAAATCTGTATCCCAGTTCAGTTAAACATGAAATGCAAATACCAGCATGTTGGAAATCCTGCTCCACCTAAAAAGATAATATGTATGTATCTCCTCAGGCTATGTGCTGTGTTCCAGGGCAAAGTCCAAAGTGCTGGTCACAGAGCATCTCATGACTCAGATACAATTAAATGTATGAATATTAGGGCAGGGCTTCTGAACTAGAGTACCTCATTACAATAGCATACCACAACCAAATATAACATATGTTCTTATTTAGGAAAGTACTGTCCAATGTCAACACTGATATCTTCATCAAGCTACAAATTTTATATTTCTTGTAGGGCTAAAAAGTAGCTTCTATATAACTTTTTTTCATCCTAATAGTAATGGAATAAGGATGTCTTGAAAAGTCAAGAAAAACGTTTATCTGGGAGAAAACAAAAATTGTGTTGGGCATCTTTCTTAGTTTTCCTTAGAACTACAACTTTCTTCTTTAACTTCAGCTTGCTGATTTTTGGTATGCTGATTTATCAAACCATATTAAAATCAAAACTTGACTTTCAATCACTTTTCAAGTCCTTTAAGTCCATCATTCTTAGTCCCATCCACAAGTTGTATCTAAAAGTACAGAAAATTCCAAGTACCTTCGAATATTCAGGACCCCTTTCTAAACAGCAGGCTGGGACACTGAGAAAAGTAGATTCTATTTGAAATTCTTTTGAAGTGTGTCTGAAAAATACAGCCAAATGTGGAAAGCCTTTGAGAAGCAAAATAAATGAGGAAAAAAGTTTAGAATAAGCCTAAAAAATATTTTATCTTGGAGTAAAAAGATACAAAGAAAGATGAAGTCCTCCAGTATGTAGAAAGATTTATGCTAACAAAAGGAGCTGTGATCACTTTTTCTCTATCTTTAATAAGACATGGAAAAGGACTCCTTCCACTGGCATGGTCTGCTCCATGCTAGTAAGGAGCTCAAGCAGCCTCAGAGAAAGCTGACCAGATCTGACCTGTCCATAGACTAAGCTGACCTGTAACATTGCTGCAGTTCCTTGGACCAGCTTGTCCCACAGTCATCCAGTGCAAAGGAAGAGGCCAGAACTGGGGGAAGGAATGATTGTCACATCAGCCCATACAACACAGCTCAGGGAAACACAGTATGACACCATACAATCAGAAAACAGCTGCAATTTAAGAAAATGATACTAACACCCACAGACGGGCTCAACAGATAACAGGCCTGCAAAAATCAAAGGAGTACAGCTGCTCTTTGCCTGAGCACTGAGATCATGTAGATGCAGGCTAGTGCCTGTGGGATTCCCTGAGGCTGTGAGCTCATCAAAGTGCACAACCAAGAAAGGCTGGTGTGAGTCTCAATCTGAACATCAATTCTGCTGGCTGATAAATCGAAAACTACAGAGAAAGTATCCACACCAACCTGATTACTGCTCCTAGCAGGTTCTGCTGTCTCTGGACTGGTTTCTATTATCATTACAGTGCTTGCAGGACTCATTCCCAGGGAAAAGGATCATTTTCAGTTCATTGAACTTTTCCTATTTGGAAACTGAGTATTTAAGTTAAGGCCAGGGAATATATCTTCCTGTGGGCAAGGCCAGTGGCAGCAGGCAAGAGAACATGAAGAATGCAATGCAGTGATCACTGTATTTGTATTTGTGGGTATTTCTGACTGCAATTGAAATTTCATTCTCATTTCCTTTCTTTAAAGAGAAGTCTTGGGAAGTGCAATCCTACATGGAAGAGTAACATGCAGGAAGTTTTGAGAGAGGATGATAGGCAAACAGGAAATTACGACAGACATGGACACAGAGTCACATCAGCATCAGGGAAATACAGACCTATGTGACTAGTAAGACTTGTTAAAGAAAGGTTCATAGACTATTGCCAGAGTGGACACAGAAGTTATTTTCCTCTGAAGACAAAAAGCCCTGGAGGCCTCTCTGTGACCCCCACATATAAGAAATAGAGCAGAGGCTGGAACTGATAAATATCAGTGAGTACCAGTTGGAGAGCAATGAGAAACAACATAATAGAAGATATGTAATAACTTAGGAAACAAAGTAAGGAAAAGAGGTTGGTTTTTAATTTTTTTTTTTTTAAGGGAAGAAGAAGCAAGTTTTGTAAAAGATCAGGCAAACGTGGTGCTTTTTCACTAACGAGAAGAGCTCAAGGAGCTGACTGGATTATTTCGGGTGCCGATGCACAACATGATAGGAGGAATTATTAAGGTAACAGAAATACAGTGAGGTAATAATCATGAATTAGAGGTGTCAAAAGATAGAGTAAAGGCTGAAATCACAGAATAATATTGTACATGTAATGATTTGTCAAATATGACGAAATTAGAGGAAATAGCAGCAATAAAAATAACTGGAAATCTTTATAACTGGAAACTGGAGAACTGCTGGCAGTCAGATCTACAGATCACACTGGAAATAACTAGTGATCTCTAATTTCAGTGGGTAAAGAAATGCAGAAGGAACAGTAACATTACAGGAATTACTGATATACATTAGAGAACAAATTCTGTGAGTTGCAGTGGACAATAGGATTTCAATGGTGGGTTTCCACACCAGTCACTGAGAAACAAGACAGTATTTCTGATTCAGTTTTGCTGAATAATGAGATTACAGGGTAGACCTGATGCACAATAAGAATTTTTACTTTAATGAAGTCATTCCAGAAGAATTGATTTTATGCTAGAGAACCACATAAATAAACTCCATGCTTTAATGTCTGCAAATAGCATCTGAAGGAACAAAATTTGCGGGGAAGGGATGCTGCTGATGGCCAAATAAGCAAAACATACCATACCAAAACAGCAGACCTGGTTAACTGATTAATAGAAATAGCTAACACATACACAGATACAGATGAAAAAACTGCAGATATCCATGTGTAGCAACAATGATGTGGTTAATATCAGGATATATTGTCTGCACAACCTCCCAGCCAGCCACCTCAAATATGGGGTAGGCAACCTGGACACTGAGCAAGCCTCCCTAGCTGGCAGCAGAGCTGTCACCCTATGAACTGGGATGAAGATGGGGAAACTCAACAGTCCCTCTGGGACAACAGCTCGGTTTGGGCATCACTTGGATTCCTATAGATGAGAAGTAGCCAGCTGCCTCAGCAAGCACACTCAACTACAGAAAGAAAATCTGAATGGTCTCCAGGGATGCAGGCTATGCCTCTGTAAACAAAGGCCCCTGCCAGAGAAAGCAGTCTCTCTCCCCCAAGCAAAAAGGGTGCAGCAGTGTTCACATACAAAGTGCTCAGGGTCAGCAGCATCTAAAGCAGATGCTGCACTTCAAGGTTCTTAGGGTTCTCTGAGTCCCACATGCTAAGTCAATGACAGTATTATTATTTCTTATAATTTTTCATAGCAGAATGATTAGAATAATGACAGAGCTGTACCATATCCTGGGAAGGTGACATATTTGTTACATCAGATCAAGCATTGTTTGTCTCCTTTGGCCTTGACATGAGAATATACAGGATTGTTGAATGTACAGACATACCATTCAATCTATTGAGGATGCATTCCAGACAAGTGCAGCAATTAGAGATTCAAGGTGTAAGAATTTTCCTAGTAAGAATCTGTGCAATAGCAGATGGGTGCGTGCCAGAACTTCAGAAACACCCATAGCTAAAGTACACAGGAAAGCGTATAAGGATAGGAAGCAACAGTAGCATTAACAGCATCAACAACTGAAAGAGATGCTGGCTTGTCCACAGCTGGCTTTGTGGTGGCTGGAGATGCTCTTTGCTGTCTAAAATGTGCGGTGTTCTGATGACCTCACCCAATTTTTCTCAGAGCAGGTATCATTCTGATGGATTGTGGTGAGTTGACCTTGGCTGGCTGCCAGCTACCCATGCAGCCACCCTCCCATTCTGCCTTCTCAGCAGAATAGGGGAGAAAATAAGATGCTAAATCTCTGGGTCAAAAAAAAAAAGACTGGGACATGACTTACCAGTTACCATTATGGACAAAATGGACCTGACTTGGGAAAAATTAATTTAATTAGTTGTCAAATAAAATAGAGTTGAATGGTGAAAAACAAGGTAAAAACCAAAAACATCTTCCTCCATCCTACTCCATTTTCCCAGCCTCAACTTCACTCCTTTCCCAACTCTCCTACCTCCTTCATCTGCCACCCCAAGCAGCCCAGTGGCATGGAGAATGGGGGACTGTGGTCAGTTCATAACAGTTTGGTCAGTGCATAGCTGTTTCTCTCTGCATTTTATTAGCCAAGTATTACTCAGATGGTGTTTCCTAATTTCTCAAGTTTCTGGATAACAGCTCAAGACAGTGCTGTGTAAGTGTTTTTAAAAAGACATACCAGAATAGGATTCTGACCTTAATTTCCTAAGAGAACAATGATTTCCCAAACAGGAAGTTAGGAAGAGGCAGACCGGAAGCAACTTTGTTTGGTAAGAGAGGAAGTAATAGGAGCAGAAGGACCTCCCATACACCCTGCTCCTATATCCTCCCATTTCTCTGCAACACCCAGCTTGACTTGCCCAGTTGACAGCATTTAGACACAGTGTTGGAAGGGTGAAGGTCCATTTTGCCAAGGGAAAGGTAAGGAATAATAAATATTCTCTATCAGGCACTGTTCTTTGTCTCCTCTAGAGATGAATGTTTGCCACGGGGAAAACTGATCATACATCTATGAAAACTCTTTTCCTTCCTTCTCTTTCTGACCTTATGCTTATGTTAGAAGTTTACAAGGTGATTTTAAAGGGTTTTCTCTCCCACACTCTAGAAGAGCAGTTCAGCTGAATTTTAGCTGTTGGGCTTCCTGTTTGAAGAAAATATGTGTGTTGAACAACTATAGGAAAAAGCCTGCAGAACAGAACAGTTACAGTAAGTACATGCATATTTACTTCTAGGATTAAAAGTTTTATGAAGATCTGATGGCTTATTTTGATACCATGTGTTTTGGTTGAGGTTTACAGTTTGGGTTTTTAGGTTTCTTGGGACATAAATTTTATATATAAAATTACCCATAATCTACTAAGATAAAGTCTTCCAAATCTGCTGAATGTCTGTCTGCACATGAAAAATTTTTGTTATGAGATTACAGTGTAATAATCCTAAAGAATATGACCTCAAAGAAACTATTCTGCAGATATTATGTGATACAGTTTTTCCATGTTGGAAAAAGGTCATCTTTCAACTATTTCATTTGGCCAGAATCATTAACTAGCACGTATCATGAAAGATACAAACACTGCATTATGTCTGTGGAATGAAAGTATCCTGTTCTCTCCAGCGCAGGAGAGATCTCATCAGGGGGATTCCAAACACTAAAACATGGAAAAACTGTTATAAGGACATAACAATGTTTGCTTTTATGTTAGGATTAAATTGTACCTCTATGAGAAGGTATGGATTGGGTGGGAATTCAAATCACTCTTTTACGTTGCTGGGTTTAAGTCTGTCTCCACGAAAAGCTTTAGTTTCAGTTTCTTTTCTCAGCTTTCAAATACCGTGGGTGGAGTTACCAGTGAATAGCAACAGTTGCTTCAGCCGCAGAATAAAAACATGGAGCTTCTTTCCCCCGCACCCTCAATTTTTGACAATATGTGCTTACCACAGTAGAATTTTAAGGAACTAGAAACTAGTTTTTCTGAGCAAGAGCAAGACTCCATAAGCGAAAAAGCAACTGCAGTCTACCATAGCTCACAGCCCCACTTTTTTCTCTGCTCTCATCATTTGTTAATACAGGAGGCAGCTTGGCCAAAAGTAGGACAGCTGTTTTCCCCTACCAGGTATAAGAAATCTTTATTATTGCATCTCAATAAAGTTTACAGTTTAGGAAATCAAATAGTAATTTAAGGAAAGCATGTCACTAGAGTGGCCTAGATAACCAAGTGTACTTTCAGAAAACAAAGTTTTGCTGAAAAAATCTAAGAAGTCATTTGGTATAGGAGAAAGTTTCACGAAGGATGTCTGGACTTCAGGCGGCTCTCTTGCGAGCTGTTTATTGCATAGGTGAAGTTACAGCGTTTCGGGGAGTGGGTACCCAGAGCCCGCCCTACAGCTGCCAGCTCCAGCTGTAGGCATACCTGGAGCCACCTTCTGTTCAAGTTACAAAGCATTAGATACTTTTCTTTGCAGAGTATCTTAATGCATAACAACCAATAAGCACCATACACAATACCTTTACATTTGCCTATAGCCTATCATAACTACTACCATCACCATATTATAGTCATTATTATCCAATCACAAGAGTAAGTAAGTTACAATTTAAGCTTACAGTGGAAAATTCTCAGACCTTTCTTCTTCTTGCTACATCAACACTTCTTGTTTTTTGCCTGCTATATCTCTCTTTTTGGTAAAGACATGTTTTCTATTTACTTATGCTCTTTTTGAGATTTATTTAGTTGGTGAAAAACATGTCTTTGTTTGTAGTCACATACCTTTGTCCTACTCTTAAAAATCTCCTTCCAACTCATCTCCAACCTTTGCCTTCTCAGTTACTCATCAATCACTGTTTCAGCAAAACATCTTTTATTCTATATCAAAACTTGCTTTCATTTCTATCTCATCCCCAGTTTCTACATTCAGAGATCTTTCTGCCAAGCCTACATACCTGTGAAACTTTCTTACCAAACTTTCATCCTCCCCAACAATTTGGTTTCAGGAACACTGAGCTATGAACAGGAAAAGGTGCCTGACACCTAGGGGCAATTACTACTAATGCTACAACTATAGGTGGGTGCAATTCCATAAGCTTAAAATTCCAGAAGAATGAATATAATTCTCCCAGAGGAAATGAAAGGATAAAGTAAAATTAGATGCTATTAAGGGGAATTTTTTTCTCTTTCTTTAAATTTTCTGCAAAAGTCCACATTCACTAAGACCAATTAGAATGTAAGATGCTGTTCTTCCTGTCACATCCTAAAATGAAGAAATTAATGGTTAATAACAGCAAGGAAATATGTGTTAGTCAGCTATTAGGCAACTGTTTCACTCATTTGTTTAGTAATTTTGTGATTTTTTTCCCTTAAAGAATGGAAAAGGCAACCACTAAAAAAAATGAGGAATCATATTCGTATCAGCATATTGAACAGTGGACAAAAGAACAAGTCAAACAATGGGCAACTGAAGTAGCTAAGATTGACCAGGAACATGCAGAAATCCTGTTTCGCCAAGCTGTGACTGGCTTTGCTTTGAAGAGGATGACTAAAGCAGATCTTGTGGAAATGGGTATGCCTCATGGGCCTGCTTTTCAGATCACGTGCGTCCTGAAAGAGCTTGACATTCTAGGTAAAGGTTCAAACCAGGCTGTGGAACAAGAAGGCACTGAAGAGAGTTTTGATGGAGGAGGAAAAGATGGAGAAATGGCAAAGAAAGAGTGCAAGAAGAACTGTGAATCACTTAATTCCAGTATACTGAAGGATTCTAAGATGAAGCCCATAGAAGACACAAAAGCAAGCAAAGCTGGCATAAAGAATGAAACAGATGAGCCACTGTCAAGCAGCCAGCAGCCAGCTGGAAAGATGTGTATGCCACATCCTTTTGATAATTTCAGTGATGGTAGTCGATATAAGCAGTATAATATTCTTAATGTCCCTGAAACAGGGGCATCCAATCTCATGGATCCAGCACACGAATTCAAATTATTTACCAACACTGAGAATGCACAGGAAGATGAAATCTTGATGAAATTTAGCAATGAAGCATTTCGATTTGCTGCAGCCTGCATGAACTCCCGCACAAATGGCACTATTCATTTTGGAGTACATGACAATCCACATGGGAAAATAGAAGGAATAAAAGTTACCAACAAAGAAGTATACATTAAGCATTTTAATATACACATCAAAAAGTACTTTAATGACCCCTACACCATCATTGCAGAATATTGCATTAGACCACCTAGATTTGTGGAAGTATTATTACAAAATGGAACTTCAGCAGATCTCTTTGTCATTGAAATAGATGTGGTTCCCCAACACAGCTTCTGTGATACAAAATATTTCTGCACCAACACATATGAATATAAGAGTAAGACTTGGAAAAAAGCTATTTTCATCCGGGATGGAGCAAGTTCCGCAAATATTTACAATACAAAAGAATGCGAAAAATTTAAAGGTTCCTTGACAACTTTAGCAGAACGTCGTAGAAGAGCAGAAGAAGAGCATAACTTTAAGCCAAAGAAGTCACCAAAGGAAGGACTAAAGCTAGTTAGTCTGCTCACGGGTAACAGGGACTCACTAGAGAACTCTTATTATAACTACTACATTTTGGTAACAAACAAGTGCCTCCCAAATCAAACTTCAGACTTAGACTTTTTACATGAAATAAAATGGTTTGCTGTGCTTGACTTTGATTCTGAATCAGAAATGAATGGTGTGTTTAAGACTTACCAAAAACATCGAAATGCCAAACTTTACTTCCCAGATTACTATGAACACATGGGGGGTTCCGTTTCTGAACAAGCTAAAAGGCTAAAACTACGTCAGGAGACCAACTGGATTTTATGCAATGGTGGATCAGACTTCAAAGGCAATAAAGAGCTACCACTGGATTCGACTTTATGGCAACGAGACAGAGCTGCTGGTGTCAGAAAAATGATTTCCTTTCTTTCACACAAAGATGTAAAGCAGAATGAAAAGTTTTTAATAGTGTTTCTTTTGCTTTCCATAGTAGAAGATTCAGTAGATCCCCTTACTGAAACTTTTATGACATTTTACCAAGAATTAAAGGGACTACAAGATATGGTCTGCATTTGCATAGGTACAGGTACACACCAGCGATGGAAAGATCTTCTTCAAGCTAGAGGCATCCATGAGGAAGCACTCTCAAAGAAATGTATTTCTACTCTAACCCTGGAAATGGTAAATGGTACCATCATAAAACTAGCGTCAGACATGCAATCTTCTGAAAGACTTCTGCCCTCTGTTGATCATTCTACTGTTCGTCTTCTAAAGAGCAAAGAAGATTCCATGGCAGGATTAGAAATACTTTGTGAAAATGAATGCAAAGACACAGAAATAGAAAAGGATACAGATAGATTTCAAAATTTCCTGAAAGAGCGGGAAGAAGAATTTTATCGAGGTGGTAAAGTATCGTGGTGGAATTTCTACTTTTCAGAAGAAAACTATACTTCAGATTTTATCAGAAGGGACAGTTATGAAAAGCTTGAAGGCCTAATCATGTCTTCATCTGACAGTGCTAATGACTCACCTGTAAAAATTATCAACATTTACCACCACCCAGGATGTGGTGGGACAACATTATCTATGCATATCCTTTGGAATTTACGGAAGCAATTCAGATGTGCTGTTCTGAAAAGTAAACCACATGATATTGGAACACAGGTGACAACTTTACTCACCTGTGGAGCAAATGACAACACAGGTTATTTACCAGTGTTACTTCTTGTGGATGATTTTGAAGAGCAAGAAAATGTCAATGTTCTGCAGAAAGAAATTCAGACAGCTATAACAGAAAAAGGCATTCGGTATGTAAAACCTTTAGTGGTAATTCTAAACTGTATGAGATCTCAAAATCCTGATGAAAGTTCAACCATCAATTTCTTGAACAGTGTTTCTTTAAAACAAATGCTTTCTGAAAAAGAGCAAAGGGCCTTTGACCAGAAACTAGAATATATTGAAAAGGTGCATTCAAATTCTGCCAATTTCTATTCATTTATGATTATGAAGAAAAACTTTGATCCACAGTATATAGAAAAAGTGGTAAAAAATACCTTGCATGACTTAGATACTGCCTCTAAACCAGCACAACTTGTTTGCTATCTAACTCTGTTAAACTCGTATTTAACAACATCTGTGATTTCACTATCACTATGCGAAGAATACTTAGGAATTAATTCTCGAGACACAGGCTGCAATAAAGATAAACTAATAGAAAAGATGGGAATTTGTTCCAATATCCTAATATCTGATCAGGCACATAAACACATGAGATACAAAGGTCTTCGTATCGTTCATCCGTTGATAGCATCTCACTGCCTAACAGAATTGAAACTAACCTATGGCTTGTCTAAAAGTGAAATTACATCAAAGCTGTTGAAAGAAGATTTATTGTTAAAGGAAGACAAACTTGTTCGTGATATACAAACCCTGCTGATTACTAGGCAGCGCAAAGAGCATGGTGATGAGTCTGACACATCATTTTCCCCCTTAATTGAAGCCATTCATAAGGAGGAAAAGCGTGGTGATGTGGAACGTGTGTTAGAACAAGCATCTGCTAGATTTGAACAAAATGTTTACATTTGCCAAGCCCTAGCAAGGTTCTACATTAAAGAAAGGAAATTTGACCTTGCATTGCACTGGGCCAAAGCAGCCAAAGAAAGAGCACAACACAATTCATACATATCAGACACACTAGGTCAAGTGTTTAAAGGTGAGCTAAGAGACTGGGTAGAGTGCAAAGAAAAGAGTGCAGCCCTGACAGCTGGGAAACTGGACAACCTGCTAGAGCTTGCTGAGAATGCTTCAGAGGCTTTCCAAGAATCTCAGAGGCAAGCTGAAAATGCAGTCAATGAACAATATTTGCAGAATCAAAAACTTAAAAGGAAGTTTCAAGTGTACAATACTGCTGGCTATCAGGGAGAAATAGAAACTGGTCTTTATGTTATTGATGTCCTTTGGCATGTTCCTTTTTTCAGCAAAAAAGACTCACACTGTAGAAAAAGCATGACAAATTATCTGTCAGGAAATAGTGTTTTGAATGTAGAAAACTCCAGTGAAGACAGTGAAATGTTCAAGGTTCTTAGACATTATTCCAGCTTTTTGTGTCATTTGCGATCAAGGTTGAAAAGGGCATTTGACTTTTTTGAAGACTACTTTGTGCTTTTCAAAACACAGACCAGAGAAAAAGAAATGGTAGAAGCAAAGTTGTATGGGAAGGTTCAAGAATGTTTTACCAAATACACAGAAATATTTTGTGATTTCAGTTTTGAACAACTGAAAAATAAACAGGACTCAGAGTGGTCCATTTCTCAGTATATAGAAGCATACAGGGATGCTGTGGAAGCTTCCAAAGCACACTCATTTTCCGGCATTTTGAATTACCTTCACAGAAACCACAGAAATGCTGACAGAGAAATAGAAGACATAGTAGGAGCATATGCAATTTTGTGTGAGAAGGATAAACAAGCAACTCAAAAAGACAAACAGAATTTGATTTTGGCAAATATTGTTCTTAACTGCATTAAACCTAAATCTGCCAAGTTACGTGGTCCTAAGGAGTTGAAGAGTCTGCTTCTAAGCATTCTGCAGGAAGTGAAACAAACGTGTGTAGAGCCTTTCTTCCTAGCCTCCTTGTTGTTCTGGCCCCAAAATAAAAAACAACTAAATGAAGATTCCGGGAAAATGCAAACTTTTGTTCAACGCTTAAGTGAGTCTTTCAAAGAGGTCTATGGAACTGTGCATCATTCAAGGCAGCCTCTGGCTCTTTTTTATCTGGCAAAAGGCAACGGTTTGAACAGATTTGTTCACAAAGGAAAAATAGATCAGCTTTTTAGTTCACTTCCAGAACAGGAACTGAATTCCCTTTGGCAGAGTGGAAATATCTGGAAGAATCAGGCTGTTCAAGATCTTTTGCTTCTTTTGGTTGGAAAAGTTGAGGATAACCTTATCTACATAGACTATGGTAGAAATGAAAATGTCAGGATACCAGTGCAACCTGTTCCCTCAGGCCTAGTGAAAAATGACCCAAACATAGAAAGATTGTCTTTTTACCTTGCATTTTCTGTTGCTGGTCTCCTGGCATACAACATACAAAGCCTGTCATTAAAACAATAAGTATTTCAGTTTCTTAGTCATAAGACTTTTTCAGTAAAAATTATCCTTTAACTAGTGTTTGGGTTGGGGTTTTTTGGCTTTTTTTTTTTTTTTTTTTTTTGGTCAGTAATCACAAATCACAACCTCTCTGTTGTATTTCCTTCCTCACTATGTTAGTCTTCCAGTTCCATGCAGAATTATCTCTACTGTCATAACTGCTGTTCAGACAGTCAATCAAATGGAAGTGTTGGGGCAGTTAGTTCTGCAGACTGGTCACTATTGCTCAAAGTTCTTCAGTTGATAAAAACATGAAAAATCATAAGGGGAAGAAAAAGGGAATTCTGAATAAAATAATATTCTGGAAATGTTATTTTTAAATGCTATTACTTTTGAGAACCTTACTGCTTTGCTAACTTTTTTGCCGTTGCTTGCAGGTGTCTCAACACGATTTTCATACTCTTGTATAAGTAATGTAAGAGCAAGGCATATATGTTAGAAACCACATATCATGTAACATTTCCTGATGTTCCATTTTATCTGTTGTTATTTTGGCACAAGGGTAATGTGAAAGGCCATTCAATTGCAAAGCAGTGGGATTTTTTCTGTTGTTTATGTACATGCTTGACTGTAATGCTTTTGTATATGAGACTGTATGAAGAGCCAAAACATACATCTTGTGGGAGGACAGAAGCTTTGGTCTCCAACTTACCCAGAGCATTTCTAAATATGTGATTATTAAAGATACCGCTGCTTTCTGCTGTATTACAAAAACACCTACCATTTGGAATCTGATGTCCATATTAAGTAGATTTTATTCTGTTACAGTGGGTCTGTTTCTGCTCTATATAAAATTGATCCAGTTTGGTCATTCCTTTACTTACAAGTTTCATTAGTTTCTTCAGGTGATAGATTTCACATCAACTTTGATCTTTGCAAAAACCAGGAAATTTAAATGCTTAAATTGGCCATTGATTGCATTGCCTTCCTCATATGTATAAAACTGCCTGCTATGTTTAGACACAATTAACTTTAAAAAAAAAAATTAAAATATATTGGTGTGAAGCACCAGAACCAAGAAGTTACTACTGCTACTTCTACTGTCTATGTGCATATGATTCATGAAAATCAGTGGAGTTCAATGCAATTAACTGCCTGAAAGAGGTCTGCAGGACAGCTCTTTCTTCACCCCACAAGTCTTCTTTGCTCTTCGGGAGCCAGACAAAAACAAGTGACATCTTGATAGACTTGTAAAAACAATTTGACAAATAGAATAAAGCAGCAGACCACTCTGCACTATTGCAATTGGCAATAAACTGTCAAACTCCCCAGGTCAAGACTGTTCTGCCTGCAAGATTTGTACATCTACTAATAACCCTTGGGATCTAGTACAGTATATTACATGCTAAACACTGCACTCTATACCTATCTTAGTTTACAGAACTAGAGATTTTATTATTTGTATACAGTAGTCTGCTTGTTATAAAATTGTATTTTTAGCAGTAGTCCAATAATAAATGCAGATGTTTGATAACAATCTTATTTGCCCAGTGTGGAACTCTATTTGATTATGTATCACAGAAAAAGACTGACAGAATTGCTTTTTACAAGAATTTCCTATTTTCCACTACTTTGTAAGATTTTTTTTACATGGCTTGTGAATTGATCAATCTTTGTGTTTTGAAAACTAGGCTTTCCCACACAAAATAACTACCTCAGATGTGTTTTGTGTTAATTAAGGCCAAAAGCCTCAGTAGCCTCCAAATGTGAGGTCAAGGAAAAAAATATATTGTATTGCCTAAGTTAAACACCTCTACCAGCTTTTCCCAGCATGCTCAGGAATTTTTTTGGAGCATGTTCAAATAAGGCTTTACTCTGCTAGAAGGAAAAAGGTATATGAGAGGGGAAATTTGTATGCACAGGCCTAATTTTGCCAAGTTGCAAGGCCTGAAAAGACTGCCAATCACATGTGGGCTAGGTGGGCATATGCAAACTTGGGATTTAACAGCAGAGTCTATACACAGGTGGCATCCCCAGAAGTTGCAGATCTGGGCTGTGATGGGCCAGTTGAATGTGAAGAGCTCAGCCCCACACTGACAGTCCTGAGGCTAGAAACCTGGAGGAGACAACCTGATACAGCCTGGTTGTACAGGAGCCAAAGGCAGGTCTGCAGGAAGGAGGAGAGACAGGGAGGCCCAAGGAGCTGTGTGGTTTTCACAAACCACTGTGATGCTCTCTCAGCAGCTCCCTCCACTGTGCTGGAGGAGCAGTCAGGGTTCCCATCGTGCTCAAGTAGCATTTGTGGACTGCGAACTCCTGCATAGGAACAGAGGCTGAGGAATCCTCTCTTGGAAGAGTGTATTTAGGGGGTGGAAGTTAAGAGTACTGAGGAACCTTCCCTGTCTAAAAAGAGCTAGAAGTGCACAACATGGAGTGGGCTTCACAACCAGTAACAGAAAGGGAAATTTTCACTAAGGACAACTTAGGGAAACAGAATGGAGCATGGCTGGTAAGATTTAGGAGAGGAACTGTGGCAGGGTCTAGACTAGGCAAGAAGGGAAAAGAGCTGAGAAACAGGTACCAAAAGGTGATGAAACAAGAGGCAGATATGGAGAGCTATGATGCTCAAGGGAAAGAAGCTAAATGGATCACAAGGGAAAAGGGAAAGAAAAAGGGAAGGGAAGGGAAGGGAAGGGAAGGAAGAAGGGCAGGAAGAAGGGAAGGGACGGGAAGGGGAGGGAAGGGAAGAGGGAAGGGAAGGGAAGGGGGGAGGGAAAAGGGAAGGGAAGGTGAGGAAGAAGGGAAGGGAAGGGAAGGAAGAAGGGCAGGAAGAAGGGAAGGGACGGGAAGGGGAGGGAAGGGAAGAGGGAAGGGAAGGGAAGGGGGGAGGGAAAAGGGAAGGGAAGGTGAGGAAGAAGGGAAGGGAAGGGAAGGAAGAAGGGCAGGAAGAAGGGAAGGGACGGGAAGGGGAGGGAAGGGAAGAGGGAAGGGAAGGGAAGGGGGGAGGGAAAAGGGAAGGGAAGGTGAGGAAGAAGGGAAGGGAAGGGAAGGAAGAAGGGCAGGAAGAAGGGAAGGGACGGGAAGGGGAGGGAAGGGAAGAGGGAAGGGAAGGGAAGGGGGGAGGGAAAAGGGAAGGGAAGGTGAGGAAGAAGGGAAGGGAAGGGAAGGAAGAAGGGCAGGAAGAAGGGAAGGGACGGGAAGGGGAGGGAAGGGAAGAGGGAAGGGAAGGGAAGGGGGGAGGGAAAAGGGAAGGGAAGGTGAGGAAGAAGGGAAGGGAAGGGAAGGAAGAAGGGCAGGAAGAAGGGAAGGGACGGGAAGGGGAGGGAAGGGAAGAGGGAAGGGAAGGGAAGGGGGGAGGGAAAAGGGAAGGGAAGGTGAGGAAGAAGGGAAGGGAAGGGAAGGAAGAAGGGCAGGAAGAAGGGAAGGGACGGGAAGGGGAGGGAAGGGAAGAGGGAAGGGAAGGGAAGGGAAGGGAAGGGAATACTTCTTGGGCTGAATATTCTCTAGATTGTGGCCAGAGCAGGAACAGTAGGATTCATGAGGTAAGACAGAACAAGGAGATTTTCTAGAAAAGAAAAATAGAGGAGGATACAGTCTTCTAACAGATAAAGGGCTTCTGCAAAGGAGTGGATAAAAAGGAAGGTAGAAAAATATTCTACATGCCCAAGGTGGCCATGGAGTGAGAGTAAAAACACACCATAGGAAAGATTCAAGCTATACCACAATAATAATTTTTTAGAAGTGTATCAGTAAAAGTGATAGACTGGTATATGCTGGATATTCCTAGGGAATAAAAGGACATCCCCTAGCTGTTCAACACCAGAGGATATTCTCTTAGAGGCAGAGATAAAAATTACGCCAAGAATGTGCCTATGAAAATGTGAGTAATTCAATGGGAAGAGCATGTCCTTTTTCTTCAGAAGCTCTTGTGATTACAGACTGTGACAGTCTTGTCACCAGAACCTCTAGAAGTCCAGCTATCCACTTCAAGATTTGAGCATATCTCTGCAAAAGTATGAGATTTGAGTAAAGCATGTTAATCCTTTTATGGCTATTTCTTTATAATGACTATCTACACAATAGGAAAAACTGTCTTTTCCTAAATTTTAGGTGGGTAGCCACACGCACCACATGTGTTATCTGGTAATGCCTGAACTGAAACCTTAGGTCTGTCATTTAGTCTCCATGGGATATAAGGGAAGCAATTTTATGCCAGTATTTCTATCTGTGAAATGAAACATATTAATACTTACTCATACTACAGATGTAATAATAACTTACTTGGTATTTTTATGTTAAAATAACGTAGGACTGCTGCTGCCTAGTCCTCCCCTCACCTCTGCCTGGTGCAATGAGTAGTGTTTCTAGCTCTCACACTTCACTCTCCTATTTCAAACCAAAATTGCGTGGCCCAAGTTTGTCTGCAGAACAAGTGTACTTCTGCTTATTTATGGGTTCTCGGGGCTTTTTCTCACACAAATGTGTACGGGACGTAAAAGATTTGGGGCTGAAATAAACTAATACACCCATGGAACGAGAAAATAAGGCAGGAGGGATTTTATCAAAAATGAGCGCTGGGTTTATCTCACGGGCAGTGATGCACGGCAGCAGCGACGGAGACGATTCACACACTTGACCCGCACGGGCGCTGCATGAGAG
>NW_008237226.1:4027095-4028634 GCF_000691975.1 Corvus brachyrhynchos | reverse complement strand
CAGCCTGTGCGAAGAAATACCAGGGACAAGAGTCGCGGGCTGGACTCAAGGCTTACACCCTTGCAGAGATGTGCTCCGAGTGTACGCCTGAAGGGGTGGTGGTGGCGAGACTGTCACAGTCTGTAATCACAATGGCCTCTGGAAAGACACGCTCCTGCCACGTGCTTTGGTCGCTGCAGCAAGAGACCCCCTCGCCCTGCGTGAGGCAGATACGGAGAACGCCGTCCCCACGGATGAGGTGGGGAAATCGCTCCAGAGCTGCACAAGGACAACCGCGAGCGAAATCCATCCTGGGCGGGACAGGGCCTTCCCGACTGCATCGCGAACCCATGTGAGAGGAATTAGCGGTGGTACCGAGAGGGGACTGGGAGTGGACCTGTGTGAGGGTGTCATCTGTGCCAGGGCCGTGGCAAATGTCCCTCTCCATCGCTGCCACTGTTTGGGCAGATGCTGAGCAGGAGGACTAGAGACCGACTGGGCTGCAATAAGTGACATGGACTTTGTCTAAACACAAACACCCGTGTTGGGAAGTTTCACACGGGCCCGACCCACGTGTCAAGTGTGGCAAGGGTTAATGCATCCTGAGCGATGAGAGTGGCTGGGCTCAGCTGGAGAGACTTACCTTGTCCGAAGAGAACGAGGAGAGCCAGCACACCACAAGGAGTTCTCACTCGGCTGATTCAGGCTAGAAGCACAACCCACCTTTCAGTGAAAGGAGTGTTGGCTGTGACAAATCCGTATTGCTTATTTGAGGAGTCTGCTGCAGAAATCTTCTTCTGGTTTCCCTTTGGCTATTGGAACCACAAATCTTCACTTTATGTAACCTGTCACAAGATGACTTCTGACTTCCTCTTTGTAGGCCCTTGCTTGTTCCTCACTGTTGCTTAAAAGCTCAGAATGAAATCCATTCCCTTTCCTACTCAGCAGTTGTGTTCCCTGAGAGCATCTTAGGGCTCCACCACTTCTGGCTGAGTAAACTGGAGCACCAGCTTCAGTGCAGCTATGGTCATGTTGGGAGAGGTTTGGCTTCACAGCATGTGGAAGACTAAAGGAGAAAATTGCAATAGCAAAGAATATAGAAACATTTATGAATTAATAATGGTAATAAGAAGAAGTGAGGAAGAAGGGAAAAAAGGAGACCTGGTTTTGTGCTAACTTCCACTGTCTTCAATGATAACTCCTGTGTGTAAGTCTTGTAACTAAGGGAAATGAGTAAAGAATACAAACTGACTGGTTTCTTACAAGCAGTCAAGATGGATCCAGTTTATGCACATGATGGAATGTGTGTGCTCCAGTGAAACAAAACCTAGGAAGAGTTACAAAGCATACCTCAGACATGAGTTACCACCTCATGATAGACTGCCCAATGGACTGCACAGAACAGAAACAAGAAAAAACAGCTGAGATCCTTTGTAAAACTCCTATTTGCATCAATGTATAGATTTCAAGATAGTGATGATGATCATTTGTGAGCTACATGTTAGTATATGGACCTGCTCTCCCAAAAGGCCACGTAGAAGGCAAAGATAGAGCAGGAAT
>NW_008237226.1:3998924-4027006 GCF_000691975.1 Corvus brachyrhynchos | reverse complement strand
AGGAATGAGGGACTTGTTAAAAGGAGAAACAAAATGGTGTTTTAAAGTCCTATCTAGCAAAGCTGTTTATAACTAGTCTTTCAAGTAGGGTTTTTATATTATAACAACTAATCTTTATAGTTAAATTTCTTCAGTCTGCACTTCCCCTGAAAAGGCCAGCAGCAAAAGAAACAAAGTAAGGATAATAGCAAAGAGAAATCATCTTTCTTGAGAGCAAGCTGAACTGTCAGATACTTAGGGTCTACAGTGTGCTGATAAGATATACTGTTGTGTGAACTTTCCCTCCCAGAGCCATCCATCTCTATTATCACAGCCTGGAGATGGTTCTGTGTCAACTTTGCATCTGCATCAGTAACTCATTCTGTTCAGCCATCTGTTCCACAGACATCAAACTGTTAAGAAGCCCCAGTACAGCACAATCCAGTCCAGTAACACAGAAACAGAAAAGAAAAGATCTCATTACCATTTGAATTCATGGGCTCTCCTGTGATACACATACAATATTTTTTTATATTGACATGAACATGGTAATTTGGTGAGTAAATTCCCAGTTACAACAAAGAGATTAAAATCAAGCACTTAATATGCAATAGCTTTATTCAGAGGCAAAAGAGTTATTGAGTTAAACTAGGATTTAAGGTAGTTGTTTCTCATTTTGCAGACTTTAACAGAGTTAAGAAAACATTCATGTTAACTAGGTGACTATTACATATTGCCCATTTTAACTTCTGAAGATTTCACCACTAATTTGTAGTCAAAATGAAATAGGCATTTAAAAGCTAAGGTGTCCAAAGAAAATTATGACAGTAGATTGTTGACAGTGCAATTTGAGATTTCGTGTTTTGTTTCTATTTATTCAAGTCCATATATGATTGAAACTTAGGATTTTTTTTATTTTGATTTGCTATGTTGTCTTTAGAAATTAGTATGTCCCAAGAGCTTGTAAAGTTATGTCTGCCTAATTCCGTGGCTTTTGATATTTTTTTCCTAGGCTTTTTAGCAGTATAGAGCTAGGATAATTAAAGGCCAGAGAGCTGGATTCCATTCTGGCCTATAAATCTTCAACAGAACTGGTGCTGGAGTTTCAATAACAAAATCATTATTGTGAATGATTACTGAGCCAGAGAAAACCATTGATTGACATTCAGATTCTTAACTGAATTTGCAGATGTTGCAAACTGAGATTTGGTGGGAGGTCTGTGAGTCATTGAGACAGGATCTCAGTCTCACAGTTTTAGAGAGCTCTCCTTCAGAGACACACTGCACTCCAGCATTGCTTTTGGGTTTGGGGAGACAGGGACTGAAGAGCTGTGCAGGAGCAATGTGCTCAAGCCTTGTTCAAAGGAACATGAATGCTGTGTTTAAAACAGTAATCCCTTTTGCTAATTAACATGTGATCTGATTGGTAAATTAGCCTCTATGAAGTTTTTGCTACCACAGCTCAAGTATTTTGAGAACCTAAGGGCTTTCATTTTTAAAAGGAACTCTTCCAGGAGAGGGGCAAAGATTCCTCTTATACATTGACCCCCTTTTACTCTTCACAACTTATGAAATGTATTCATCTGTTGTGACATGGTCTCCACTGAAGAGCTGGATATACATACAGCCTGATACAACTTGGGACTGTGCAGCACGCATGCCATTAGATATACTATACTCTTGGCCATGTGTTAGATTCTATTATGTTCTAAAGATTTAATACAACCTTTTTGTTTTTACACGACACTCTGATCTAGGCACATATTTTTAGTGCACAGAGCCTGTCTTTGGAGCTGAAACTTGCTCAGCCTTGTGATACATCTCTCATTTCAGCTCTATCTTTGTTTTATATATCTCTCCCTACACTGTCTCTGGGGAAGAAATACACCAGACTTGTGTCCCCCAACAGAGCTGTGGTCTCTAAGGAAACTCCTGCATTAATTAAGGAACGGTATAATGGGTATGGTTTTGTTTTGTTAACCAGTGCCCCAAGGAGCATCGTTTCACTTACATGAGTATTTTACGCCCTCCCCCCACTAGCAAATATCAGCATATTTCTGTTAGCTGTTCTGTGCGTATGTTCAAAACAATACTTATGAGATAAAATTTTGTCTTCTGAAATAGCAAGCAAATTGGCACATGAATTTAATTTCTGTAGTAACTTGGCACTGTCTTCTCTGGTTACTGGTTGTTGGCCTCCCCCTCAAAATGTTCTAGTATTGAAGCCAACACCCATGGCCACACACTGGGTGTGCTTGGCAGCTGCAGGGCCCAGATGCCAACCACTGGAATGCATTTTACGTACCAGTGTCTCTGCCTGTGGCTTGGTTTCCTGGCCAGCCTTTAGCAAAGTCTCTTCTCTGGACTCATCTGGCTCCAGTGCCTGCAGCTCTTGCAGCTGTGGAACTGAAGCAAAAGCAATTTACAGAAGATCTGTCTCACCGTTCCAGGAGCCGCTTGCCTGCACCATCTCCCAGCAAGATACACACACTGAGTCCTTTTAGCATGTGAAAGGAAGATGTCCCACTTGCCTGTATTTGTTGTGGAGGACCAAGTGTATGGAATGACAGGGGTCTGACAGGACAGAGCACCCTGGTAAACCTGACAGACATCACTGAAAGCTACTTTTTAATGTCTCAAAATTTCTCTATCAAATGTCTGTTTCATGTTTCTTCTAGCTAAAGCCTCTGAAAAGTACAGTATTGGCTCAGCATCAGGTATTTTGCACATACAATTTCCATCACTTTCTCCAGCTATTAGTGGTGATCTAGGCATGGATTTATTTCTACTGTTCAACAAGATAGGAGGGAGGAAGGGAGGGAGGGAGGAAGGAAATGAAGGGAAGGAAGGAAAGGAAGGGAAGGAAAGGAAAGGAAGGAAAGGGAGGGAGGGAGGGAGGGAAGGAGGGAGGGAGGGAGGAGACAGATCCACCTGGCAAGCAAGAGTAAACTGTCTTGTTGTCTGGATATATTTAACAAGTGTCAGAGAAGATTATCTTTCCACAGAAGATCAGTTAGTGTAGTAAAAATTAAAAATACAGCTTATTTCCGTAAGTTATTTACTGAGTAGCATTTTGTAGAATAATTATTAATGGTTTATATTTTGTAGTATTTCCAATCTTAATGCTTTCTTTATTTCTAATCTTAATGTAGCATTCCACTGTGGTTTCTCTGTTGCCATCTAGGCTTCCACACTTGCCTGGAAAGCTGGCAGCTCACTAAAGACATGCCAATCCGAACACTGGAGGTGTGTATTGCTACACACCCACAATACAGAAATTGCCTTAGCTGGATTACATACCTCTGATTGCACTAGAGAAACACACAGCTTCTGCTAAGAAGCTGCAGTAAGAAAATGTGGATTTATCAAATACAGAAACACTCACTAAGTTGATACTGAATTTCAACCATTGACTGAGTTACTTTTAAGTATCTACAACACGACAGAAATTGATTTTACACCCCTAATTTGCACATGCTTTGGTGTGTACAAGGGTAAATTCATTGAAGGATAATCTCAGCTCCCCAGGTTGTATTTAAGAATGGCTGTAACATGAAAAAGTGGACAATTAGTTTACCATCTCATCCATTTAAGAACAATTATGTTGACAGTAGAAGAACATCACATCTAGTACATACACTTTTGCACCATGTGTGCACACACAGAATTTAAAAGGTGTACAAGATATTACTATGTGCTCATCTGGGAGCTGTCCTTTAGGGAAAAAGAATTACTGTATGTTATATTCTTGAAATAATATTGTTCAAAAATATAACCAATTATTATGAAACTGATTATTTTCTGCCTTAGCAGGGATACAACTATGTCTTGTAACCATATTTACTTCAGTGTGGTATTTCCTGTTGCCATTGGTGCCACTGGGAGCACCATTATTTACTGGTGTTGTAAGCCAGCTTTGTGCAGATTTGTCAGCATACTTTTTTTCAGTGGCTTTTTAAAAAAAATAACACTAAAATATAAGAAGTGGTTAGGAATCGCTAAGATTTTATTCTGAGTTTCTCTCCTGATGGAGAAAAAGAAAGTCTTATAATTTAGTACAAGCATTGGTAAAAGAGGGAAAAGGTGCAGTAAAATGACAAGAGGCTGGTGAAAACTTCAAGAGGAAATAAGAAAAAGTAGAAATATGACAACATAGAGAATTCAGTGTAGGTGTAGGTAAGCCAAGAAAATCAAACTACTTGTGCAGGTTGATATGCTGTAAATCTGCTGAGAAAACCTGTATATTATTACAAACCAAAGAAAGATCCATTCCAATTTTAACACTAATTGAAAAGCAAGCAAAATATTAAGTCACTCTAAGAAAAGCAGTGGGAATAATTTTGGGGCAATTTAGTTTAGGCAGAAGGGATATCAGAAGAGAAGGTGAAGTACAGAACATGATGGTGTATAGAAAGTAAATTAGGCATCTATGTTTTGCTTCTTATATTCCAAGGAGTATATCCAGTCAAATCAGTAATAAAGAATGAGTATCAGTGAGTGATGTTTTCTATATAGTGAATATCTGAAGCATGCTACTGGAATACCTGCTGAGCCAGAAAGCCTTGCAGTATATTTTGTAAAATGGTTCAAGCGTTTATTTACTTCATATAGATGTTTTCTATGAGTTCAAGCAGGACAAAATCTGTGAGATGTGTCCACCTTTGTAAGAAACACAGAAGCTAGTTATGGGGCATATTAGTCAGAAAGGTCTGTTATGACACAGCTCTCAGTCATCAGTGTTCTCCTTCTGTAGAATTTGATTTTCACTATATTTAAGTACATTGCCAATATTGTGAACCTGTTTATCAAGATTTACATTACATGCTTTCTCTTCATTTAAATGCCTGTGAAAGAAAAATATAGATCTATGTGAACATAAGCTTCTTTTCACCAGGTAAAAATGAGCTCAATATAAAATTACTGGGGGGGCATTATGTCTGCTTGAAGCTTGTGCCAATTGGTTAGCCAATCATTTCCCTTTAAACAAGAAGGATAAAATAAATAAAAATCTGAGCAAAACAGTGAATAATCTCAGGGAACTTTTTTTAACTACTCCCCAGTGACAGACGAGTGAAACCTTTTGTTATATAAGCTTGTTGTGGTTCAACAGTCACAGGTTCCCTCTCATTTTGGTATTTCAGCTTTTTTTTGAGCCCAGTTGCATCTTCACATGCACAGAGGTATTTGACACATGGTCCAGTACTTTAAGCAGCAGGAGGAAAATCTAGAACTTATAGAGATGTTATACATGTTACAGAGAAAGGAAAGACTAAATAACAGGCATATTCTCTTGATTTGTGATATTAAGAGAGCTCAACTCAAAAGCAGACCTACGAAATATTTTAAACATAAACCTCTGTGGAACTGATACTCATGTTTCAGTGAGTAGTACCCTGACATCATGCCACGAGTGAGTTAGAAAACAGTTTCCTTGCTGATGAGAGCCACTGTAATGTTCATAATGACATTTTCTGAGTGGCATATAAAATGGAAGCCTAGCCTTAGATAGCAATCTAAATAATAAAATATTTCAACCAGTTCAAAAGAGCTGATCTTCACTTACAGTAGTATCTTAACACTTCCTTGCTTACAGTGTAAGCATCGTTTTCAGTAATGTGAAGCAGTCTTTCCATTCACACATTTGAAAGAATAAAACAAAATCCCACTACCATGAAATGGTAGAATGAAGACTTCAGGGTCTCCTTGCACTAGTTTTACTTCTGTGGAAGTGCATTACTTCAGTGGAAGCAATCCTGGATTCATGCAAGTTTTCCTCCTCTGAATTAAGAAGACTAGAAAAAACAGGCAGTGCACTTCAACAATATACAATAAAAATCAAAGTAGATATATCTCTTTCTCATCTCTATTTTCCATACAAATTATTGAGGCATACAGGACTGGTCATAATTTGTAGGTAAAATGAACATCCTTGTTTCTTCCAAATGAACATGAAGGATCCTAGGTGACCTTCTATTACAGTAAAATTTTCTCATGATCCCCAGACAAATTCTCCTTGCCTAGTAGACTGCACAGGTATCCATAAGCAGTTGCATATACATGCAATGTAGATGTCAATATTCATAGATATTGTATATGTGATATACCTACATATACAGTTTCTCACTGTGAGGATAGATACTGTGTATACATACAGCATTATCTTCATTGATGTGTGTACAATATCTTGGTGCCGTTAGCTAGTATGGACAGAACATAGTCTGTAAGTTCTGTAATGAAGGGATGGTATTACATGGTGGACATGAAATCTGTTGGACTTACAGCACAGTCAGTTGCAGCAGGGCAGCTTGGATCCATCTCCCGTTTCTCAGAGGCAGCAACAGCAGTGGGAGTAAATCTTCTAACAAGTCTCAGTAGACAAAGATTTTGTTCCCATTCTTTCTGCCTCATCTGCTCATTTTCCTCCACACTACTTAGACAAATTACTAGTTTTTCGCATTTTCACTTTATCTATTCCAGCCCTGAACCTTAACTGGATTTTCATCTCCTCTAATACTCTTACCCTGGAACTTTCTGCTGAGTGTACATATCTATGCATTTGTCTGCACATGTGCAACTGTCAGAAATGTTCCTTTATATTTATTACATTATTGAACCTCTGAGATAAAATGCCTGTTAAAATGAAGGGGCCTCATCTAAGTGCAGTCTTTTAGAGCCCAGCATGAGTTTTACAGCTCACAGAAGCATGCAGTCTGACCCTATTTTTCTTCTTTCATGGAGGAACATTGCCTAGCAATTGGTGGTTTTGTTTACTGGAGTTCACATCTCACAAAGCAGTTTGAAACAGAATGCAAAGGAAACTAATGTGCTAGCAGAGAAAAGAATATGGAGAAGTTAAATAGTTAATTTTTAGTAGGCACAAATCACATTTCCATCAAGTGCAAGCAGTCAGCTGTTATTGTAGGTCACTAAGATACAATGAATTATTTTCTGCAGTTCGTGGAAAACATTAGGCAGCTGTAATAAAGTCAATGGTATTTCCTTCCTTACGGAAACATTACTTCAGCAAATCCCCCTGTTTTGTTAAAACACCATTTCATGCTTGAGAAAATTTCATTGATTTCTTCTTTTATATTTTTTTAAATTTCTTTTATTGATTGCTTCAGATAGAGAAAACACTGAGGGAAAAATATCAGAAGTGACTTTTCGTGTTCGGATAGATGACAATTGAGCTAAACTAAAAGGATTGTAAGTGGAAAGGGGAAGGGAGCACTTCAGTGGCTTTTTTATAACATAGATATTCAGTCCAGGAAACATACCACAACATAAATGTCTTTTTAAGACATTAAAGCTTAGCTTAAGCAACAGCTAGAGTATTTATACCCTAGTTCACCACATTTATTCTTCCTTACATATTTATCAATGTTTTTTCTGTGGTAACATACAAAGTTATATTTTCAAATTTTATCTTGCTTTATAAGCATCTATTTAAATAAGTATCTTTAATAAATCCCTTTCAATCAGTAGTATATCTTTTATTCTTATTTTCTTTTAAGATCTGGTGATCTCAACAATTGAAGGGTTCCTTGGAATTCTGAATGAATCACTTAAGTGATGGTGACTTTTCTTTTGGGACACTAATCCGTGGCAAATGTCTCACAATATGTGAAATGAAGAACAGACCTTGACTGTACGTACGCAAAAACTGTTCAGCCAGCTGGTTGTGCATTATCAGGGAAACACTTTTGCTTTCTACAGGGAAACAGCAGCCTCAGTGTTTTAAAAATATGTACTGTCCTATGGATTGGCTCACAAACAGTAGCAGCTGGACCTCAAATTAGGTACCCACACTTTAGTAAGGAAACTAACACTACAGCAGAGGAATGAGAAAAATGTAGTAATTAGTAAGGGCTAGAGGGCCATGTTTGGATGGGAGGTTATAGCATTTTCACTAGCTGGACAGGGACACACACAGCTTGGATAAAACCTGCAAGGACTTTTGTAAAATGTTGTATTAACAATTGCATACTCACTTTTCTTGACAACATTGTATTAATAAGATGGAGTTTAGTTCCCCTCCTCTCTTTCAAATTATTTTATCTGCTTCAAATATATGTCCAATTGAACATGAGTTTAAAAATGCCAGATCACATAGCAAGTCTTCCTGAGAATTCAGGAACAGTATCCTTGATTCTGGAGAACGAATGATGTTTTATAAAAGTTTTTCAAACTAACATTGCTGGAGTTGGTAGATGCTGACCCTCTCTTAAGAGGGATTGGCTAAATTAGAAGATATAAAAACCCTGTGAATCATGCTGTGAATTCTGGATTAGACATGCATCAGGAGCAGCAGTGAGTTAAGGGTATATTGGTGTATGCATCATATTCAGATATGTTGTCTTCTCATCTTTGTACTTACTACTGAAATATTCCTTCCCTATTACCAGAGTTCTGTTCATGTTTATCATAAGTGACAGTGGTAAGTGGCCCACTCTATGTTAATGCTACTTTCTGTGTGCAGTTCCTAATCTGTTGCATATTTTACAGAGCCTTGAAAATATATGTGATGAAGTTATCATAACCAAACATACTTCTGCAGATCTTTTCTGCCCTTTTTTTCTACACACCATTCAATGTCTTACTACCTCATGGAGCATTGTATATATGAATACAGCTTGCTGCAGTTTCTTAGAAAGAGCTGATCATTGGGAAGTTCATGTGCCAGTAAAGCAACCAACTCAATTGAACTGACTACTTTTAAGGTTGGAGAAGTAATAGGAGCAGACTTGCGCCTAGTATGGGGGTCTGCATGGACATACACATACTCTACTGTACCCTAAAGCAAGCTGAAGAGGTACAGCTGTAGCCCTCAAGGCACAATTGACAAATTAATGCATTAACAAGACAAAAGACTGCTTATCTTTACCAAACATTTCCAGAATATAGGCAAGGGGTTACTAGTCAATTATTTAGTTAAGTCAAGCCAACATGGGAATTGTCTGACCTTTATTTCCACTTGTCTTTCACTTGTGTTCTAGAAATTATTTTTGTTATTCTGTATGGTCACTACCCCATCATAAAACACAGTTTGTGCCATAGCTTTAGCACCAAGCAAGCCCACAAAAAGCTGTGAAATTTACCTCTATAGAAAAAAAAATGCTATTAAGTAATACGTAATAAACTTTAAATAACACTTTTGCAGCTTGTCTTAACTAACTTCATTTGCCAATAAGCATGCCTCCATTCTAATATTGAGAGCATTTCCATGTCAGAGCCTTATCTTTCCTGCAGTCAAACTGAGAAATTCATTGTCTTGTCAAGGTTAAGATCACTAGAGATCATTGGATCATACAATCTAATCAGTATCTCACTGATATAAGAAGGCCAAAGGACGTTGCTTTTCACTCCCCCAGTGTCCTCTATCTTGTCTTCAGCATGTATTCTAAGAAAATATCTGATTGTTCTTCAGGCAGATTTCTCCATTTCCCTTAGTGGTTTCCTCCCTGTTTAGCTACCACCAAGGCATATTTTTGTTATTCTGCTTCTTTATTCTAAGAAGTAATTTTTCAGCTAATCTTACCTTTTACATATGGGGGTTTTTTGCTGTTTCCCAGTCAGAAGGTGGTGTTGTCACATCTTCTTCTTCTATGTATATCCTCTGTGTGATGTAACTGAGCTCTAATCTGGGAACTCTAGAGGACATGCATTCTTTTACTAGCTGTCTGTAGCTGTTTTCACATCAAATATCTTTAGAAGCTAGCCTTATGACTGGTCTTGGTTTTAGGGGTAAGCAAATGGTAAAAGTTAATTTATACCATTTTTAAAAATAACCTTTAGCAAATACTGTGCTTAGAGTAATGAATATTACATGAGCCTTTGTATATATCTTGGATATCTAATTTTATATATTTCCTTGAGAAAAAAACCCAAACACACACACACACACATACACTTCATTGTGCTTCAACAAAACGCAGAATTCAAAATGTTCCACCCCTGCTTACTCATCAGTCAGCCTGAAGTGGTTTCTTCTTCAGTCACTGTGCCTACAGGGATACTGATATTACTGTAGTGTTATTTTAGTAATCGGTAAGCAGTTTCCAATTGCACAAAACACCTTTAAAATGGTTTTTATATGAAACTTAATCACACAAGATCACCATACACAGTAATAAACAGTAGTCATTTTTCAGTTCACCCACAAAAATCAGCTGTTGGCTGGAGGTCCCAATACTTCACCTCACTTGTGTTGTAGAGGTTGGGTTTTAAATTCTCCAGTTGCAGTTTCTTAGGTACCTGGACAGTCTCCTAAGGCTTCCTAGCAGCTAGTAAAGAGACATAAGCCCTCTCAGAGGAGTCAAAGCCTTTATTTCAGTCATGGTTCTGCTGTGATCAGTTTCTAAATTTCCCCTCTCATCCAGTTCTTGCTTACAACAAGAAAAACACAAATCTGTGGTGAGCACTGGCTTTGGCAAGGTCATCGTTGGCCTGTGAGTGAGTCAGTCACAGCTCCACTCAGTCCCATCGGTGCAGATCTGATGCTGGAGTAGCTGGAAGTGAGTGTCCTCTGGAAAGCTCCACAAAGAGAGAGTGACAAATACCAAGGTTGGTATTTGTGGACACTACTTCTTCAGGCAGTTTGTTATCAGCAGTGTAAGACTGTTTGGTCTAACGGGTCATTGTGGTGATTACTTAAACAAAAGAAAGAAAATAGCACTTCCCTGGTGCAGGGACAGACCATGCAAACAAGGTGTTTTGTTAGAATCAATGCACTCTCCCCCTCACACACAGCCCTGCAGTCAAGTCTAAAGGTATCAGAAGGCCTGTCAGCCAGGATAAATGCATTCAGCAAATCCAAACAGAAGGTGACCATCATCCAAAAGCAGTAATAAGAACCTAAGGACTTCTAGAGAGCCAGAAAGTCTTTATTATTTCAACTGTTCCTAGAACAGGATGTTGACTATTCAACAAAAAAGCAAAAGAATAACATATCTTTCCCCTCTTCCCCCCTTGCCAAAGGCAATCAAGGTTAAAAATATGCCTGGTTAGGAAGCAGAAATTTTTAATATTCCTAAAACCAAGAAGTTTATCGTGGCAATCTTTAAGAGGGATGTAATAGCCTAAGTGTGTAAATGTTAAGTCAGACTGCCTGAAAAGTATTTGTTTGCACCTGAAAAGAAGCTAACTCAGAATTGTGTATTCCATCTTCTGTGAAATCTACCATTTTTCTTTTTTTTTTTCTCCTTACAGTTTCTTTCTGTACATATAATATAGGGGGAAAATAGTCTCATATAGCAACAGGCAGAACAAATAGTTCAGTATAACAAACCATGCTGATCTCATTAGTCCTAAGAGGGCTTAGGTTAAAAAGAGAAATGTTCACAAAGAGCTTAACAAATATATATATGTATATTTATATTTATAAATATATAATTGTATATAATTATATATAATTGACATTTTTGTGTCGTAAAACTAGGAATCAATCATGCCTCTTGGCTGACAGGCTGAGTGCTTAATCTTGAATACAGGCCCCAGCAGATGGTTTAACTTTTGGATACTCCCCATTTGAGAGAAAGGCAGACACAGACTGTTGCTCCATGAGGTCCTCCACAAACACAGGGAGTTATTTTCTTTGCAGCATTTCCACTGAAATTTTACACGGTTGCACACATCCTTTCACTGCAGCTGTACAGGGTAAGCCTTGCTCAAAGTGAAGTGAAAACCATAAACCAATTTCAGCTCGCATGTAACTGCAGAAACATACTTCCTTTTTTTTGCCTCTGCCTATGACTTCAACACAACCCTCATTATCACCACTCTTGTGACTATTCAGGAAGCATGTGGATGCCATGCAACATCATAACACAGATGTGTCTTATGTTCTTTGTATGTGACAATTCTCTTTAGTTGTATAAATTGTGCCTTGCTGTAGTACAGTGTATTACTAAGAGCCTGAAACAGAGCAAGCGAATTCTGCACCCCAGTGAAATCACACGGGAAAAATACATTATTTCATGTATATCCCAGTTGAGATTTAACAGTTTGGGAGATGTTGTATATCTAGGCAATGAAATAGAAACCTGTCTTTCTGGTCCACCGTGGCATGGGGACTTCAGCTGTATTAATAGTTTATTTCAGGAGTTTTCAACCCTTTTCTTGCTGGAACTTTGACAGGTCCTTTAAACTTCCGTCTTTTCATATTATTGGGAGAGTTCTGCACACAGAACTTATAACCTTTGAGACTCACGATATACAATACACTTCAGCATTTCCACCTCTTTTAAAGCTTTTAAAGCCTGTGTGCTTCTCCAAGCAGTTCCATTTGGATAGTTAAATCAAGGCATAGGTTTCCATATCGGTCTGTGGCACCTCAAAAGAAAAATTCTAGGTTTATGATGTGTAGTGTGCCTTTCCATTACAGGTGTAATACAAGCACTTCTACAAGAGTAGAAATGCACAATTTTATTTGTGCGTAAACAGCATATATGAACCAAGATTAAAACAGGATATCAGTCGAATGGAAGCAGTAAAAGGAGACAGGTATATGTGAGGCAGACTATGACCAAATTATACAAGGGCATGGAGAAAATAGAACTGAGAAGGCAGACACCTCTGTGACTGCAGTGGATCCTACTAGGATAGCTAGCTTTGTATCCTGCTAACCAGCTCAAACCTTGTCATGAGGTCAGAGTATGTTTCTTGTCTTCTGTGCCAGAAGAAAATTACCATTTCTATTTAATAATAATAACAACTTATTTTCAGCAACAACTGCCTATATTAGTGCTTCATGATAAGAGAAAAAAAGTGCTGGAGTCTTGTGAGGGTGAGCTACAGCTATACTATTACACAGAACAGATTTGGAATTTTGTTTTGCCAGTGAACAGGGTCAGCACAAAAGACACAGACATCAACTTAAGGAATAAGTGTAATTTGCTATAGTGCAAAACTGCAAAGAATCACAAAAGGATAAGCTGAGCAACTTACCTAATCATTACTACAAAAGATTGCCTATAGTGGTTAAGAAAAATACATCACCAGTTACTCTGAAACTTTACCGTCATCTGGATCCGTACATCAACTGTGGGAACCCCTGTCACAGCAAAGGACTGGAGAGCTGCTCCCTGTAACTGGAAAATCCTGTGCACTGAATTCACCCACAGGGAAGGCTTCCAACTTTGCTGAGAGGGCCCAGTGATTATACTGTTGAATAAACAAGCTACCATAACTTCTAGTGCGGGAACGCCTGCTTTCATCCTCCTCTTTCGTTCCCCCCCAAAGCAGGGCCAGGGCTCAAGGAGGAACCAAGGGAGTTTTCTTTGATCATACACCTCCAAACAAGGCCAGATGTCTGATTTCATGGCCTTGTCCAGCTTCTAAATAGAGAAAGGAAATCATATGTTTTGCTAATGAGTGGATACAAATATCATATTGCTAATAATACTTCATTAAAGAGCAGATACATTTAGCAATTGGTTGGAAAGTTCATCTAGAGATGAACTTTGGCTCAAGGCCTGAGATTCAGGCCTCAGTCAGGGCCTGAGGTTCAGGCCGTAGTACTTCAAATTGTTCTCGTGTTCTGATGCACATTTAAGCCATGAGGTAAGCAAAAGGAGTTAGTTGTATGTTCACACATCTTGTTTCTCTTTCACCCAGCACGGGGTAGACACATGTGAACTGTCTACTGTGGACAGTCACTATTACAATGATTCACAGTGCACATCAAATGCCTTTCCAAAATACTGGCTGGGGAACTGCTGACAAGTGCCAACGAAAACCATGTCAATGTAACAATTAAACAGTATGGAAAATTGGTGATCCTGGCCCTGCTTGATTGTTAGTATAGATAAAGTGAAAAGTGCTGAGAACAGATTGTATGGAAACAGAACCACTTCCTGAATTTCTGAAGAAACAACTGTTGAGGGTTATCATGCACTGGATCAAGTTGCCAAGGGAGGCTGTGAAATTTTCAGCCTTGGACATATAAAAAACTCATCTTAAAAAGCCTTTTTAGGGAGCCTCCAAATGAAGACTACCACAAATCTGGTCTCACAAGTGCTGAACAGAAGAGAATGACTTCCTTCAACCTGTCAGCTACACTTCTGCACACATCAGCTGCTGAAGGAAGTGAAATGATGTAACATGAACATCAGTACTCAATAGTATTCCTATACTCACCGTTTCTAAGGCTGGACACCTGAGAACAGCTTGAGAAGGGTTAGCGCTTACAGGGAACTGAGGGCAAGGAAGAGTAGCGGTAAACTGAGAAGCTTGTTGAGAACAAAGTTGACCGAAAATGATACCATTTTAGGGATGCAGGGCTTAACAAAACATGTTTCTTCTAACTTAAATAGTCTCACTGATTTGTTCAGCTGATATAAGAAGTTCATGTATTTATTTCTGAAGTATAAATCAAAAGGGTAACATTAAGCTAAAAAATCTTTTCTGGGGGAAATCTGTATTCTCATTACTCCTCTGAGTTGGGCCAAAGAAATGTCTTTAACTGTTCTTTTCACTTCTGATATTAACTTTTGTGTTTGAATACAACATGTTTGCTACTTGGGGGAAGTCCGACAAACTGAAGACAAGTTTTAATGTACCATGCAAGAGCCAACTAAGAGCTGAAACAATTTTATACCTAATAGCTGGACATGAGGCAAACATAAGAAACTGTGAGCAGTTTGTTACATTCTGTGTCTCAGTCTTTGTCTGTGAATCAGAGGAGCTGAGCCTTGTTTTGTACCGCTGTGGGACAGAAGAAAATCCACTAATCTCAATGAAATGACAAGTGCAACACCTGAATGGGTTGAACCAGAATCAGACCTAAGAGGTGGGCTCTTCACCTTCGAAGATTGGATTGGGTTTTATATAGACCATATTTAGTAAAAAAATACTGATCTTTGTAAACAAATTTCAGAATGATATGAAAAAGTAAGGGAAATTGGTTGGGATTCAGGGATGTACAGAAAATCTGTAGCTGGGGACTGATTCAGCACAGGTGGAAATTATGCCAACTCTAAATCCAGTCACGTACAATAGGAATAACCGTGTCACATGAGAGCCAATAAGAAGAAATGGTAGGGTACTCTTAAGTTATTAGAGAATTTGGAAAGAATAAATATTGAAAATTACTTTCCTAGTTGCAGTAAAATAGTTTAGGAAAAAAGAAGAAAAAAAGAAAACATTAAAGAGATTATAATAGAAGACAAGTCACCAATTCAGAGGAGAAATTTGAAGATCAAAAAAATACGTAGTAATCTGTATAAAGTCAGTGAATCAATAAAGAAAACTCACTTTTAAGTTGGAGTGATTTGTGATGGTATAAATACAACACCCCAATTCAATATTTCTACAAAGGAAATCAGTATCTGTTTTGAAAATACAGTTTTAGGTATGTTATGGGAACAAAATATGCAAACCACAAGATTATAGACACTATAGACAGAAAAATTAATGTCAAATAATGTATATCAAAATATTTAAAATTAAATTATCAAGTAAGACTTGAACTTTTGCCTGTGGCAGGGAAATGCCTAAAAGGGAACTGACAGGAGAATAGGTGCAATTCTGAAATTAAAAATGTAAAAATTCATGGAAATTAGGACTAGTTCCTGGAAACCGCAGTATTTTTATCAATGCATACTTCCAAAACTTGAAGGGGTAAACCAGGAAGCTGTATATCAATGGACTTAAAACCAAGCATATGAGAAGATCTTGGAAACAATCATAAAAGATATGGTACAGCAGTTGATGGGAAGTACATTTCATTGTCTCAGGCAAATGCTTAACAATTTCACAGAGCTCTGAAGGCACAGCTTCCTGGACTGAGTAGATGCAGGAAACAAATATGTGCAAAAAAGAACTTGACAGCCCAAACCAGTATCAACACAAAATGAGAAAAGCATGAGCTATAGTAAGAAACTATGTGCTTACATAAGGAGCAGTGTGGAGGAAGGGCAGGAAGATGTAGGCTTGAAGAAATGGTACCAAAAGGAATTAGAAGTGGGACTGAAACCTTAAACAATGGCCAGGACACTCTGCCATATCATCGTGGTGTAAATGGATTACTGTGGAAAATCAGTCCACTGCAACTGGGTAAAGAAAGTATGAAGGTAGGGTAAAAAAAACTATGAAGGAGAAGAAATATTAATTTAAAAGTAAATGACTAAACAAATGCATATCCATGTGGTTGTAGAAATTACTAATGTTTTGTAACCCAACTGGTAAAACAAACTATATCCTCAATCCAACAGGCCTTGAATACCTTGTGCACCATAAAACAATATGAAGTATTTCTCTGCTGTTGAGGACAAAGACATAATTTTTGCTCCTTCCTGGATATGAGAACTGGGTATTTTCCCACGTACATTTGTCATCTGTATTTTGAATGGACAGAGGGGTGAGGTAGCACACTGCACTCAGGCATCACCCTTGCCTTGCTAAAAAATGTTTTCACTCTGCTGGACAGGACACAGAAGACTCCTTTTCCATGCTTTTTTTGTTGTTGCTGTATTTTTGATGTTTTTGTGCTAGATGTCTCTGTAATGGCACAGGGAGCCTCCACACATGGCTGATCACTAGTGATACCTGTTCCCCAAGCTGGGAAGATAATTGTATTTTTAGCCTACTGGTAGTCACTCCACTTACAAGGTACCGCAAGAGGAAGACTAGGAGCCAAAGTCCACTTTGTCACAGAACTATGCCAAACATGTGCCAGTACTTGGAGAATAGAGGAACAAGTCTTGCATTTAACAGGTGAGGATCCCACAGCTGTAGCACTGACATGCTGCAAAGAGATGGACTATCTCAAGCTAAGGGTGTGCACTGAAATGTGCTTATCCCAGCTGCAGTCTGGCACTAAGACTCTTGAACAACGCATGGAAACTACCTCCCTTCTGCTCCATCCTAAGACATGCTGCAAGGATTCTCATTGGGTTATTTTCTGATTCATACCTGTAAAGAGAAACTTAGACCTAAGCTGTCCTTGTGCAGCTTGGCTAACTCACCAGCCACGGTCTCAGATGGGGTATTCAGAAATTACCCAAAGCCAGGTAATTTGCCAAAATCTCCACTTGTATTCCTTATGGTCAGTGCCTAACAACTAAAGCCTCCACTCACCTCCAACTCACCTGTACCTTCCAGCTTATTCCTACAGAAACCAGTTAAGCATTCAGATCCTCACACAAGACATTATTGGAGCTGTAAACATAAAATGCAATAGCTTAAACTGAAGTTCTGCATACGTGTTTTCCACAGCTTATGGCTTCTCTAGATTTTCAGAGAAGATTTTCATTTTGCCATTGTAGAAGTATTTAATCAATAAGAAACAAAGGGCTTTTGCACATGCTTTTTCACAGTTGTGTGCATTGCACAACTGTGTACATTGCTGAAATCTTAGTTATATGTAGGAAATATCAGATTATCAACAGATGTCATGACAAAAATAGAGAACTTGTACAGAGATCACAGTTCCCTTACTCCAATGAGTGAACAGTTTATAGCGTTTAGTATAAAATATAAGTCACTCAGAGATTCTTATGTACAAATCTCATACCAACAGTGAATCCTTTAAGAAACTGCTCATTTTCTTTCACCAAGGCAATTTAAAACTTCCTCATAAATATTTATCATCTTTCCAATCTGAATCTTGGAAATAACTCCTGCTAACAAACTTGTTGGCCTGGCCTACCAAGTCTGCAATATTTGGACTATTTTGCCTCTTTTTATGTTATCCCGTCAGTCCATATGGTTCATCCAACATTCCAGCCTGTTATTTCCGGTTATCTGCTGCTCTTCAATCTGTTTTCCATGCTTTCCTCCCTGGTGTTTCCTATGTGGAATCTTCACAGGCTTTGTTTCTCAGCTGGGTCATAGAACTTTTATTTTCTGCACTGTAACTCTGCAAGACCTGTTTTCAGAACTGTTTCTATATCTGCAATAAACTAAATGATAGAAAATAGCAAATCTGAGGGACACATTCTCAAAATTGACATTGTCAAGATGTATTTAGTTACTATTATGGCTGGTTTGTTCTTTTTATCCTGTCTCTTTAATCTATCCAGGCAGTCTTTAAAATAGGATACCTTCTCTGGTGTTTGTATCGTATCCATGAAAACAAGTTATTGTTTGTTCTAGTAAATATGAAAAATAAATAAATCATTATTATAAATAAGTGTGCTACTGTAACAACCCTAGAAAATGCAAACTCAGTCATTTATATGGAAGTCATAGAAAGAATAGTAATTCAGGCTTTTCAGTTCCAAATGTGGTTTTATAGACTTCCCGTATTACATTTTATTCTGAAAGAAACCTGAGCACCAGACAGAATCTGACCTTTACATGAAATCAATGTGACAAATTTATGTTTGGCCAAATTTTTTGAGGGGAGTTAGGCCAGATACAGAGTTGGCTCTGTGTCGCTAGTCCTAGCCTGCCTGGAACAAACGTTAGAAACCATAACAATTTCTGTCAAAGGTCTTGGATTTGTCTTACACATGTTCAAAACCATCAAGAGGCAGCTATTTCTCTGAAATAACAAATAAATGAAGTTACCATTAGCATTTCTTCCTTCCAAATATAGGCCCAGTGTAAGGACTTTGTCGATTTCATGTTAGTTAAGTCTGTTGACTTCTACAAATGACATGATTTTAAAAATCATTACTCTATTATAGTGAAGTTATACTAAAAACTCTACTATACTAAAATTTCTTAGAGACACATGTATTACTAGTTTAGTTACTCTCTATGTTATTGCTAAGCGTTGAAATTTATTACAGCAAATCTCATTATTTTTGCATATGATCATATTTGAAAATGTGCATATTTTCTGTGTCCATGCCTCTTAAACATTTTCATTTGCTGTCATAAAATCAATATTTTGTCTATGTGTTGTGATGCTAGTTTTCATACTAGATTTTTTTTAACATAAAAATTAATTACGCTGCTAAAGAAAAAGGTCTTCGTTTTGCATTGCACTTTAGGAAAGAAGCTGAAAAATATGGCTGTAGCCAGATCTCCCTAACACTGTTAATCGTTATTTGATTTGACAATGCAAAGGGAAGTTGAGAAAACTGTCTCTGAAAATCCCATGTCATAACAGTTGGTAGTTGAATTTACGGAATCATTCTTTAATTAACTAGAGTGAAACCCATATCCCTAATGTTCTGTGGAAATCATTCTTCTAGATGCAGCCAAATAAATGAAAATGCTTCCTATTTTATTCTCATGTAAATATTAAACTGAAAGCAAATATGTGTCTTTTGTGGCTGCTGTGGAGTTTTACACATTATAATTGAGTTGGGATTATTTTTTAGTTATTTGCTTTCATTCACAAGAGCTTTGCTGTTGTTTGCTGTAAGAAATATGCAGTCAGATTTCTGACACAACTTTCAAGAGTTGCAGCTGAGTTTTTCAGGCAGGGCTACATGGTTTCAAATAGAGAGTGAGCTACGTGAGTTTTTTCTATGTTAGCCGGTTTCTTAAAAATACGGTATTTTAATTTGTTTTTGAACAAGCATTCAGCCAACATGTCTGTTAATACACAAATCTCCTAGAACAGCATTTAGCAGCAGATACTTGGCACATTTATAGCATCATGTTTAGAGACCATTCAGTTTAGCAGGATGTTGAGCTTGGTGCTCTGATACAGGTTTATCAGTCTATATATGTTTCATAGGGCTTTGCACCTTTTCCAGGCCATTTTTAGGCAAGACTCTTCTATATTATAGTAAACTGAACTTGAAGCACATAGTCGAACCGTGAGCTGAACCACAGTTTTGATGTAGTCTATTGTTGCATTTTTGGCTTCATATGGCAGCGTGATTACAGAGGATGAAAAAGTGTATGATAAGAAACTGGTGACACATATAAGTATTTTAAACAACCATTCACTGATCAACCACCGAGACATTAAGCATGCCTGTCCTATTTCAGTGGATGATCTTCAGGGTCATTTGTATTCATAGTCACCATTGACTATAGCTACCTCCTCACACTATTACAGAAGTACTATGTGTCTTTGTCTTTTTGGTGCTGTGCAATTGCATGTAATGGCAAGTTACCTAAAACCCAAATATTGCTCAGCTCTGTGTGAGCAGGGAGGTTGGACCAGATGACCCACTGTGGTCCCTTCCAACCTTACCCACTCTGTGATTCTGCATAACCTTGTACCATTTCTGTCATACAGAAAATCACGCTGGTCCTCTAAAAATCATGATCACCTTAGGCAGGAGTGAACCTTTGTCAAACACAAAACTGACTTCAGGCCTGTCAAACAACACAATAATTGCTAAAAGGGACAAGTTGACTTGGAGCAGACACAAGATGGGATGATACACGCCTTTTTCCACTGAGCTCCACTGACGTTTAAAGACAGGGGAGAGATGTTCAGCTCAGCTCCAGATGCAATAGGAAAGTGTGAACACACCAGCACCTCTGTGTGCCTACAGTCTGCCTGATTCTGCCCAGTGTTCCTCATTTCAATAACTAGCTCATCTCTCCTCTGTTCCTCAGTCCATCTTCTTTCCCCATCATTTCTGGTATGAGTCCCAGCTGTTTTTCATAATGCTTCTAACCTTCCTGATTCCCAGTCTTGGTCTTACAATTTCCTTCAAAGGCTACTCCTCTAAGCCATTTTTTCCTCTGTGGTTACTTCATCCAGGGTGTTCCCCGAACAGTATAGGCAGAACATTGGAAGGCTGCTTGCCTTGGTACCTAGATACAGCAGTGAAAGCTTGACTTTGGATATTGTCTGCAGCTTTGGTCTAATTAGCATCCAGGTAGAAGACTCTCATGATCATTATCATGGGTATGATTTCAAGCATGGTCAGGAGAGACAGATTATTTCAAGACTTAAACAAGCAAAGTCCAGATAAGTTCTTCCAAATTGGCATAATTTGGTACATTTTTTCTAGACTCTAAAATTTATGTTCCTCACAGATCCCTGGTGCAAAATATGGAACTTGGATCTGTTCGTGAAAGCACTTTTAGGTATTTATAATGCAAAGATAATGTACTGCTGGTGAACTCTTTCTTGGAAGCATCTGAAATGTTTCTGCTGCAACACAGACTAACCAGACTGAAACAGAGGATGTGGATAGTTTCATTCCAGAAGTCATATTTTAATGAAATTGTACACCACTGGTAGCAGTGTAGTCTTATAAAGTGTCAGAATAACTCAGCTGTAGGTGGTGGTGTTAGTTCTGCCTGCAGTGCTGACAAATCTTGCTGTAGTTCTGTTCCCATTAAATACCAGCTAGATCACATGATGTAGTATCAGTAAAAATTAAAATAGTGCCTCAGAAATATGACTTTTTGACTGCAATTACTTGGTTACAGAGATGCTGAAACTTTTAATCTTTGACAATTTTTAGTACATTGAAGCTGAATTGCAAAACCAAGTAAGCTTCTAATAATGGATTTGAGGTTTATGGTATTTCTTCTAACCAAGTATAACCTATACCTAAATCCAGGTGTAGCACATATCATTCAGGTCTGTACCATATATATAATAGTCATTAATCGTTTGTTAGTCTCTATAATCCCTTTATGAATGTTCCCTATTATGCAATATGTGAAGAAACTGAAGGCTAGATCATGAGAACTTTTACATTGCTTCTCCGTCATGGGTTGTGTTTGAAGAATTGGATGTGACATGAAAATTTTAAGATCTTTTTAGAAGAATTTTGCGGCTATTCTCTCCACCTCTTTCTGCTGCTCTTTACTTTCATCTTCTCCTTTTCTGTGTCCATTTTCACTTCCCTTCCTTTTAATTTCTGTCTCCATATCTCCTTCCCACTCAATTCTAAATTATGCTAGCCAGAGGGATAGTGAAGGAGTCTGGAAAGATTCATGTGAATAGACAACCGAAGTTTTGTTTACTTTTGAAATACTCGGGCCATTCTTAACAAGCCAATCTTGCAGAACTTTAGACATTCTCTCCCTGATAGGAGTTTGTTGTTAAATCAATTTTCAATATGAACTAGAGTACAATTGTTTTTTTACTCAAGTTAAAAATAGGACTCGGTTGTGTTCCCTGATAGTGACAGTCACCCTGGAGACAGGCAGCCAGGTGGAATTGAACAGGCACCATCCCTGCCCCTGTACATTTGCTCCATCCTCTCTGTTCCCTTCATTGACCTGTGTCCATTTGCATCTCTTTCTTCTAATCTCTCTGAAACCAGATCAGGTAAAGCAAAATAAGCCAGAAACGGCAGGCTGAGTGCCACCTGCTAGTTTCTCAGCAGAAAGCTCTCACATGGTGAAAAACACAAGAGCACTCTCGGAATGAATCAGTGTAGAAGAAAAAGTCAAATTATATTCTCCTGTCTATACATTCAGAGAAACTTGTGAGGATCAGATTCAGGATTTGCATCAGGATGGCCAAGGTCTGAATCAGGCTTGCACTCTTTGTAGACTTGCTTTCAGTTTCTTGTGGGAAGACCATTTCCTGTCCAAAAGCAGTTCTTTCTGTAATAACCCACTCAGTTGCAGAAGGAGATCTGAGTGTTGAAATTCACAGATTTTACTCATATGTGACACAGACGAATTGTGAGCCCAGTTGAGGGATTTGGCTGGTGGTTTAAAATTAGTAATAAACAAGTAATAGGACAGGAGTGAGTTACCACTGAGACTGGGACTGTACAGAAAAAAACCCCCACTGATAACATTTAAGTATAACTCCAAACCACAAAATGGGGAGGTGACACCTTTCTCCTCTTCCACAGAGTCCAACTTCTAGTTTTCGGATTCTGGCCTCTGAAACTTCTGGGTGTGGTTCTTTGATTTGTTTTTAAGAGCAGGAAAAGAGAAAGAATACAAGTTCATAGATACAATTTAATTTATGCTCAAGTATACATTTAGTATTTGTGTCTAGATTTTGAACCAAAAAGCCCAAATTAAAATGTATTGCTACCATATTCAGTCTGGGTCGATTGATTCTTCTCAGGTCATGGAGACTAAAACTAAGTGGTTACTGTTGGATTCTCTGCAGTACAATGTGTCCAGCACTGCACTGAGATGATGTCAGAAAATCTGCATTTTTTCCCAATTATGAAATGAATAATGGGGAGCTAGCTTACCATTGTAAGGATTGTTAAAACAGCTATTTTGGTTAATGCACTGTTGTCGAGCCAGAAAACACAGGTCCTTTGGTTTAATTTTTTTTTTTTTTAATGCTTGGTTTCAAGATTACATTGACCATCTCTTCCTCACTTTCTTCAGAATTTAAACAGTAAAAGTCCCATATGTTGAGAAATATCTGAATAATTCAATCTTCTACTGTTTTCTAAAAACAGATCAAAGGAAAAGCTACAAAGCTCAAACAGCTGATAATATCTGTGAGGCCAGGGTAGATTTCTCTCTGAATGAGTCATCAGTGTTATGTAATAGATTTTAACTGTACTTTTTAGTGGGAGCTGTGAGGTGTATTTCCTCCAGTTTGACTCACAAACTCCTTAAATAGATGCTATAAATTTCTCTAAACACCCTCAGCAATGTCCAGGCTACTGTAATTCCAGAGACTGAGAGCTTGTGTTAGAGTTACGGCAGAGATGAACTCCAAACTCGGTGCTCATTCAGATGGTTTCAGATCAGCAAATTCAAATAGTTTCCAAAAAAATGTTGTGCATGTTCACTGAGTTATTCTTTTGGTTGAAGTTTTTAAAAGTGCAGTTTTTATTTTTCATTAGCTTTAAATCATCCTTAAATCAGACAGCTGGGTTGCGTTAATCCATTTTAGGAATTTGGTTACCTCATCCAGCCATGTCATTCTGAATCACATAGTAGTAGAATATTCAGGGAATTTAAATATCTTGTTTTCATCAGGGAGGCGAGTATCTCCTGGTGTCTCCCTAGGTAAGGAGCACTGGGCCAAGTCCCCTGCTGCTGTAAACCAGCACTGACCAGGATCTATTCTACATCTCTGATTTGTAGTACTATCTTCCTTCTTATCATTATCAATCATGCCAAATATCATAAAAAGAACACAGAAGGGGAAGTGGTTGTCTCTACTAGCAGATGGTGACTACTGAGGATGTAGGCTACAGTCTGAGAGACCATTCTGCTGCCTCGCAGTGAATGAGAGACTGCACATACAAACACTATAAAAGAAAGACAAACTCTTCAATTTCAGCGCTCTTCTGTCCTTCTTTAGACTCTATTTATGACATGTGAAGATGTCTCTGAAAAAAAATTTCTTTGACCCACAAGTGCTCCTCGAAAGAATATCACATCCTTCTGCCTGAGTAATGCATAGGATTAAATTCCACTGCACCTAGGGAGGATACAATGTCCTGGTCAATTAAGAGACACCAGGCTGAGGTGAGGCTGCTTTTGGTTGCTGTCTCCTTCAGTCTTGTTTTTAAAAATAGTGAATTGTCTGGTTAATTTTTACCCTTATTTTCTTTTTTTTGTCATTTGGTGGTGAGTTTTTGGTTGTTGGTGAGTTATTTATTTTGGGTATTGTTTGATTGATTGATTGATTGGGGGTTTTTTTTGTTTGTTTTCATCGTCCAGTGACTCCAAATGGGCTGTGTATTTTCCTAAAACTGAGCCATTAGCAGAAATAACATGTAAAACATCTGGTCATTCCCTCTTCATGTACTTCAACCTTCCTGATTCACAATTTACTCTGTGTAAGGAGCACACTCCCTCATACTTGCCCCAGCTCTCCCATTCCATTAGTGAGAAATATGATGAGTCCAGCACCACACATGGGGCCAACAAAAGATATGTTTGGAGAGAAGGAATTTTATCTAAAATGCACATGAACACTAAAATACCAATCTGAGTAACATCTATGAGAAGTGGAAGACTGAAATCGGTGTAAAGCTCCAGAGTTGCAGAGGTAATGAACACATTTGATGTCTGCTTGGAGATATGTACAGTATATGTTTTCTTACCTGCCCCAAAGAGAAAAGCAGTGTGCCTTCCTTGTGAAATAGGGAACTAGGTACCTGAATCCTAGCTCCTTATGTTTTCCTGAACAGGGTATCTTGTTCTGACTAATACAGCAGTCAGTTGTGGAATGAACTAAAATCAGAGATTTCTCAGATCCCTTCCCTGAAAAGATGATGGCTGAAATAGATGGCAATTGCCAGTGTTCCTGCAGGGGGCATTCTAATACATTACTTATGCTCTTCATGTAGGATAAAAGAAAGCCATGAGGATTTCTGGTTTATAAATGAAAGCCATAAAGATTTCTGGTTTAAACCAGAAATTTAGAATTAAAATTTAGAATTAAAAAATAATTTGTTTTTCTACCAACAATGTAAATTAGTAGGAAGAAAAAAAAAATCCTGAAAAATTTAAATCTTTCAATAAAATACATTTAAGTCTACAAACCATACAATAAAAGCCCAGATACTGAAATTCTGTTAGCAGAATTGTGCTATTTTCAGATTTTGTCAAAAAAACCCCTCAACTCTGTGACTTACCGGGTTATAGATACACCCCTGATAAAACTAGTTGATCCAAGGTAAGAAAACACATGAATACTTAATACATTATCTGTGCAGCCTACAGAAGAATATTGCTAAAATGCAAAAGATTACCATTTATTTACTTTAATTTAGTAGAATGTCCATGCTTAAAATGAGATTAAAAATACCTTTTGAATGAGGACATAGCAGAAAAGGAAAGGAATGAAATTAAATTCAATAAAATCAGGAAAACTTCAGACTATATGGGATTCTGTGGTGATCTGTTTACCCACTGCTTTTCTGATCCCACGTTGTTCCCCCCGGCTCCTTGCTCCTAGCCCTGGCCACTCCCTCGGGGTCTCCCTATCGGTTCCTGTAGCCCAACTCCGCCCATGGACCGCCCCTGAGCCCCTGAGAAAACCCCCTGCGCCCGGATCACGAGGTCTCTCTGCCTCTGGGGGTCACCAGGACGAGATGTAACCATTAAAGGTCCTCTGAAACCCTTGTGGAGAGACCCTTCTCGCCTCCTTCGCTGTCACTGTGCTGTAGAGCTGAGAGCTGCCGGAGCAAGAGTGCAGAGCCGTCCGAAAGGACTACGGTAGGACAGAATGGCTGCCCTGCCCTGAGAAGCCCCGCTGAGCTCCCAGGGAAAGCTGCAGCTTGCTAAACCAAACCTAGCACTACGACAGGGTTCCAGAAATTTTTTATTGGGCTTACAGATTGATGGTAATGGCTGTTCTTAGATGAATAAACAAATCAGGCTTGCATGATGCACCTTTGCAACATAAAAGAAGAAAAATCGTCTTATTATAATTCTAAATACTGGAGAAATATGACAAGTATTTGCTTAAGAAAATATTCAGTGCCATTAATGAATGCATACCCCAATCTATTGGCAGATAATTTCACAGTTTTGAAATATTCCCCAGTAGCTTTATTCATCTTAACCAAGTGGAATTAATTTATAACAGGTTGTTCTGTAATGCTGTAAAACAGATGTAAAAAAATAAAGTATAACCCATAAATGTTGTTCCTTGATCCTGAATAGGCATTTGAATGAGTCAAAGTTTGTCTTCTGCATTTTACAATAGGTACACATCTCATGGTGACTAGTTTCTCACAAGAGCTTCTTTCATAGGATTGGACTCCTATGTAACAAGCATGTTTACGTGTATCCGCAAAGGAGATAACACTGAACCCTGTAATTCTTTTAGAAGAACATGCCAAAAATGTCAGTCCTTCATTATCTTGTTTTACATAGCCATCTTTTACACGTGTATAAAATTATTGACTACAGGAAATTATCAATGTACTTATAGCTTGATATTAAAAAGTCTATGTTAAAGGAGTAACATAGGCCAACAACACTTAAGGAAGTAGAACAAGTATTTCCCAGAAAACCAGGCATTTACAAATTAATTGGGCTGTATTAGACATATTATCAGTCTCCAGAATTTGAAGATACAGATTCCAGCTCAGTTTGAAGCAGTTTAAAGTATACAGTTTCTCGAAAATGAAAAATATTTACTAAACTAAGTTGGTTTTAGAGGACTGTGATAAAAAATACAAGTATCTGTTAAGGCAAAAGGTATAATGACATAAATAATTCTTACAGAGGTAAATTCTTTCCATTTTATGGGACTGGTTCCATTTTGGACTAGATCTGCATCTGGCTAATTTATATAATCCCAAATAAGATGAAATCAAATCTGCTTTCATACTCTTTACAAATTGTGCATTATTACATGAGGAAATGTAGGCTGGAGAAAAACTGACCAGAAACATTGGATGTGGCAGCTCCACTGTATAATATGATTGTAAAATGATCACATGCTAATTTTACAGTAGTTTGGTGCTTGCAAATTATTAGGAATTTAAACGGGACAGTGTCTTTCATATGTATTCCTTTATGTTTATCTGAAGGGCTTCTATGAAATAGCAGAAGTTAGCAATACCTTCAGAAAATCTTCTGGCAACTCAGAAGGTGTCCTAAAATTATCCTTGGATTGACAGATTTTTTTTTTTTACTACTGAAATTTCTAATGATTTGGGAAAAATTGAGCCAGATGTCAGTTGGATGTCCTGGACTACAAATTCCACTCTTGAATTGGCAGTCAGGCTCTGGGAGGATTCTGCTGTGAAGAACACCAGGACCAGCCTTAGAATTAAGCAGCTAATTGCAAATGGATAACATTTGCACTTGCATTTGTAATACACCAGGCCAGAAGTCTGAAACTGCACTGGATAGAGAAAAACAAAACAACTTGTCTTTCAAAAAAAGCAGTCGACTCTTTGGAGAGGGTTATGAACTTCATACTTATTTTCTGGTAGCCTTTTGTTGTGCTTACTAATGAAATACCTATTAATTAAGTGACAAAGGTGAACTTTTTTTCAGCAAACACAATCACTACAACAGAGCTCTAAGATCACTACATTCTCATGAGAAAGTAGCACTCCTGAAATCTACAGTTACATTGCATCAGGCAAACTACCAGCCAGGCTCAGTCATAATTTGGTTTGCTAAAAAGTCCCAGTGAGTACAGTTAAACAGAAGCAAAACCATTTTCATATATAAAGATGGGAATTGCACATGAGAAACCCCCTCTTTTCAACTGGCCTTCTCACATAAACTCTTTACATACAGTTATAAATTTTTTTTTTTAATTGGAGTCCTTGCTGATTTTAAATACTGCTGTTCTTTCTCATGGTGTTTTAGCTTCATTCCTG
>NW_008237226.1:3987969-3998914 GCF_000691975.1 Corvus brachyrhynchos | reverse complement strand
GATGAGAAACTGTCCTTTCTAAAGCCATTTAGACACACTTGGCAAATTGGATATCTGCACTATACAATGCAGGAATAAGGAATACAAGAATAGCATTGTTGGGAGCCATAAAATCAATACTGGAGACTAGACCATAGATTTTTCACTCCTGCTTTATTCGAAGAGACATATATTCACCTGGCAGGTGAGCAAAGGTTTCCATGGACTGCATTTGGAGCCTGCTCCATGGCATGTAACACAGAGCACAGTTTTAGAGGGTCATCATCAATGGGCCTGAAGTAGAATACAACAGAGTCTCTTTGGACGCCTTCAGTGTTAACTACGGGTTCCTGCAGGAGACAACTTCACTGTCTCCACTAAAGTAACAGTTTTCCAGGTCTAAATATTAGTGTGTAACTTTGTATCTCAGAAGTTGGAACAATTGCTCTGTTGTTTGGGAAAGTTGAAAACCCACTGCTTTTGTTTTCTAACATGAGTTTTGTTCTAGACCTGTGTGCTAGATCTAAACAAGTTTGTATACAACTAGCAATTAGGAAGACTGAAGTTATATTATTTTTTCTGGGCCTTATCATATGATACACTTAGTTTTAAGTCAGATCTTATAAATGAGTGGCAACAAAAATAGCTTGTCAAAATTAAAAGAGAGCAAATAATACCTATCACTCCTGGCTAGTCACCTCTTCATTTCAAAAGTAAGACCATGTTCAAACTGCAAGGATTGAGTGGTGTAAGTCATCCCTGACTTAGTTCTGTCTGGAACTACATTCAGCAGGGCTTGCAAGACAAGTGCAGAAGATCTAGTATGTAATGAATGCAAAGAAGACAGAGATGTGTTTTAATTAAAGATATAGAAATATTTGCTGGCTCTGTGTGGTTTTGAAAGTTCTGTAAAAGTGGCTACTATTTCCAAATTCACACTCTCAATTTTGCTATTGAGCTGCCTATAGAAACCACAGCATATTCTAATACTGCATGACTTGACTGGGAGCTGAACACAATGGACTAATTGCTAAATGCGTGTGAGAAGAGGTCCAAAACTAGAAGACCATCTACAGACATTTGACTTGAAATGTTTTATGTTTCTACTTTATGTTTCTTTGGAAAATATGAAGTTACCATAGGAAAAAGTATTTTCAGGAAGAATAGCCTAAAATTGGGGGTTTTTTTACTAAAACATCAGATGAGTGATGTAGTAACAGGACCTCATGGCCACATATACAGAACAACTCATTTAAAACTATCAAGGCATTCAGACTACTGAGATGAAAAATGAGACAGTGTTTGATCTACTTGTAAAAAGTTTAAATAATGATGAAAGAAGTATCTGTCTGGTATATCACTAATGCCTCAGATTTTGCAGTTCTTATAAAATAAATCAAAGAAATCTATTGCTCTGCCTATGATGAGCAAATTGGTATGAAGAGTGATAGAATGAAGAGAGAGGTTAAAAGGACCTAAATCTGAGAAAAAGGAAAAGGAAGAGCAGACTTCTGTCTTATGGGATTGTTTTAGCTTGCCCCAAAATGATCACCAGAGATTATGTAGTTTGGGAACCTGATTAGAGCAAACTTCTACTTCCCTCCTATCCCCTGTCCCCTTCTATTTTGATGTCCTTTGCCTAGAAATGAAAGGCTAGTGCCTGTCTGTGCCTTGTCCTAATACAGATTTTGTGCATAATTCAATGATGCACCCAAACTGGTGAACACAGAAGTGCTCTAAGAGCCTCTGCTAGAGTTAGTCATCATACTCTTTTTGCGTTGGAAGAGTTCATTGGAAACAAGAAGAGTTTCCTTTTTTGTTGTTTTTTAGTGTCCCAGAGAATGTGATTTAGGCAAATGTTCATTTTATTTAATATTAACCAATCTAAAAATTAATCCAAACTAATTAATAGGCATGATTGTTCCCACATGCTTGAGACATCTTACTGGGGCATAAGGAATCTCATTCTAAAGGCTGTCATTCCTCTCCAGGGAGTCAGAGTGCTTTGAAGACTCTCTTAAAATAGACACTTTAACAGTGTCCTCACTTGGCCAAAGTCAGGTTAAATAAAACCTACCCATGACTGAGACACAGAGCAGTGAATCCATTAGGAAGATTAGAAAGATTCACAAAAAACAATAAAGCCAGCAGTTCTGCTTAAATTTAATCACCTGGCATAAGTTTTCCTGGTTAATTTTAAAGGCAAGACTGTTCAGCACCTTGTAGAACCATTACTTGGTTTACACCTAAGTCATACATAAAAATGTAAGTACATGAATATTTATGTGCTGAAGAAAGATCAGGTCATAAAGACTTATGAGAAGAAGTGCTGGAGCCCAGCTGTCAGAAGGTCCTGCCGAGCTAACCATCTGTCTGTAATCACACATCTATCAGTTTACTGTCTGTAATTACATGTCTGTCAATGGCCTCCTCATCTCAAATGCAGACTTCAAAGAATTCAGGTTTTTTCCTGAAAATCTGATCTTTCCTCTGCTTTCCCCAGCTCTATGTACCTTGATTAGTTCTGCTTTATTTCTTACTTGGGGTGATTAAGCTGACATCTTACAAATGGAGAAATCTGTACTTATTCTAAGGATGCAGGATGCCAAGATAGCATTTATTGGTAAGGTGACATGAACCTAGTTGAATCTCCCTTCTGCTTGCAAACAAACTGCTATGAAAGCAATTTTTTGTATACCTAATGCCAGATTTTAAGCAGTTCTCTAGAGTTTTGTTACATTTTACTAGTACTGTACAGGATGTCAGATTCACATTAGTCAGAAATGGGAAGGTACTAAACAGAGCAACAGAAAGGTGAACTAGGATGTGCACAGTTGTGAGTAATTCATGTAATATATACCATTCTAGTGATGGCAGGGCATTATGCCTTATAAGATTAATATTAAGGGAAAGCATTGAAAATAATCAAATAAAATCCAACATAGGCTGATTTATTTTTTACTTAAAATATATACTGTTTGGAGACAAGATCTTCTAGAGCCTTTTTCTCTTTCACCTGGTTATCTCCAGCTTGCTCAGTCAGAGTAGCTTGCATGTCTCTCCGATACATCATTAATACAGCCAGGGCCGTAGAAAAAATCTGAATTTGCAGCACCTACCATGTTTTCTCATGTTCCTGCCCTGTAGTAAGGATATGATCTCCGGACTCAGTTTCAGGTCTCCCGTAAGACTCCTCCTGGCTTTTTAAAAGAAACAGAAATAAACTTTGTTTCCTAATGGTTTGTACAGGATTCACACTGAGAAATCTCATTTCTGTGCCCACCACTTGGATTTGTGTTCCAAGAAACACAAAAAATGTCCTACTTTCCTTTGATCTAGATCCACACTGTTCATTAGCTTCAAACATCTTTTTCAATGTCCTCCACATGGGTGTAGTCCATTCCTGAAATGGCTGCAAACATTGCTCTCTCTTCTTCAAGGAGGACCTTCAGCTTGGAATCCTCCTTCTTGTTAAGGCCCCCTAACACTTCCAAGAGACACTTCAACACTTCTAAAAGATGTGTTTAAAACTCAAAGAACTGAGAAATAAGGGGAGGGGGGGGGGAAAGAAGAAAAATCTCAAAAAGTTAAATATTACCTAGTTAGGGGTAGAAGAGCATTTAGAAGTGAAGCATAATAAGCAAAGTGAGAGTATTTTATTTAGAATAAAAAGCTGGAGCTTTACAGTGTGGTAGTATGCTGAAAAAGAACTCTGTTAAAAAGTTGTATAGGATTCATTCACTCTTTGAACTGTACAACTCTATAGTGCTGCTTAGGAGAAATGGAATACAAGTTTATGTTGTGTACAATCAAAAAGATACCTGTCCTTTTACTCATTTATTCTAGGAAGAGAGAGAGAAGAGATAATATCATCCCATTCTTTATTTGGAGCTCCTCTTCAGCAATTTGAACAAGGAGGTGCACTTGATTGTGCCAAGTGACTTCTACATCTACCCCACTGACAGGATAAAAAAGAAGCTTTTTAGAGATAGGCACTGAAAAGTCAGCCTGTGGATTAAAAATCATTTAGCTTCATGTAGGAGGGACACTATATGCTCCATAGCTGAATAATAATGTTGTTGTTTAGTAATGGAGCTACAAAACATGTTCCTGATATAGGTGCAGAAAAAAAAAAAAAGAGGACAAGATTGGTAAAAGCACTTTGTAGAAGTGTTGTAGCAGGACCTTTTGGTTCCTAGAGTATACCTCCATCCTCCCAGTATCTCTCCTTCTTATAGGATCTGAGGGTTCCAGTACTGTTGCACAAAATGTTGCATAGTAATGTTACAGAAAATGATAGAGACAAAATATCAGCTCTAAAAAAGAATTATTTTTTTAAGAACACAATGGATCATATCCTGATGATGCTACATATTAAATCTCTCTGAGAGTGGGATTGTCTGGCCTAATTATTGATCTAGATAATGAAGGCATCGTTTTACATGTGCACATGGTCAGGAACTACCAAATTATAAACTCTCCACAGAACAGAGGTTACTGTCCTTATTTCCTGTCTAATTCTGCACCTGTTTGTAAAACTACCAAACTGATCACCTTGACCCCAGATTGCTGCTTTAGGTTTGAGTTACATCAAACTTTTAAAATCAGATTAGCAACTGGAATGCTCTTGTTGGGATACATTTGTCTGGATGTATTGGGTTCACCACATCTACATTTAGCCATCTAGGAGTTGTGTCTAGTCCAAGCTCATCCTTAACACTTTCTCTCTGGTGAGCGGAAAGAAAGAAGCCCCCTAAGGTAATAGTGTAGGGTGGGCTGAATAAACCACGTTCAGGAGTTACTCATGTTTGTACATTGACTGTAGAAGGACTCTAGGTGCCTATAAAAGGACTTTAGATGCCTTGCTACAGCCAGGCACAGCTCTGAAATGGCTGAAGTTAGGTGTGATAAATACCATCAATCTCTGCATGGTAGTTGAAATTCATTACTGCTGCTCACTGGGAGAAAGTTCACCTCATGTTTTGCGGTTTTGCCTTGTGTTGATTAGCCCTTTGGACCCCACTCCTCCTTTCCAAAAGAGAAACAGACAAAATCCTCAAAAGTGCCTGGGTAGGAGCAGGAATAAAGAGGTATTCAGAATGTAAAGAGCTCTGCACAAGTACTCCTTACGGTATTCACTCGGCTCTGCTGCTATGTGTACATAAACTGACTAAATGAGTCAGTAAACTTTTCTGTATTATGTTTTTAACATCCCTCACACCTGAAAGATTGGGCTATCTCTGAGGAGTAAAACCAGCTAAAATGCCATGCCTGTTTTTGGATTTTGACACAGAAAGCATTGCCAGAAAATGTGTGGGTTTGAGTTGTGGACGCTTGGACTGAAACACTTACTTCATTTTGCCGCTGTGTGCTCATTAGATAGTAATATCTTTCCATTGATGTTGCACTGTGCTACACACAACTCTCTGACCTGGACTGGAAAGTCTTCACAGCTGTCTTCCAGTCCACAGTCAGACGTCATAGAAAAAAGTTGATCTAAGCACAGAAAGGATCTTAAGAGAAAGAAACTAAAAAGCTTCGTGTGCTTATTTGAAAAACTGTGCTTATTTGCAAAATGTGTTTTAATGTAATTGTGTTGCTATTGCTTTGGCATTAAATCAAATTGCTAATCTTTGTTAAGCCAGCCTTCTGTATTTTTGTCACAAATGGATGAAAAATGCACATGACATAAAAATGAGACACAGACAACTTTAATTTCCATTTTCAGGTCTACCAGAAGAAATGTGCTGTCACTTACAAAATACACTGTAGTTCAATTTAGGTCAGTGTAGAAAGTATTGTTTTACAAAAAAGTGGAGGAAGATGACCATGGCACAAAAAGCATTATTTTTTTTTTATATGTGGCACTTCATTAAAACAGTTTTCTGAACCTTGATGATCCCAGATCTATTTTGCATGTCACCTCATTCTTTGCTCCTTCTATCAGTGTAAAAACCACAAAGGTTTTAAGTAAGTTGGTTCAAATACTCTATATTCAAACAGCTGGGTAGAGAAAAATGAGATGAGGTGCTCTGTAAGTTATGCTCTTCTTGGAGCAGCTGATTTAATATCTGCAGCTGCTGCCAACAAAGAGAAAACTGGTCTCCTTTGTAATTTCATTTTATTGTATGTCAAACCACAACTGCACATATTTTAAGTAATCAAGTGCAATCGGATACACCTGAGCAGCAGCACTTTATTGACATTTTATCAGCCAGAGTTCCTTTGAAGGGATACTGGTGATCAAGGAAATTTGCCAGTTCAAAATGGCTATAATTGTTCACTCATTTACTCATGTACTAAAACACTGCATGTAATTGTATTGCCAGTGATGTATTATTAACACAATACTTTTTGCTATACTATTCTTCCTACTCTATTGATAGCTCTTTTCTACCTTAGATTAGCAATAGGCCATGCAAAGAAATCTTACTTGCATGGATCAACAAATTTAAAAACATAAGTTGCCTATTTGCTTTATTGAGCATAGTAAATCTACTTGACAGATACATCTTCCTTGCTTTTATGTTGTTTCTGTTGACAGCCTTTGCCAGCATAGGTCTCTCAGAGTCACTGTAATATATTGCAGGTAGGTCGTCACGGGCTTTTGCAAAAGGTTCCAGGCAGCAATGGACATTGTGTTTTCACTTTCCCCTGAGATTTGACTATCATACTGTAGGGTTACTATTGTGAACATGACAAGGGTAAAAGTGTGTGTTTCTCTAAAATCTGGAACTATTGAGATATTTGAAAGAAAAATCCAACCACACCAAATGCATTCAGAATCCTCCAAAGCGCAGTTCAGGTAACTTCGCCTCCAGCACAGCTATCTAGGGTTCTTCTCTGCATTTTTGTAGAATCATAGAATCATAAAAGTTGTAGAAGACCTTTAAGATCATTAAGTCCTACCCTCATCTTAGCACTACCACCATGTTCACCACAAACCATGTCCTCAAGTGCCATAGCCACACATTTTTTTAACACCTCCAGAGGTGGTGTCTCTACCAGTTCTTTGGCCAGTCTATTTCAATGCTTTTCAAACCTTTCCATGAATTTTTTTTTTTCTTAATTTCTGATCTAAACTTTTCCTGGCTCAGCTTAGGGCCATTTCCTCTGGTGCTGTCTCTTGTTACCTGGGAGAAGAGACTGACCCCCACCTCTCTACAGCCTCCTTTCAGGGAGTTGTAGAGAGTGATAAGGTCTCCCCTGAGCTTCCTTTTCTCCAGGCTAAAAAACCCCAGCTCCCTCAGCCTCTCCTCCTATGACTCATGCTCCAGACCCTTCACCAGCTCCATTGCCCTCCTCTGGACTCACTCCTCAATATCTTCCCTGTAGTGAGGGGCCCAAAATTGAACCCAGTATTCGAGGTATGGCCTTGGCGGTGCTGAATACAGGGGCACAGTCACTTCCCTGGTACTGCTGGCCACACTGTACAAGCCAGGATGCCGTTGGCCTTCTTGGCCACTCAGGCACCTTGGCCACCTGGCCATACAAATTTCAAGTCACATTCCCCAAAGCTTCAGAGAAAGGAGAAAGAACTCATCACAATATAAATGAAATATGTGTTTTTCATTACTCCTGTCACTGGAAAGTGACAACAATAACTGAGGGATTTACAGAGAAGAAAATAATTTCCTTGCCCAGAACAGCCAACTGTCTGGCGTGGGTGTTTGTATATGCTAGAGATTACAGGGCAACAAGGTGAGCTGACACTGAATCACCAAAAGAGGAAGAATTAAATAGCACAGCTCATTGATTCTGCAGTCTTTACTTTGTTACAATTAACTTTGTTTTGTTTCACTGGTTGGTAACAAGCCTTTCTGGAGAATATGCAGGCTGGTGTGGGGAAGACCTGTGGGAGGGCTGTATTTTGGGGTAGGTTTAAGTGTGGAGAGTTACTGGTACCTCATGGCTTTATAGAAGGATGTCTAAAGACCAAGATGATTTAAAAGAGGGCTTAAAACATAGTTTACGGACAGAGCTGGAACAAATTCTGACTTAAGGGCAGTGAAAAAAACTCTAACAAGGGAAGTTAAAAAATTCAAAACTTGTGGAAGCACTAACGTAGATTGTCCTGGAAAGTGTGAATCCCTGTTGTTGAAGGAAAAAGCAGGTTAGACAACATCTGGTGTTGATGAGACAAGTCCGTCTGATGCTTCTTTGAGGAATGATTATTTTTATGATTTTTTAATAAATAACTTCACAGTGATAAAGAGGCCCAGATGTAGAACTGGTTTTGTTCTGGATACATTTCAATCATGTCTTTGTAATGGAAGAAGTCAGTTGAAGTTTTTGTTGTACTTAATGTAAAAATATTTCTTATTCTAGAGCTAACAAGGTTTGATTTTAAGAGCTCATATAAATAAACAAATAAGATAATTTTAAGCTTTACAAAGTCACACAGTTCAAGAGGCTGCCCACGCTTAAGCAAAAATTTGTACTGTTTCCAAACTTTTGCTCATATCCACTTTTAAATATGCTGTGATCTACCTTCATGTTACTTTGGAAGACACAAGAGTTAGAAAGTAGGCAGAATATTTTTCTTATTTCTCTCTGGTATTGCTTCATTTTTGGCCTATCTAGAGAATAATATTCACATCATGAGTGTCTAGAACTCCATTTAGTGTTGGGAAAATGGGAAGAATTGGTTCACTGTTCAGATTCATTCTGAACGTCCATTCTGTGTGTTTAATTGTTCATGTTCATGACTGTCCAAAATCTATGTGTGATTTCAATCCACTGCTTCTGAGCAGTGCTCATTGCGAATTTTGAAGCCTGTACAAAGAAAAGAGAGTAGGCTGTCAATTCTTATTATGATTCATGTCATTCTAGCTGATTAATTCAGTGAAACATGGCATAATCACACTAGGCTAGACATATGTCAGCAGAACAACATTTGGGAAAAACACAGGACAGCCCCAGCTCTACCCTATTTCAGTGGGTTTGTTTTTGAAGGGGGCTAGATGAGCTTTCCTGCCTTTATTACTTTCCTGGACAGCTTTCTCCAAAATAGGAAGAAAATCATCTTCATCGCTCTCTCCAGACTGACAATTTTAGTGAAAAATATTAGTTTCTTGCATGTAGCAAATTTTCTTTTAGCTATCTTTACCTTTTTCTCAAGGCAGGTACAGGGCACTCCTTTTCCTAAAGCCAATTTTGAGCAGAGATAAATCAAAGAGCCTTCAGGAGCCTGCCAGATTCTTTTTCAACATTCATCTTTCCTTCCTCTCCACAGCTCAGACAAGGAAGATGTCAAAGGTGACAGCTATTGGTATTTTGCAATTAAATGCTTGTAACATAGGACCATCTCTTTCATTTCCAAGGTAGAAGATGACCATTTTGTTCCAAATTTCAGTATCAAAGGATAATGATGTTGGAGAAGAATATTGCCGATTTTTTTCCCCTTAGTTTGATATCGTAGTTTAAGTTTAATGTTAAAAGTCCAAAAAGTCCAGTCTGGAACCCAAAGACATTCATTTTTGCCCATAGAGAATGATGCAGAAACTGCAGGTTATTTGCTTGTTTACTCTGTATTAGGAGCTACAATAATAATAATAACTATAATATATAAGGAGTTTGTTCTCCTTTTCCTGTGTCCTCCTCTACTTTGAAATTTAGTTTTAAAATGTGACCATTAAAAAAAATCAAACATAAAAAACCTCCTGTTGTTCATAATACTTAGTGCTTTGCTGCGTACGAACTTTAAAACATTTGACAGTCATTTGCCCTGTGTGCAGCACAAACAGCAGACAAACTGTGATGTGCAGCCATTAACATATTCAGGGAACCTTGGGTATAACTCATTGCAGTGGTCAACACCGTAATGTCCTCACGGAAATCAGTGACAAGTGGTGTCCCTCAGGGGTCTGTGTGGGGATTAGCACTGTGTAATATCTTCATCAGTGACCCACACAAAGAAATTGAGTGCACCCTCAGCAAGTTTTCAGATGACACAAAGCTGCGTGCTGCACTTGATGGATGTCTTCCAGAGGGACCTGGACAAGCTGGAGGAGTGGGCCCATGGGAACCTCATGAGGCCCAACAAGGCCAAGTGTAAAGTTCTGTACCTAGGTCAGGACAACCCCCGGTATCAATACAGGCTGCAGGGTGAAGGAACTGAGAGCAGCCCTGCTGAGAAGGACTCGCGGGTGCTGGTGGATGAGAGGCAGGACATGAGTCATAAATCTGCACTCGCGGCTCAGAAAGCCAGTTTTGTCCTGGGCTGCATCCAAAGATACAGCCAATAGGATGAGGGAGGAGATTCTGCCCCTCTGCTCTGCTCTGGTGAGACTCTACCTAGAGTGCTGCATGCAGCTACAGGGTGCCCAGCACAGAAAAGATTTTGACCTGTTGGAGTGGGTCCAAAGGAGGCCACCAAGTTCATTGGATCACCTTTCCTATGAGGAAAGGCTGAAAGAGTTTGGGTTGTTCAGTCTGGAGAAGATACAGCCCCAGGGAAACTTTACTGTGGCCTTTCAGTTCTTAAATGGAGTTTATAAGAAGGATGGGGACAAACTTTTTAGTGAGGCCTCTTGCAATAGGACAAAGCAAGAAGCTGATAGAAGCTTCCACCATGCCTGGCAGAGCCAGTCCCTGATGGTTCCAAAGATGGATGTGCTGCTGGCCAAGGCAGGGCCAGTTAGGAATGCTGGCAATATAGAACATCCTTATGTATTTAAGAACATTCTTAAATATGTTATCACAGAGGCGTTACCACCATTTCTAACCCCACTACCAAAAGCCAGGCCATGCAAAACCAATACATATGCTAAGAGTACAATTTAGCTTTGTGAAAGAAAAAATTACAGAGCTTAAACTCTGCTGTATCAGGTTTTAGTAGATTTTAAACCCTGGCAATTGAACATCATAGATGAAAAAAAAAAATCCACAGATTTCAAATACAAATTTCGAAGGTATTAACTAATTTTCAAACCTTATAACATCTGGAAAGCAATTCTTGTACTTC
>NW_008237226.1:3955843-3987954 GCF_000691975.1 Corvus brachyrhynchos | reverse complement strand
CCATCAATGCAACCAGGAAAAACAGCAAACTAAGTTTGAGTGTGTGGCAGTAAAAGTAATAAAGGAAAGAAGGGATTGATTTCTGAGGGGATTTTTTAAATAAATTGAGCCGGAAGGATGATGTTCATTTAAACTAAAATGGAATCAGGCTGCTGACACTAAAAATAGAAAAGGTCAAATGGTCAAATTTTTTAAGTTTGAAAGAAAGCTGGCAAGTGAGGGAGATTTTGAAATGCTGCATCCTCTAGATAGGAAGTTATAAACCCCTGTGTCCTTAACTAAAAGATAGAACCAAAGTTGATACAACTGAAAAAGAAAGCAGCAAAAAAGAGCTTCAAGTAAAGTATTCTTTAAGCAGAGGATGTAAAAGCAGACATGCAGGCTAACAAGAAACTTATAAGGATTTCTGAACATATGCTACAAGTCTAACAAGTCTAGCTGAATGAGCTGAAATACCAAATTATAAATTAAGATGTTAAAAAAGCAGGTAGAAGGCAGAAACTGGTGAAAGCCACAAGAGTGAGATATTAAGTGTATAACATCAGGTCATTCCCACCAGTCACCCAGCTCAGAGAGGAACAATGTAACACTGGAGGGAGACACAAGGAAGACAAGGGAGCCAACTGAACAAAAAGCAGTAATAACTGCAGAATTTTCTTATGTCCATGTAGATTGTGTAAGGAAGGTTACAGCGCAGACTGGATTTTTTGTAGCCCTCCTAGACCAACTAATTAGCAATTCATAAGAGAAAAGGCAACTCTTGATGTAGTTCTAAGCAGTACAAAGAGGACCAATGAAGAGCCCACAGGAGAGAAGGGAGAACATTTTTGCTTCAAAACCCTTTCTGCAGCAAGACTGAAAGTTTCACAGAATCACAGAACAATCTGGGTTGGGAGGGACCTGAAAGATATGCTACCCTCTTCAATATCATTTCATTAAATTGAGGGCACTTCAAAAAATAAAATCAAAAACTGTAATCTAAAAGGGTAAAATGTTTGCCTGTGGCATGAGGATTGTTTACTCACATCATATTATAATCTTAATGTGATTGAATAGTATCATTCCAAAGAGATTTTTGAACAGTCACACAAAGAGCCTGACCGACCCTACCCCACAAAATCATCATATTTAAACAGTAGATGAGAATATTAGAAATTTAAAGAGAGCAGTTGGTCCTGAAAAAGTGAAAGTTGTGTTCAGGTAAGGAAAACCTTAGATTGTATGATATGATAGTATGTAAGATTGGGCAAATCAAGCCACAAGAAACCAGGTCAGATTATTTTGAGGAATTGCTAGTTGGGTGGATAATAACTAGGAATACAAACATTTTCAAATATTTCAGAAGCAGGAAGCCTGTCAGACCCTGCCAAATAGGTGATCACAATTTAAAATAAGCACTTGAGAAACATACAGCCACGGCAAAGTTGCTAAATGAGTTATTGTATTGATATTCATCACAAAGAGCCTTAGGGAGAATCCACACAGCCTTTCTTTAGAAGGGAAGAATTTGAGGCACTGTATCAAATTGACATGTCAGCAGAAGTTTCAAACAAATCTATCCAATAAACAGGAACAAATCACCAGAACCAGATGTTGCTGAACTATGAGATGTGCTATTTAGCTATGTCATCACTTAAATTCAACCAACAACAAACTAAATTAAAGGAACTAAAGCTGGCCAATATGTTTCAATTTTTAAAATGGTTTTAGTGAAATTTGAACAAATGTTCCTTCTGCACCAGAAAAAGGGCATGAAAATATTGAATTAAAATATATCAGAAGCTATCAGAAGAGATTGCAACAAACCTTTTGCAGAAAAATCACACCTCTTCTGGCCATTGAAGATTTTTGCCAGACTATTTTAGAAAAGCTCTGATGGTTTATACAGCTTCACTGAACTTCCAAAAAGTCTTTGACAAAGCTCCTTAACACAAATTATTATAAATGCCATTGGAGGAAGGTCATTCCATGAATTAAAAAGGTAATTAGCAATTAGGGGACAAAGATATGAGTAGGTAGTTGTCACTACCTGCAGTCTCTACAGAGTTGTAATACAAAGAGGAAAAAAGAAGTTTCTTGGGATATTACTTGATAAAGTAACTGTGCACTAAAAAGGGCACTGAAAAGAGAAATCTTGGACTCATTTTGGTTAGTTCTCCGAAGATGTTGGTTCCATGCCTAAGATGTTTTAAAAAAACCAACAACACACCCATAAAAACATGTTGGGAAACAAAGCAAGGATAAAGTGGGAAAACAACATTATGCTACTATGTTATCATTCTGTGCCAAAAAAATGTGAGTATTGTTTCCTGTTCTGGGAAGTCTTCTCTAAATATTTATAACATAACCAGAAGAGTCACAGGGGTACAATATTGATAATCACAGTAGAGAAAAACTTCTATACATGGAGGCATTACTCAGGTGGGGACTTTTAGAACTGGTGAAGAACAATTTATGCAAGGTAGAGTAGAAATTCAGAGGATAGTAAAAGGAGAGGATGCATAAGAAACTTTCTCATTTACCCCTGTCTTAAGAATAAAGAATTACCAGATAAAATTCTCAGACAGCAGATTTAAAACAAACAAGAGGAATATAAAGCATGTAATTACATCACACAGCTCATTATCCAAGGATGCTTAAAGAACCAAGAGTCTAAAAGGCTTCAAAAAGCCCCTACAGAAATCTATGACAAAAATACATTATGTGGCTCAGGAATTTCTAACCCACAGATTTCCAAAAGCAATACTCCCAATATTTTCCACAGTCCACCTCTTTGGCTATGCATTTGGTGAGACCATTAATTAACCCAATGTCCTTATGCATTTCTGAGGGATCTCCACACACCAGGATATATACTGAGGTACATAGTCTTCATTGCTTTCTGTCTTTCAGGTGGCACTTTATCACTAGAGGCATTCTATGTAGCTTATAAATCCACAAGTGGGCTTATATATTATCTTGGTGAAAAACAGAAGAAGGTCTCCAAGGTCACTGGCTGCATTTTCAAAAAGGAAATTGATGCTACCATTATAAGTTTATTTTATAAATTCTTTGGAGTACTGGTTGCTTTCTTTTGCTTTTGACTTCTTTCATGTAGGGGGCAAGAAGGCACCAAAATAATTCCTCAAGGTTCAGAGGAGAGATGTCTGTGCTCCTCCTGCTTCCAGATTGCTGTGCAGTTATCAGTGGAGATCTCCAGGCCTTAGAACTGTCTGTCTTCCTGTGCCACGGCCATACTGCTCAGTGACTTCAGAGGCTGCCACACGAGCAGAAATACATAGAGACAAATCTAAAATCAGATGCTCTTGAGTACTAGGCTTTGTAAAACTAACATGAGCTTTTCCTCTTTTAACCAATCTAATCTGCCTCCATGGGAGTGTATTTTTCTGTTTTCCTTTTGGCCTCCTTTAGATGGCTGATCTCCCCCTAATTAGGCCACCTCATTGGAGGGCCAGCATCTTACAGCTTCTAAGACATCCATGGCTAGAAAGTCATGTGTCTTCTCTGCTTGCTCTGACCTTAAAATGAGAAGAGAAGGATTAAAAACAAGCAAATTTCTCCCCTAAGAGAGAAGGGAGAAAATCCAGCTGCTGGCAGGCACACAGCAGCGGCAGAGCAGGAGCGCACTCCCCCCGCCTTCGCACTGGGCCCCTGAGTGAGCACTCAGGGTGGTCTCCAGGGAGTTGGTACAGACACCACAGCCCAGCCAGCACAAGCTCAGTGATGCTCCCACAGGACTGGCTACAGATGCACAGCACCAGTGTTGTGATGTTACGTGAATAACCATTGTCTTACATGACTTTTATCACTGTGTCAAGACACAGCAGAGAGAAACTGAATAATTTAATTAAAGCTTCCAGCACTGAGAACAGATGAAATCACAGGTTTCATATTGGCACTTCTGCCAACCTGTGTTAGAGAGAAAGTATTTCTAGCTACGTCCACACAAAGAAAAATCAAAATACAGACTCAATAATTTTGATTTAAGTATGTCGGCTTTGATTTTCTTGTTTAAGTTCAGGAAGTGATGTTAAATTTACTAGACAAAGTACCATTCTACTAGACTTTGCCAGTACTATCATCTGGGAATATCCATATTTGACTATGAATCCAACATTTTTTTTTTCTGCCAAATAGGCTTTTGGTACTCTTTTGTTTTAGTCAATTCTTCCAGAAAAGACAGATAGAGGAAAAAAACTAATCTCAAGTAGATGCACCTGCTTCAATGAATGATGACTTTGTTCCATTATTTTATCTCTACACTTATCTTTATTGTAGCAATGAAATAATTCTTGCAGAACAAAGTAAATTCTTGAATTGACTAAATATTTACAGTACAGAAAACCACTGAGAAATTTACCTGCCAATTATCCCAATCACGTACTTCAATACTTCTTTAACTACAACAGGCAAAGACAGAATATAGCTTTTACTTCTAATAAGGCATCCAGTGTTTTAAACTGTTTCAAAACTTTATTTCTTCTCCAGCAACAACGTGCTTTTGTGCCAACTCCTAAATAACCATAAATTTCTTTTTATATAAACCTTAATGAATACTTGGCCAAGATGCTGTGACTGTTGGCTTCTACCTTTGAGCATAAATGGAAAAACTGCACACTGAGCAAAATGGAAAAAAAGATCACAGCAAGCCCAATGTTGCATTTTGCATTTAATATGAAGGAAGCCTTGTTTTCGTGGTGTTGCAGTTTTCAGTGTTTTTAATCTTAAAGTGGCTGATCAATTTAAGGTAAGTGGCAGGCATTTGGCCTAGTTCCCAGGCTCTGCTTTCCTACCAGAAAAGAAAGGATTCAGTCAGACACACAGACAGACAAGGGGCATCATCGGTGGCTCTCACATTCCAAGCATTTTAGCACAGATTAAGTTGGAATGGTTTTACTGTTTACTGAAATCTCCTAGGTGTTGCATTTTATCCCCCTCTGGCTGTGGTTATCCAGGTTGAGCTTCTCAGGTCAGGACCTCCATAAGAAAAATGGCTTGTAGGGCCTTGAAGGGAAATACAAAGTACAGGTCAAGACTCCTTATTAAAATGCAATTTCAGCAGCTTATTGCAAAATGTTAAGTCCCCAGACAACAGGTAGTTTAGCAGTGAACTTTTTTCCTAAAGCTTGCAGCAAGGCAAGAGCTGTTTTACATGCATTCCAGAGGAAAAAGCGAAGATAATCTTCTTAAGAAGGACAAAACCTCAGCACTTTTTGTGTCTGGAAATAACCAGCAGATAATTAAGTGTTATTTTTAGACTTTCTTTCCCTTTTAGGTGCAATAAAGTACAGATTTCACTGTCTAATAACAAACTCAAATTTGGCTTTATTATGTAATTGTGAAAATTTATTTGGTTGTTTCAAGAGCTTGTGTCTACGAACAATAACTTTTAATAAATGTAAGTTTTATCTTTTAATATAGTCACCTCTTTTGCAGACACTCAGGCCCAGATTTTTTGAGATATTAAGGTGACAAATTAGTTCAGGCTTCCTGGAATTGCATGTGCACAAAGGACACTGTGTGGAGCGTTCTCACTATCCACATTCATAGGAGCTATCAGATGTTTGACTGTTTGCAGTACCGGGGTCAGAAGTATGAATGTGAGGCTGCTTTCTTGTTGATAGCTTTAGAAAAAAAATCTTCAGCTATTCATCTAAATTTTTTCCAATTAGCTATGCCTTTAAAATAAATTGATCCCCAGGTTGAAATGGACAGTATTTGTGCCCAAAAGTGACCTGGTAGTTTTGAAAATTTAAGCAGAATAGGAACATGAAAAATTTAGGGGCTACACTTCTTTTTTACAAGTGAAGACATTTCTCAGATATATACTCCAGCCAATCTACAAACAGTTTCCCTTGAAAATGTCAGTCTTTCCACAACTCGGGTTTTAATGACCCCTACTAACACATTTGAAGATATTCTGTTCCTTAAACCACTTATTGAAGACTGATGTTCCACATGTATACATGAGCATGCATATGCATGTCAGTGATTTGACTGGACTGAACTGACCCTGCTGGTGCCTCTGGAGTCCCAGTTGCACAGCAACACTCTGGGAGGTATTGACACATTGCAGCCAGGTGCCAGTGCCTTTCTGGAAAGCATCATTAAATAGTCAAATCTTCCATCATTTATGCCTTTCTTTCCCAAGTTCAGTCTTTAAAAAGCAAGGACTAAATTCAATGGGAAAAGTTGCTTTTTTAATCAAGCAAGTTAAATTGCGAGGGAATATGCTCACAGTCTTTAGGTAGGAGATAAAAAAACCAGTAGTGCAGCAAGAGTTTGTGAAAGCTCAGGAGGGCATGGAGAGCAGGGCAGTGCCAAGGACACTATGGAGCCATATAGAATCCACACACACTGAGAGGCAGGGAAGGAGTTAACTGCAGCCCCAAGGAGGGGCAGGAAGCTGACCAGCTGTGTGGAATTGCAGCTGCTGCTATAAAAAGTCTTTGCCTTAGCGGACAGAGAGTTACACTAGAAGGGAAGGAAATTCTTTTGGTGAACTTAGTTCAGTTTTGAAGGGAAGGAAATGGGTTCTTGATGGTTGGCTACCTGAAGTTTGGAAGATCTTGTGTCTAATGGATAGAGTGAGTTTATCCATTTGGTCAACAGCTCTTGCTTGCTCTTAGTGCTGTCAAACCAATGTCTGTCTTAAGCCTTCTTCTATGCTCCCATTTAGCAAAAAAATTGTTGAAAATTGTAAAACACTATATCTCATGCTGATTTTTTTGTCCGTTGCTGTGCAGAAGCCCCATGCTGACCCTTCTGTAAAGAGAGTTGGTTTTATTATGGGGCTGTTTTCCTGAGGTCTTTGAAATAGAACTAGGTCTAGGTAGGTTGTGAGGGGGTATAAAATGCTAACTGAGCAAGTTTGTACCAACACTCTCCCAGAACAAGGCTACTGTGATAGAGGGTTCAGCTGTAAAGGGAAGGAAGCATCTTCCGGACAGTCCTTGAGGAAATGACTTAACCCTCAAGGGGAGGAGAGCAGAGGAAAAAGACTGCTTTATATAGCCCAATAAATACTCTCATGTGTACAGAGATGTTAAAAAAGCAGTTTTGGACTTGATACTGATTTATTCCACATGTTGCTCTCCTCTTCCTCCTCACAGTATTTGTATGAATTCTTCTGTGAGCGATAACCTTACCTGAACTATGTCCCAGTAATACAAATGGATTCTTTTTTTAAACCAAATAAAACATATTAGCATGCTATCACAATCTCTAGGTGAGATTTTTCCATCCTTGTTTTTAAGCCAGATGCATATATGGAGGTCAAGAAAAAGGAATCACCATAGGTAAATAATAAAAATTTTGAACCCTGATGCTGCAGTTCAGTTCAGCGGCTGAAACACTGCAGGTACAGCATATGGCACACAAGCCCCTTAGCCATTCTTGGACAGCAGCTTTCTTCTGCTGGCTCTACAGCCTGGCTGGCTCTTACTTTCCTTTTGGCTAGTCTGTGGAAAACAGAGAGGGTTTTATTAATCAAGGTTGTGCTGCTTGGGAATGGTTTGTACCTTGCCAAACTAATCACAGCAAAGTGTCACAAGATTAGATTTGTCCTGGCTGACTAATTCAGACTCTTGTGAGACAGCAGGGAAAAAGTAGCAGAAAAGGACAAAGAAGATCTAAATAGGAATTAGGGCCGGTTGTGCTGCAGGGTGCAAAAGAAATAGCAAATCCAATTCCCATTTGTATTTGTGATCCTCTGACACCTGTAGAGGAGAATATAATGGAGTTCAGCACAAATTAGATGCTGAAGTTTGCCTCCCAAATTGCTGGGATTTTAAGTGGTTGTGTTAGAGAGAGCTTTCCCAGAGACAGCTAAAATGGTGTTTCAGTAGGTATTGCACCCCTGGTGTCACATGCAATGGCCAGGGCGGGCCCTGTCCGTATCAAGGCACAGTGCAATGGTAAAACTGACTCCAGCTGATAGTGTGTTGGGCAGTCCTGATTTCATGGACAGCCATGAACCACGTGTGGCATGCTGGACATTACTCAGCAGCTGACTGACAGTTTTGCTTCTTTCCTCTTCTAGCCCAGATCATCAGATCATTCAGGCCCATTAAAAAGAGGTTTTTGAAGAAGGCCTCTCTGTTTGTTTGCTTAGGGTTTGTCTACGAAGAGCTCCGCAATGTCTAAATGACTCTGTGGTGACCTGGGTGTAGCACATGCGTCTAACTAAGATGTCGTGGATGATCAGTGAAACTGCTACACATCCCACATGAATACTCTTTATCTACCCCATATATAAAGTATGAATTATTGGATTCTCTTAATTTTATTTAGTTCAATCATTAACCTAATTCTGGACATCAAAAGAGCTCTTCTAGTTAAACCTATTCCTATCCAAATTGCAAGAATATGAGGAAAAATTATTTTGCCTTTAATTCAGATCCTATTTTTATGCAAATGAACATTCAACTGTGGACATCCTTGAGAATCTAATATTCCTAAATTCCTATATTATGGAATATATAATTCCACTTAATAAATGAGGCAGGAAGGGAGACCTAAACTCTCTTTAAATGGTTTATTTATGTTGATGTGGTTTATTATTTATTCATCTACCCAAGCAAGCTATGCTGAGACATCAGGCTGTCTTGCAGACTTCATCTGAAGTTATAGGCTTGGTGAATGATATCAACAAAGCAAATGTTAGCTCAGTTTTAATGTTTTGGTTGACAGAATAGCAGCCAAAAGACCTTAATTTAATCCCTAGTTAGGTCATTTTTTATTATTTATTTCTCACAAGAACATAATCATGATTAAAGCAGAGACTCATCATTTGGGTTATACAGTCCAGTCACTCATTTGAAGAAAGCCAAAAAATGGGATTGTTGATTGCTAATAACTGAGCTAATCTCCCAAGATGTTGGCATGACAGGCAGTATCCTTTGGAGTTCAGCCAAAGTTTGCAACTGGAAAATCCTATGAAAGATCCCTTTCTCCTGAGAGGTTCATAGGAGCAATGCTCTATGGATTGCAATCATTAAATGAGAAGGTCACTTATCTCTTTACTAAGCGTCTCTATTATTTCAAATTAGTATGTGGCAACCCCCTCAAAGGTAAAATGGAATATAATATACTGTGTTTGAAATCCATTACCCATGCACTTGTTTAATAACCTCTACCAAATGTTTTAACAGTTGCATTAACTCTCACAGAGTCTCTGTGATTAGTCACAAATAATTTTATCCATATTTACACCTACCTTTCAGAGCATAGGTTCCTCTTACAGGCAGTTTTCCATTGTTTTAAGGCTGTATAGCCTGACATTTATCATGCTCCAGGTGGTGACTCTCATAGGAATCTGTAAATTGTATTACTGAGACTGCGTTTAGAAATATATGTTGATTTTCTGAATATATAGTGGTTAATTTAAAAAAAAAAATTTAAAGGTGTCCTATTAGAAAAAGTTCTCAATCAATAGGTGGAAATGCTTGAAATGCTCAGATGATTGAAAGTAAATCAAATAGGCCAAGATAATTGATAATTAATTTCCCCAACAAAAAGCCATGGGAGGAACTGTGGAATTCAGATGTTAGTTCTCTCTTACTATAGCCATACCACACATTGCATCAACTTTTCCAGACAAAACTTGGAAGCCAAATTTTAATTAAAATTTTAATTTTAAGCTGAGCTAATTTTAGGTTAGCTAGTTCGTTTAATGGAGAATTTCCAAGTAAATCGTTAATCTATCAAAAACATGACAACAAATTTCTCTAGAGTATTCATAAAATCTTTGGTAGATTCCACTTTTGTTTGTAGGTCCTGGGTTTTTTAAATTATTTTTGCTTGTTTGTTTGTTGGTTTGGTTTGTTTGTTTGGCGGTTTTTTGTTTTTTGTTTTTTTCTTACAGGTGAGTTTTAACATTTTTCAGGCTTCTAGTTTAATGCAAAATCAGAGCAGGGGAGAAAGGGAAAGATAGAGGAAAAAAGGTACTGTAACATCCATTTCATAGGTTATCTAATAAGACAAACACCATTTTTTCAATAATTTTATTTAACAGATCTAATTAAACCTTTATTTAGTTTAATTGCTATAAGCTAGAAAATTCACAAAGGATCAAGTTACTATGGAGTGCCATAAAATGACCTTGCTATTTTTTTTTTACATACCATTTTAATAATATTTCCTTGCTGTTTATGCAGCATGGAATGTTATCTTTATGTTCACAGTTCTTGGAAGAAGCCAGAGAGCTTTTCATTTGTTCCCATATTTATCTAAAATAAATTACAGATAGAGCTGATGGTATATGATCCTTATGGGGCCTCTTTCCCCCTCTTTCCCCCTCTTTCCCCCTCTTTTCCCTCTGTCTTTGTTCTGGGTTATTTTTCCTTCCTTCTCTTTGGCCCTCCTCTAATGATAGCAAAATTCAGAAAACCTTGGCATTTTCAAAATTTTTTTGTTAATCACATGGTTTGTAAAAAAATTCAACATAATTTCTTCATACTTTTTCCTGCCTTAACATATTGCAGATTTGTACAATGCACTCAATAGCTTTCTAGTGAACAAACTGCATCATAAATGAAAATTTCAAAATTGTCATGTGCTGTTTTTCCTGTAAGTGACATTTTACTGGTTTTTTGAAAAAGAATCCTCTGTTGTGCAATGTTGGGATTTATCTGGCAGGTTAATCTTGGTCAGACAGTCTTTAAAGAAAATGGAGGGAAAAACCCAGCCAAGAACTGATGGATAATAAAGAGATGAACAAAATCTTCAGTTCATAAATGCAGGTTGAAAGTTCCTGGTTCAGTCTGTTAGCGTAAGGATTCCATTACCCTGCCCATGAATGTGTGGCTTAATCTGGTGCAATGCAAATAATTGATTCTCAGTCTCTTGGTGTATCTATTAAAAAAAATAAATAGATGTTTTGGTGAAAATTGCAGTATGGTTGAACACAAGGTATTACATTCAGCCCAGGCTGAGTGATACTCACTGTGATGCAGGTAGTGAGAGTAAAAAGATATGGCTTGTACTGAGAGATCAAACAAAATCCCTGTGCCCCCTTCAGTTCCTAAAGCCTGTAATTAAAGCATGTTAAAGCCCAGTTTTGGACTAATGGAAACAAAGAGTCAGAGCAAAGGATAGCAGTCTCAGTCAGAACTTTGCTAAATTCATGTTGTTTTGACCCTGTTTTAACTAAATGTCATAGGTTTCATGGTCAAGACATCTAGTTAGCTCTAATTTGAAAGATACAGCATGTCTCCTTTGGCTTTATCCCAACAGTAAAAAAGAGAGCAGAGAAGCCCCCACTGAAATATCTGTCTTTCAGCACCATAGCTGGCAGCCTCATACTTCAGTTTTATCCTAACCTAGCTGAAGACCGAAAGCACGTCAATGGGTATAAATTAGCCAAACTGAGAAGTCAGGTAAAATATATTCCATGAATATCAGAGCAGAAAATTCTAGAATAGTACTATTACAAAGGCACATAGACTAATAATCTTAGTACATTTTACCCTGGAAGATACTCTTGGCAATCCAAAAAAAATCAGTTACAGCTCACTGGAGTGGGTAAGGATGGGAAACCTTAAGAAGTTAAGTTGCGAAAAAGTTGAGATTTAAACAGTATAAGCAATATACTCATCAGAGTACAAGTCATATCCAGAATTTTAAAAACTGCTTCAGTGCTGTTATTGGATGTTAAAAAAATGATCAAAGAAGGGATTTGGAACAACATGACTACCTTGCCTCCTCACAATTCAATGGAAACCGCAAAGTGCAAGTAAACATTATATAACCTGACAGGATCTGGGAAGGTTATAAATCTGTAGATAAAAAACAACATGGGAGATGTAAGTTACGTGGTTTTCAAGAAGTTTTGATAATAAATTAATAAGGAAGTCAAATTATTTTGAATCACTGGGCAAACGGCTTGTTTGGATTAAATTTTTTTAAATGATAAAATCAAAGTAATAATGAACAGGTGCTCTTTGGAGTGATAAAAAATAATAGCTAGATTTCCCAGTTGCTGCTATGGGCATGGTGTTATTAGATACACTTAAAGCTCATGCCTTGAAAGCGGAAGTTTTATTTTGAAAAGGTATTGTATTCATAGTTGAACACCAACTGGAAGAATAGGAGATGTATTTGTTTATTAAAAGTGTAGTGGCTTTCAAAAGGTTCTGATAACACCTGAAAAAGGAAATACAATAATCTCCATTTTCCCAGCTGTTTTCTTCATTAGAGCAAGATAAAAATGAATAAGTATTGTAGGCACGTTCTCTAGGAATTCTTGTACCATGGCTAAAGGTGTTTGAATACTGGAGAATACAACCATTTTTTGATAAACACATGAGAAATAATATTTTAAAACCATCTTTTTTTCTGCTGATAAACTTTGATTCTTTTCAAAGGAAGATACAGACTTGCAATAAAATGCATTGTTATTTCTTGTCAGCAACTAATGTTAGCAATGGTCATTTGCATATATAGTGGTATTAAATGCAATTCTGTCTTACCTCTTTACAAATTGCAGCTAAACTTACCCATTGTTGAAGATACAGAACAAAAACCAGAAACGATACGCTCGGTTCTGCTAAGGTGTCCTCTGTGTATTAACTTACGTTTCCAGTCCTCTAGTACAGAGTGAAATGATGGATAACATAGAGGATAAACAGTCTCAGGTACACCCAGAGCTTGTAAAGATGGATAGTATTTTAATCCTAAAGAAAAGAAAAAGTTTAAAGGTACCTGACTGAAGAATTGAGAATTCTCAGGAAAACCACAAAAACCCACAGTCCATCTGTTGTCCCCAGCTGTGCAACAGAAGACCAAAAAGAGTGAGAAATGCAAAAGCAGTGCTTTTCCAAGAAAGAAAAGGAAGTATTTCCTTCAGCTGTGTGCAGTCTGACTGAAATTCAGTACTGCAGGAGATAGTTGCAAGACTGCAGTTGGATTTTACAAAAGGATTATTCATTAGTTGTTTGTTCATTAACATTTGTAGCTTTACAAGTCAACCCTGTGATAAGAGTGCACAAACTTGCCACCTCAGGACATAAGCAGTCAAGATTAAAACTCCCTGCACACATAGTTTTTGAAGAGTATAGAATCATTTCAGTTGGAAAAGACCTCTAAGGATCATGAAGTCCAACTGTTACCTAGCGCCACTGTGTTTACCATTAAACCATGTCTGTAAAAGCCACATACACACATTTTCAACACTTCCAGAGATGGTGATTCCACCACATTCCCTGGCAGCCTGTTCCAATGCCTAACTACCCATTCAGTGAAGAAATCTTTCCTGATTTCTAACCTAACCCCCCCAGCATAACTTGGGGCCATTTTCTCTCATCCTGTCAGTTGTTGCCTGGGAGAAGAGACCAACCCTCATCTGGCTACAACCTCTTTTCAGGCAGTTGTAGAGAGTGATAAGGTCTCCCTTAGCCTCCTTTTCTCCAGGCTAAACAACTCCAGCTCCCTCAGCCACTCCTCCTATGACTTGTGCTCCAGACCCTGGAGGTATCTCCATAACAGCAGTGTTCCCTAGGCTGCAACCACAACTTTAAGAGAGAGAGGAAAGCAATAGTCTCAATTTAAACAACAAAGTGCAGTAAAACATAGCCCTGACATGTTTTAGCTGACAGAAACTCTGTTCCTTATTCAAACCACAGCAGCATTTATCTGTAGAAGCACCTTTCACTGGGTATGCCAGTGCCAAATACTTGGATTGGATGAGAGTCAGCAGCAAAATCTCAAGATGTCATTGGCCGCCCAAAGGAATGAGAATCCTTTTGCAGGTTCTGCAGTTGTAGGTTAACTAGCCATCAGCATGAAAATACAATAAGAAGTCATTCATCCCAGTGAAAAAAGGTCCAGAATGAATAGTCTCTTGGATGCCCATGGAAATGCTGGCAGAAGCACAAGAAGAAGGGTCTGTTTAGTGTGTCCTATTTGAGTATTTGTTCTGGATATTGACAGCAGGGCTAAGAGTTTAGACAAATGTACATTCAGCATTAGGAGATCTCAGGGAACTTTGGTACTGAGCCAAAACTGAGCTGTGCCATCTGAACGATGGAAAAGATCAGGATTTTGATATCTTATATTTTGGCCAGTTTTGAACAGATCTACATAGCTCCCACAAAAAGCATTTTCTTGACTCCAGGACTCCACTGCCACCAAATTTCAAAGCCTATTTGAAAACCACAGAGATATGTAAACTTTTCAAACAAAATGAATTATATTTCAATGATATGTTTTCAACCAAAAAGAGTGGTTGAAAGCATTAGGCATCCCAGAGATAAGGGGAACTCATACTGCCCCTGCGTTGTAGTTCAGCTGTTATAAAACAACATAGAGATCCTTAGACAGTAGACTATCTCTTCATAGGCATTGTATATTTTTTTTCAGAGCTGCTGAAATCCAGAAATAAGCAATCTATTATTGCAGCCTTGTTCCATGTTGAGAAAGACATATCCATGTATTTCTGCATACAGCAGTGGAAAACACAGGTTGAAGAGGTGGATGAAAGGATAGATATACTGTTTAAAGCTCAGGGATGAAACTCATTTAAGTCAAGAATACTTTGCTCTCAGATCATTAATAGCAAGCAAATCAGGCAATGCAGAGGGAATCTGCAATGAAAAGGATCCATTTCAGTCTATATTTCATGGTTCTCTTTAAGGAGGGGTCCCCTCTTTTCTTTTATTTTGAAATCAGTGTCTTTTATAGCCGTCATTGTGCTCCCTGTCCCCCCCACTGAAATGACAGGATGGGTTTCAGTTTATCCCAGTGGGAGCCCAGCAGCCTGGAAGCCAAGTGATGGGATATCTTTGTAACTGCTTGGCAATTCTGATCAAGACAAAAGTTCTCCAGCAGGTTAGAAAGATGGATTCAACAACTACAGCACCAAACCAAACCAACAAACATTGGCCAAATTAATTCCCTGTTATAAGCTATTTATTGTGCATTAGTGTGATAAGCCCAAGAATGAATCTGGTACCTGATGTCTGGCAGTGCTGACTTGAAAGAATTCTGACCTGATTTTCAGAGGTACACACAGCTCCTTCTGACTGTTGTGGGAGAGCACGCTCTCACTACCCAGCACTCCCCAAAAACTAGCTAGTGATTAACTGTAAATTTCCCCACAGTCTAAGAGGCCTTTTAAGATGCTTTCTAAGGCACTTTTTTGAATCCTTTAAGATTTATCAAATCTGTAAAGGACTTCTTCAGAAAATAAAACCAACAAGACATGATTAGCTTCTCTGTTAGTTTAAAAAAGTGACCAGAAAACCAAAATGGTATATACCATTACTGAAGTCTCTAGCTCTATACACATATTAAGCCCTGGGGAGGGGCGGGAGAAGGTACCACACCCAAAACTTCATTTTTCCTCAAGCAGTGACCTCTTTTCTATTTTTTATGACCCGAGGAAAAAAAATACTGGCATGCCCTGAGCCAAATATGCACCTGTGTTCTGCTGCAGCTATCTGCCATTCCCTCTTTGACATGACCAGGCCTACTGAAGCTATTGTGGAAAAGGTAGACCTGTTATTGACAAATGAGTCACAGAGGCTGTAGAAGAATATTGTTTTAAATATTTACTGGATCTAATACATTACAACTAAACATTTATCATCTCTTAACATGCTGAATATTGTACATTTACTAATAACTGAATAATTTTAAAATTCCTTTTGCCACCACACATTACAAATGCTAACCTTTACTTGGAATATCAATTTAGTTCTATTCTTGAGCAAGAATGGAGTTTGTCCCATTTCCCTAGCATTTTCTCTTTATCTCTTTGTGCACTGAAGTAATTATTCAGTTAACAGAATCAGGTATGATTATGATTATTGCTCATTAGAAAACTACTAGTCCTGAGCCAGAAGAGGGAGCCTAGAGAGCAAAACATTCTTATCTGTTTGCCACTAGCTTATAGGCTGGGTTGTTGGGTTTTGGGGGTGGGTTTTTTATTTTGGTTTTTTTCTGCATTGGTTTGGTTGATTTTTTCAAAAATAATTGTTCAACAATAGAGCTTCACACAGGAATGGGGATAATAAGAATTGTCCTCCTCAAGTTTCACAGTTAAACAAAATACCATCAAAGAGCAGAATACATTGACCTTTGATCATTGGATTTGGAGAGGACATAAAGATACCATAGTGAAAAGCTCAGCCTTTTACTGTGAATCTCAACCACTCCACTTTGGCATGCCCTAAGCCAAATATGCACCTGCATTCTTCTGCAGCTTTCTGCCATTCCCTCTTTGACATGACCAGGTCTTTAGTTGTGCTTATGTTTGTCAACAGTTTCTGAATTCACAGACTTAACATCTTTTAGGCTTTAAGATAGCATAATTCCACCTTCTTTTGTATGTGTTTGCAGGGAATAAGAAGTGTTTCTATTAATAATATTCATTTTCCCCAGTCTCACCTCCAAACTCTTATTATAGTGTGTTTTTTTCTCTCTTTATTGTCCTTTTCCTTATTTTGGCCACTTAGAGAAATGAGGAAGGGTCCTTCCTGGTGCCATGTTTTCTCAGTTGTCACTGTTCTGTTTTATATGGGTTCCAGGGATCACTCCTGTAACAAGCACAGTTCTCCTGCAGTCCCCTGCCACAGAGAGGAGTTCCCTCAGTTCCTCTGGATTCCATTAAAGACAGGCACAAGGCCCTGAAGCTGTAGCTGTGGCTCCAGACTGACAGACTAGATATTATTTTCTGTGGTGGGAGACAGTGTTCCGTCTTCAGAAACAAGTATCTTTAGACTAGATGTGAAGTTCACTAAAATCAGTTTTCCCTGTATCTTGAGACTGTAAAGTCATCAAGATCAATTAAACATGAAGAAGAAGAGGGAAAGAAGCAGCTGATGATTCACAGAAGTGAGATGTACTTTTTTTTGTAAGACCTGTCAGGAAAAAAGAACAAAGTCTTTCTTTTCATCCATTTCTTTCCGTGAACAAATGCTGCAGGTTGCCTAGAGAGATCATGGAGTTGCCACCCTTAGAGATATTCAAAAGCCATCTGGACATGTCCTGGGCAACTGGCTCTAAGTAACCCCATTTGAGCAGGGGGGTTGGAGCAGATGACTTCCAAAGATACCTTCCAGCTTTGACCATTCTGTGATTCTGTGAATAATATGCATAATTTAAATTTAATTGAAACTAACAGGTAGTGATAGCTTTTTTCTCAATTTATGCTAGTTTATGGTTTTTACTGAATTGAAAAATATGTTCAACCTTCTCTTTTTTGTTGCATTTTTGTTCTCTGATTCTTAGTTTTCTGAGATATCAGATCTCTAAATGCCACAAGAATGATTCTCTAATGATATTCTTGACCCAACTAAAATTGTGGGACATCTAGAAATCTCTTTTTTTTTTCAATACTGCAGCAGCATTTTAGAACTAAGGGGGCTGAGAAGGAGTCTGGCCCAACTACATAGCAAAACTCCCCTGGAAAATAACTTCTTTCCCAAGCTGATCACAGGATGTGTTAACAGCTTCAACAGTAATTCAGATGCTCAAAGAAACTGAACTCAAGGTTAAATAAAAGAGTTTTGCATTTCCTAAGCTGTGTGTTTTAAATTACTAAAATACTTTGCAATATCATCAAATTTTGCAAGACTGCCTCTCATCACCAACTGTTACCCTGGCAAGTTTCACTGAAAAAAATCCTGTTTGAAGGACTTTGTTTTATGGAATGGTGACAGTGACAAAAGGCTTGAATTGTGGGCCCTGCGATTTAAAGACTCTATTTAGATAAAGCCTGTTCCAATGAAAAATACCTACAAAAAAAGCAAATTATCCTAAACCTAATTCACACAATTATTCAAATTCACACTTTTTACAGAAATGAGTACAAATCAGAAGAGGTTCCCTTCTTATATTAAATGGAGCCAACTTTTGGGTTGTACTCATTCCAACTCTTACTGCAGTCAGTGGATCTGCCTACAATGTAGTCAGTACAGATTTTGCCCATGAGGTGATTGTATTCAGCTACCTTTTATGGCACACTTTGAGGCACAGTATTTTTGCCTGTTTTCTAATGTTAATCTCCCACTCCTTGATAAAATGAACAAACACAAAAAGAATGGAGAGTCCTGGCATCCATTTCTAAAGGTAGGTAGTGGAGCTAGGAGCTAAAAGCAAACCTTTGATAAGAAACAAAACATGCTGATTTAAAAGAATGTTTAATATAATAGTATATTTCCTGTAATTCATAATCCCTACTTCCTTGAGTCTAAAGTATTTCTTTATCTCTTATAATTTTCATTCTTCCTTCTGAAAGAAGATACCTTGTATCATTATTTCCCTTTAATTAAAATCAGAAGCAGCCCAGAATCGAGAGATTCCTGAAAGAACAAGAGAACAGAACACTACGGAAGGCTTTGGGCACGAGATCCAGATGCTACTCCAAATAACCTAAGAGTAGACCTTCAAAGAAGTGTTGGTTTTTAGGGTTATAATCATGCATGCATCATTTCTTCAAGCTGTGTATTGCCACTGTTGAAAGTTTTTCAGACTGAAGCCATTAGAAACATTTCGTTTGTACCAAGATAATAATAAGTCTCCTTAATTATTTGTCTTTTAAATTTTTCAATGGTCTAAATTCCCATAAATCTCCTAATCACCATCTTAGTTCTGCTACCTCTCATATTAGGGACATAAGGCCCATAACCTGATGATGTGGTTCCAAAGCTAAACTGCTTAGGCTGATTTCCTGGTTTAAATCCTACAGTTTATTCCCCCCCCCACCCCAAACGATGAACTTGTTGCTTTTAACTACCACCACCCCCTCAAATTTGGAGGGCACAGAGCATTCATGGCGTTTTTTGGTTAGGCACAACTCCCTTAGGGAAAGGCACATTCCCCTACACCAAAGAGGGCATTCATCTCACCTCCCTTCAGTGATCAAAAAGATAGGTGTTACGTTTAGAAAGACATAGATATTTACAGCATGAGTCATCTGGCCTTAAAACAAGATGGTTAAAAGCAGTAGTGTGACTAATTCTCAGGAAGTGCCTAGCCTCTAGTAACTATGGAGGGAAAACGGCTTGTTCATTTGGAGTGGCTGTCTAAACTGTAGACAGATAGAATTTGGGAAGTTGGACCTCTCCATAGGGTCTTTCTACTATGGGTGTCTTTCAGGACAGCGACATAAGCACACAGCTCCTATCAGACAATAATCTGCAACTTGAGGAAATGTTTTGAAGGTGCCTCTGCCTATGAAACTGGTGTTTGTTAGCATCATAGGGACTGAGAAGCTCCTGAGTGTACAACAAGCACATTTGCAGAACCATGGCAACTTCCTCATTAACTTCCATATTTGCTGTGCTAGAACACGTCTTAGAGATTTATTCTTGCTCCTTTATGTATAAAAATGTCTATTTAACGCATAATTATATTTATTTTATTATATTTTCAAAACAAAAATAGGGAAACTGAGGTTTAGGGAAGACAAGTTCGCTTTTTTCTGTATTTCAGTTATTTTTATGCCTTTCCAATGCATATTTTAATTAATTAGGGCTATCATATATTTCCAAGGCAACAAGAAAGGTCTAGCCTCTGATTCAGTGGACTTCAACAGAGCTGGAACCTTGCTCTCCAGAATTTTTTCTCATATGTTTACCCACGGATTTAGCTTTTGCAGTTACAGGCTTTCAGATACTATTATGCAGATCTCCAGTGATACTGTTTCCAATCAACAGTAATTTGCCCAACTTCTATGTTCCGAATGTCTGAGCTGGTACAGATATACTGCAGGAGTCCTTATTAGGTTTCTTTTGCCAAGTAAAATGCTTGAATTCAGAGTAACCTTGTTAATTTAGTTTAAAATTATAATGTTACAGATTTATTGCAATGGATAAATTCAGCAACAACTCACATAAACTTAATCTTTTTCAAGAACAATTTGTGTTTTCCTTTCCACTGAAAGACTGAACAACTAAATAAAAATCAATTTCCAATACCCACCTTGTAGTTTAATTTTAAGTTAGTACATTGGTTATTACCCAACAGCAGAAAGGCAGTTGTGTGCTTAATCTGATGTGTGCACCACTGACAGCTTACTTTGCTGAGTCAAATTTCTTGTTGTGTAGCTGATAAGCAATAACCACAGTTACTGGTTTCGTTCCTGTGTTTTTTCTGTGATGAAAAATTAAGGGTTGATAAAACATTGCTGAACAGTGAGTCTGTTGCAGCACTCTTAAATTCCCATCTTTTAAATTTGTTCTTTTGGATGATAAGCACCAAAAATTTTATTGATGGATAATAAGTGAAATTAGCCAGTAATCATTACCCTCAGATCTCTTTCTTTTGGTGTATGAGTAAGTTTCCAACCTATTATGGAGAAGTAAAACATGACTTTGGAAGCAGGAGCCTTAAGTTAGACATCTAAATAATAGATCTGTTTTTAAAAATCTTTAGAGTCCTTGAAAGCCTCTGAGTTCCCAGCAGCTCCCCTGGAAGCTCATGCAAGATGCTGGATGGACTTTTGAAAACCAGGTATCCCATTCGCATCCTTTTCTACCTCAAAGGTCAGCCAAACCAAAGCAGTTTTTTTAGAGGAGCTGTCACATCCCATACAAAAAAGCTGTCACTTCTAATGCATCCTGGTGCCTGTAGATTTCCAGTCAGGTCTGTGCCTTCTTCCCTTAACATGGTGGTTTCTACTTGGGGAAAAAAAAATTAAACATCGTAACTATAAATGCAAACAGCCCCATTAATTAATTGTAGGTTCAATCCTAAAAGGTACCGAGCCTCTTTTGGTGGTATGAAAGCCTTGACCTTTCTTTGCCTTCAGCTACCTTTTATGGCACACTTTGAGGCACAGTTCAGCTCCTCCTTGCAGTCTGAGACTCCCCTGAGCAAAGTTTTATGGCTAGCTGAATCCAAATCCTTCAAGAATTATTCCTTTTACTCTAGTGCATCATTTCTGGGCCCTTTATAAAGTGAAAGAGCCTCTGATATGCACAAGCACCCTTTCCTTTCCTCTACATCACACAGCAGCTTTACTTGTCATTCTACTGTAGCTTCTGATACGTACGGACAACTCGTGTTTGGGGGATGACAGTGTACTCCGTGCCCAGGAAAGCATGTACATCAGCTAGAGGAATGTTAAAACAGCAGCAAGGGATCACCATGACTGCAACAGAGGAGGGAAAGGCTGTATCAATAATACTTTTATTCAACAAACGTGGTATACAACAAAGTGGCAAATTGGTGGAATGGGTGCGTGTGCCAAGGGGAGGAATGGCTCAGCACCGTGTCTGTGGCCTCGCTGCCTGCTTTGCCTTTGCCAGAAGACAGAGGTGCAATGGCAGTGCTGGTGCCCATGCTTGGCAGGCTGGTCCCAAGACCCACAGGCCTCCAGTGCCTCTGTTTCTCCCTCCCCTTCCCTCCTGCAGTGGCAGCTGGATCCAGTTAACTCCACAGAGACCCATCCTAGCTTGTCCCTTAGCCCTGCCACTCTCTTTTCTGTCGCAGGAACAACCCACTTACAGACCAAGATGGCAAAATTTGGCTTTTCCTCCATTGTCTCTGCCTTGCACTAGTCTTTTTGGCTCCATTTTCCTATCCTTAAATTTCACGTAAGGTCTTCACTGAGTTCAGCAGTTCTGCAGGACTTCACAAGGTCTTTACAGAGTATATTGAGATTAGGTATAAATGATCATTACCTGGCCCTCAAAATTCACTGCATCTCTACCTAAAACTTCAAATCTATGAGGTTTAAGCTGTTTCCAAGTTCTTCAGGGGTCAGGGTCAATTTTTTAATTAACAACACTAAAGGAAAACATTGATCTTCAAACTGCTTTCTCAACTGTAACATGGCAAAGAGGTCGGGGAATGCATCCTTTGGTGATGCAAAGCATGGTAAGAAAATCATCTGCCATGTGATCCCAACCTTTTACACCATTTTTAAGACCGCAAACAAAACAACTCATCATTTTCTAAGGAGACTGAAGCTGATAGAAGGAACCTTGACTGAAGAAGTATTTTCTGTTGTGCCACATGACTTTTTTTTTCCCTTTAGGCATGGTTTCAAGAGAAAACCCAGTCCTGTGCAGCGTGTTTGTATTTCAGCTACTGTGTACTTATGCAATGCAATAAAAGTGGTGAAAAGTGCAATAAGATTCTTATCTTGCAACAGAATCCTTTGAATAATTAGTCTCTGATAAACAGTGGTTTAAAGTACTGGGAAAGTACTCTCTACAATAAATACAAGAACACCTTTAGCTTTTAACTGCAACTATCTGGTTTTCTCTGAATGGCAGGTGTTATGGCAAAGCTGTTACTCATAACGGTTAAGAGCTTACAAGGACTGGGGAAACAATATGTAAACGCATACTTGGAAAGAAACCAGTCTAACTTCTGACTTCAGATAGACTTATGAGAAGCCTATTGTTCTTCGAAGATTTTTTAAATTACTGTCCTAATAGCTTTTGTGCTACATTACTCCTGGACATTTCTGGAAACAGCTGTGCCCCCAAATGCAGAAACCTGAATTACTGAATTTGGTGTGCTTCAGTTTAGGCAATAGGAGAGTGGGAGTTTTTGGAACTGTGATTGTAAATCTGTGATTTGGACACCCAAATTCCTTGCAAGTTTTATTTTGAGGCATTAGTCTTTCCGGGAATGGAGCCATATATAAGAATAAACTGAAACATTCAGTCATAGAATTAGTATGGAGAGGTTCACTACTGAACTGTGCCAAAGAATAGAGCTGGTTGATGTTTTCAGCTGTGACATGAAAACAGATCAGTGAAGTAGAGAGACTAAAAAATGAGTTCAGTAAAAGCTGCTCTTACGCCAGTAACAGGCTGGATGAAGCAGGCTGTGTACACCTATCTACTTTATTTGCTTCTGCTCTTGCTTCTGGTTTGTTTTTTCTCCAAGTACTTAGAAAATATGTACAGTCAATTATGACATGGTAAAGCTTTTAAAAAATAAAGAAGTACTACATTAACTATGTTAGTCGGGTGTTAGAAATCTCAGAAGCACATCTAAGCTGATCTGTAGTGAGGAACCCCAGTAAGTTACTGGGTTCTGGTGGAAAGTTTCCAAAGTCCTGTCCAGCCCAGAAATCTGAGTGTACCTTCTGCAGAAGAGTGAGGCATAGGGAATAGGGAAAGGAAGAGGGATAAGGAGCTGTACACACCCTTGTCTCGCCCTGACATGGGAGTACTGCAGCTCTCCCAGGTCTCTCAGCATAGAAGGAGTCCAAGTATTCACTACAACTTTGTTCATAACTTTGTCATTTATTAATTCTGATTTCAATATATATACATTATCACAAAATATGCAATTATGCAGCTTAATCATCAGGTAATTATTTTGCCTTTTAATGCTATCTCTTTTGAATACCTGGTGAGGTTTTGTCAGCTATGTTAGATCTTGTTCAAAGAAAAATATTTGAGCTGTGTGTATACATGTATGTGCACCTATATACACCCACGCTTGAAAGGTGATGCAATTTCCCATTAAAGTTCAGAATATTCTTAGCTAGGGAGAGGTAAATAATGGTTTTACTTACCTGTCATAAATAATGACAGTGACTAATGACAGTGCTCTCTTGTGAAGGACCTTCAAAGTCTTCACACTGTGAAACAGGGATAGGGGGATCATGTTAGCAATGGCTGGATTGGTGCACACACAGTTTCTTATTTGCTCAGCTTTATGTGCTAAAAGCAGAGGCAAGGCCGGGAACTTCAGCTTTCGGGGTTTAACCCCTAGTTCTAAGTATCAGGCAATTTCCTTTATCTTGAAAGTGTTAACAGTAGAGTAGGGAACTTAGAGTACTGTGCTGATACTATTCTCCTAAGCATACATTATCAACCACTGTCAGGGACTGCACTACAGAGATCTGTTCTGACCCAATAAAACTGCTGCGTTTGTTTGTTTGTTTGGACTTTTTGGCTTGTTTTTTTGTTTGTTTTGTTTTGTTTTAATTAGCAGTTGCCATTATTGGGTACCTGAAATCCCATGTTTACCTGCTTGGTTGAGAAATTAGAAATGCAACATCCTGACATCAATGTTGGCTTTTAATAACCACAACACATTGTTTGCATCAGGCATGAAAATGAAAAATTAATTTTCTAAAGCAGCTTGATGAAGGCCAGATTACACACTCAGAACTGACCATTCTATAATAGTGGTCATACAAGTAGGGAATATGGGCAGCCATCCATTGTACATAATCTACTGCATAATTATATTTGATAGAAGCTTTCTGGTATGTGTGGATAACGAGCTCATGTATCTATGAATCTGGAATGTTCCTAAAATGAGTCAGTGCATGCTCAACATTAGTTTCCCAAGTTTTTTCATACCGTAGTATTGCATTACATTTACTAAATAGATTAAACTCTATTGCAGCCTTAAGGGATACAGGATTTCAGTGGACAAGCAAGAGGATTTATGGAAGGAACACTGATTTATTTTAATAGAAGTTATGTGTGTAAATCTATGTGCAATGAGATCACATCATACTCTAGAGAATACCAGTAGAAGTGTTTTTATCCTGAAAACACAGCTGCCCATATTTGCAAAGTTTAATTTTCTTTTAAAAGAATAGACAGCAACATTTTATAGCCACTACAGTTATCTACATGACTTCAGCATTGCGTTTTGTGCCTGCTCTAGAAATATTAAGGTCTAACCAGATTTGCAGTATAATGAAATCAATAACAGTTTTAAATTGGATTCATCTCCACTGTATTTCTAAGTCTCTGTCATGGACAATATTAAAGAATTGTTTACCAGAAGCTATCAGTCCCTACCCTATGGCACCATGGTGATATGAATAATCCTCAACAGCCTCCATTCTCCTCAAAAAGAGAATTATTCTTTCAACATTGCACAGGTTGAAGAGATGGAATTCACAGAGATAAGAATAATATAGTAATTTTTTTAGGCAGTGTAACATATGTAATGTAGAAAAAGATATCTTTAATAGAATTTCTAATGTACAGTGCATGGCTATTTTAGATGAGGTCATAGGTAATTATATTGGCATCACTTACCAATATTCACAGCATTGTGTTTGTCTTTTATGACAGTTTACACAAAAGTGTCATCACTGGATGCCCAATACGGGCAACTTATACTGGCTGGTATAATTTGTTGTCATTACTACTAATTTTGATTGTTCTTAAAGTTTTGCCTTCTTTCTTATCCCAGTTTTTAATCCACGGACTTGTGTAAGGCAGACCATGCTTTACCCTTTGCAAATCATTGCTATGTATTTACCACATAACTGGAAAAAACAGAGCTGGGTGGATTGATGTGACACCGTAGACAGAATGAACAGTATTAAACACTTTCTATTGCCAGAGAGCAGTTAGTTCCAGAGTCCCAGTGGTTTTCCAGAATATATAAAATTAAAAAACTTATTCTGTCATAGCTGTTGTTGATGATTATATACTGATTGCATTTGTACTCAGGAATGGTACATTATCAGAAACACATACAGCTAGATGGGAGATGATCTCAGAATGACTTAGTCCACCTCAGTTCTCTGGAGCAGAATTAGATCATTCCCAAAAGATGTTTGACTCCTGTGGTTGCCCAACCCCACGCTAGAATACTTGTACTTAACTACATACTTGCCTTTAGAAGGTGTTTCTCAATGCCTACATAGGTCTGTGCTGTAAATTAAGCCAATTGTTTCTGATACAGATCAATAACCAGCACAGATCTGATAGTCAGGTTGGATGGGGCCTTGAACAACCTGGTCTAGTAGGAGGTGTCCCTGCCCATGGCAAGGCAGTTTGGGACTAGATGATCTTTAAGGTTCATTCCACCCACTAAACGTTCTGTGATTCTGTGAGTTTGTGGTACACCAGCATAAATCAATCAATGATACAACGTACCTCAGTTATCTCTACCAAAGAAAACACTGCTCCCTGTTGCAGCTGCTGAACAGCTGCCATTCTTTATCCCCTTCATCACCTGACTGATAGGACACGATGCTGCTTTAGGGCTTCAGACATCAGTGTCTTACCAGCTCCCAGCAGTTTTACACTATTCATTTCTTCTGCAGTTAAATGCTATATCATTTCAACTTAATTTTTTATTACATTTATATTTACTGGCTGACGCCAGAGATCATACATGGTTATATTTCTATTTGATTTTTTGGCTAAATATTCATTAATGTACAGTGGCACCATACTTTGGGCAGGTTCCTTTCTCATTCACCAGTTTTGATAGCATGCTATGAAAAATGTTACTACACTTTTCATTAAGCAGAAGCAAATAAGCCATGTCTCTCCAAAATGGGACAATATAGATGGCATGCTGGGGTTCTGGGTGAACGGGAATTTCCAGCTCAAATTTATCTAATTCCCAAGTGCAACACACAAAAGGCTTATTGGCTGTCCACCACAAATTGCCATGTAGGCTCTGTGTTAAGGTAGGTTCTTTCTGCATGACAGACAGAAGCCCACACTTGGAACACGCTTAAGAACTTGGTCCATGCATTATATATCCGTATATAATATTATATATATTCACATATCCGCATTCAAAGTCTACTCCCTTTCTGTGAAATGCTGACAGAAGAAAACATATAAAATCTTGTTTTAGTCACTTATACCAACAGATAAGTCCATGCTTACTTGGCACCAGATCATCTGAGTAAAGTCCTGTTTTCTGTGGCCAACTTTCCTGATCATAGCTACATTCTAACCTAAGTCATACTCTGAGTCATTTTTTAAGACCTGAATGACACAAAAGGTTTAAGATTATGGCATACAAATCAAACAGGGTGTTCTTTGAAAGCTTCCACAGACAACACCAGTTGTCACAGCAAAAACTCTTTCTGCTTCTTTTCTACACTGAATGGAAAACAGAGATTTAAGAGTAAGCATTCTATGAATGGCATGAAGAAAGATACATCTATGCAACGAGTATATACACACAGATGTCCATACACTTACCTGAGCAGATGTAAAAGTCACTAAAACAAACAGAGCAGAAGAGGGAAGAACCTCATGCATGCCAAATATTGCTATAAAGAAGTGTAGAATATAACACCAATGAGCAATGACTGCAAATTAGGGAAAACACTTGGAAGTAAATACAACATGGGTCCCTTCTTCACCATATCCCTCAACTGTTGGCTATTGCCAGCTTCAGGGTGGCTGATATTTCTGCTCCAATGAGCCCCCTTTCAAAAGAATCTAAATCTTGGGGCCAAGACAGATACCCTTCAGCTCAGCACTCTGGGCTGAAAGGAAGAGTGCCAGCAAGAGACCACAGATGGGAGATGGCATCAGCTCCTTGGGAGTTCCACCTCGTGCTTCATGCCGTGGGGTCCCAGGATGAGCTGGCAGTGCCCGTCTTAGCAGACTCTGCTGGCTTGTTTCCCCACTGTCACTCCTGTTAGGGATTTGGATTACCTAGCAGCTTCCACAGTGGCACAGCCTGGCTGCCAGCCCTGTGGCATAAAACATGCCACCAGGACCCCACTGCCTCGGACACCGTCTGCAGTGTACATGCCAAATCTACCCCTGTATAAGAGCATAGGATCAGGGCTGCAGGAGTCTCCATCTTCTTGCTGTACTCTTTCACTACTGTCCTGTGGTGGGATTTTCAGTGAATCTGTTCCCTTCCCTATCCTTCCATTTCCCTGGCTCTGACTGCAAGCTATTTGGTGCAGACTGCCTTTCAGTGTGAAGCTGCACAGCGTGGAGCCCAAAGGGGACCCAGTTCTGAGCTAAACCTTTAGGAAACGAGGCAAGCTGTTTTCTTCACGGTAGGTATACATTTTGCCCTTGATCATCCTCTGCACAATAATCCCCAAAAGCCAACTTTCTGAAGCCAGCCAATGACATTCACTGGCTCTTGCCTTAAGAGCTGGATGGCAAAATATGGCTGATGGATTCTCTAAGGTGCATTCCTAGGAGAATACAGACATTATTGGAGCAAACAGGCTTGTGTTAGTTGTAGGCGTGCTCTTCACATGGCAAGTTTCTTGGCCACTTCTGCCACTGGTAATTACTAAAGCATATACAAACAAATATGGGGAAATATGTGTATGCTTAAACCCTGACATTATGTTATGGTTCTTTGTACTAAGAAACAATAGCCCCACAGTACAGTTTATTACTGTAAAAACAGAAAGATACCATTTGTAAAACATAAAATGATCTGCTATAAACAAAGGCTCTGATTGAAAGAAAAATAAACTAAATATTCATACTGTAATTGGCTTAGATGCCTTAATCAGTGCCAATTATGCTGTGGCTGCTATGTTTTACATGGATTAAATAGTACTTTCTCTCAAATTAGTTAAAATACTGTGTGAATGTTAATGACTTATATTTCTGTAAATTTATTAGTAAATATGCTAGAATTTTTGTGTGTTCATCTTAGAAGTTACATATGAAAAATATTTTCATATTGCACATTGGAATTAATTCTTAGTGTTCAGTTATATCATCTTTCTCATTATGCCTATGCTTCACTACAAGTAGCTTTAAAATATGTAGTGTATATTTATAATCCATTTTCACACAGCTATAAGAAGGTTAATGATAGGTGAGAATAATTATTTCCCAAATTTGGTTTTAGATGTGATATCTGAAATATCTTTTCAGGAACAATTTTCTATGCAGTATAATTACTACTTTTTTATTTAGAGAACCTATTTTGGCTTGCTAAAGGGAACTTCTAAAAAGTCATAATTTATGTTAACATTTTAAAACAAATTCTATATGTTCAAATTCACAATAATAGACTGATGTGTCTCTACTACAACAATTGTTGGTCTGCCATCCGTTCTGGTGTTTTCTTGAGGATAAGTGTCTAGAAAAATTGGTTAAAATAATTTTAGCTGAGACAGAAGATGAAAGTTAATAAACAAAACCCAACAATAACACCCTCAATAAAAGCAAACTGTTTTCCAAAACCTTTATGAAAATCTGTTCTTTGTAAAGGAAGCTTCATGTTGTTCTGCAGAACACTTAAAAGATCAAACTGTGAATCCCCAGCAGAACCTCAGCTGTTCCAGAAATACAGATAAAATGCACAAAGCAAAACAATACATTGTGTCTCATCCCTTCTGAAAGTCTCAATTTATTCATCACAATTCTTGGTACTGCCCACCACTACCAGCTTCTTTTAATCAACTGCTTTATACTCATTCCGGTAATTGCTTGTTATCCATTTCCACACCACTGGCTTATTCATTATTTCCAGCAAAACAGTACAGACCTCATTTTACGAAAGTGATTTGTGTACAGTACATAACATAATTTATTTTTAATTTTAATGGAGTTTGATTGAAGTTTAATTCAAATAATACATTAGAATTTTCCTTTTTAAATGCATTTCAGTATAAGTGGATTCTCTTTTTCTTGATTTCTTTGAAATTACAGTGATTTAAAAATAAATTAGAATTAAAAATAATGAAATTGAAAAGTATTGAAAAACATAATTTCACAAAGAAAAAATTGATGTAAAATCAGAAAACAGTGATGCAGAAAGAAATTTCTTCCTCTTTCAATACACATTCCCAAATTTTTGTATTTCTAGAGCAAAAAATACTTTAGAATTACATAAGTGTAGAAATAGCTACAAATGGTAGTCAGAATTCATTTCTTAACAATATTTAATAAGCTTCTTAAAAGATTAATTTCTAAAAATAGCTGTAAATTTCTAAAAATTAAAATATAGTCAATTTTAAAATAAATAAGGGATTTCTTAATTTCTGTATGGGGAAACTTCCATTGTTGATAAAAAGTAAGTGTATACTTACCTTTTCTAAATCAGAAATGTTAAAAAGTAGCATGTTGTTTTCATGAACACAAAGGATTAAACCTTTTAAAGGTTGTTATGCAAAGAAAATATTATTCACAGTGGGTTTTTTATGATTTATTACTATTCTAAAATGTATATTGTTTGAAACATCTCCTTGATTTTGAACTTTAAAACAAATGTAGTAGAATTTATACTTTCAAAGAACTCTGACAATCCAAGTAAGTAATTTCAGCCTCTACAACAAATTGTTTTTAATATAATCTGGTTTAGCTGGTGTTTATATTTAATCATGTTTGGAAATTTCTTCCTGAATCACTTAACTTGTGAAAATTGAGAAAAATGGTTTAGGTAATTTTAGAGATTTGTATAGCTTCTTTGTACTTGGGGAGACAGGATAGTTTGACTACTTCAGATGGGGAGAAAAAAAAAATAGTCCCATCATTTTTTTTAAAAGTCCTTCAAAAAAACTCTGAGGAGCATATAAAGCCACATTAACTATGTGGCACTTTTTTGTTATGAATTTATTCCGTTTGACAGCATGAGCATATAATCTCCCATGGCAATCTCTCCTGACATCACCACACAGAAAGGCGGCTAGAACACTTTTAAAGGACAGAACAATTACATATGTTCCCCCAAAATATTGAGAGAATTTGGGGTGAAAAGATGATCTTGCATTGAACACCGTTTAATAGGAGAGTGATAAACCAGCACATTTGAGCACAGAGGTAAATGTCAGGGTACTGAAGAAATCTCTTTTCTACATTCATCTTGAATGTGAGGCTGCATATTTATCTGGCCAAAGGACCCTGTGCCCCTCAGCCCCTCCTTGGGAATAGCACAGTTAACAGAGCCCGTCGAGAATTTAAAGATCCAGAGATCTTCAGGGGGAGACAGCAACCAAGGCTTCACTTCTCCTTCCCTAAAGTGAAGTCCATTGCATGTAAAGTGAGACAATTAATGCCTGTGGAACCTGAGAAGGGTTTGTACCATGCTTGTTACAGATGCCTAAATATTAGGGAAAGGAAAGGAAAGGAAAGGAAAGGAAAGGAAAGGAAAGGAAAGGAAAGGAAAGGAAAGGAAAGGAAAGGAAAGGAAAGGAAAGGAAAGGAAAGGAAAGGAAAGGAAAGGCATGAATATTACTAAACAAAAAAACAAAGGGAGGTCGTGTACATACGGACCTTGTACTGTGATGTGATTTTTCACACTGTTTATAAAGAAATATTTGATCTGTGTATTTGAATATGTGACACTTTCACATTTAAATATTATGGGGTTTGCTGTTAACTTCAGCATATTTTTCTTATAAATCAAGGACTTCAGAAGTTGATGAGGAATTTCTCTGATTTAAACTAAAATATATTGTGAGCATAAATCAAGTTCTTGGAAAGTATGCACAGTCTCCTGCAAAAACTCACATGCTGCTGGCCTTTTCCTTGAAAGTGAGTGGTACCAGCTCCCTCTTTTCTCTGGGGGAAATCAGGGATCTCCCTTCTGCCCTCAGCAAGTTTCCCCTCACTGGCCTTCCAGGTGCTGCTTCTAAACCTCTTAGAAATAGGAAGGGCATGTGGAATTGCTGGGGTCAGTTTTGAAGTCACTTTAACCTGTAGAATTTCTTATATGCTGGTTAGCATTGTGAGCCCAGATAGAGTAATTATATGCTTCTTTCTGACATGAATTATTTTCGTTTGTACAGTATTGTATCTTTTTTTGTTTGTTTAGTTATTCTAAATCAGTTAGATTCTAGGCATACACGTTTTGTAGCTATAAAACCACTTAGTTGAATTACACTTCTCTCTGGGTAAGGGGATTTGGGTCCACCCCTTCCCAGTTAAATCAGTGTATGAGGTGGTTCAGGAGCTGGATCATAATCATCCTTGAGGTCCAGAAGATCATGTGCTGGAGGGTACCAGCTGGGAGAACTGGGAACTAGGCCATGTGCTTTTGCCCCATGGAGACAGAGTTGATTGATATTTGTTTTGTGATTTTTATTTTTTTTTCCAGTGGCAAATCTCAGTATTTGCAGGAATTGGCTCCGAACAGAATATTCTCTGCATCGGAAAATGGACTGCCTGTGCACCCTACTCCTCTGCACACCCTGTTCTCCTTGCCCCCCTGCCCCGTGCATCTCCAGCTGCAATTCTGTCGGGGCAAAGACTTTGCTGTGATTGGGGGTTCTTCAGCAACCAAGTTTATTGATGCTTCCCAAAAGCATTCATGGCCGCTTACTTCCTGCCGGAGCTCTGTGCTGACTGTGAAAGGAAAGTAACCAAAAAAAACCAAACCAAACCAAACCAAAACAAACCAGAAAAAGAAAAAGAAAAGGAAAAGACAAAAGAATTCGCGTTTTTCTGGAGGGAAAAAAAAAAGTTATTTCCCATGATGGAGGCGGGAGGGGG
>NW_008237226.1:3950803-3954008 GCF_000691975.1 Corvus brachyrhynchos | reverse complement strand
CAGCTGTGCTGGGAACTGAAGCCGGCCAGGCAGGGAGCCGTCTCTGGGTGCAGCCGGGGAGAAGGGATGAGCAGTGGGCACAGGCTTCCTTCAGGTTGCTGTTTTCATCTGCAGCTAAGGTGTAAGATAAGTGTAAGTGTGCGGAATAGCCCTGGCGCTTTGTGCGTGAATTCCACTTCAGGGGTCCCCGACTGAGCTATGTGGGGCTCTTTCATCCTGGGACGGTAAAAACGCGGTGTAGGAGAGGGCTAGAGTCCTGGAGGTCACAGTATCGCTGTATTAAAAAGGGTCAGGGGGAAGGGAGGAATTGATGTGGAGCTTTGTGAGCAGAGAGGATTTGCCCAGTCCTGCAGAAAGTGGATGAAACTGGATGCAGAAGGAAGTGCTTCTGCTTTTCAGCCTCATGCACTCAGCAGCAGAGCATGCTGTTCCTGAAGACATCTTTTACCATGGTGCTTTGCAGGGAGCTGCCAGTGACACACATTGCAATATCCGCAGCCAAAACCCTTGCTTGTTAATAAATTTTCTAAAGTGCATATTTCTGAATCTATTTCAGCACACAATGCTTCATAACATATTATTGTCATTTAAATATGTATGTATTTCACCCCTCCACAGGTGCTTTGTTTCTTGCGATGTGCTCATAATGTGTTCATGAAGGGCTTAGCACAGGAGAGAGCAGACCAAGGCAGCAACCTCCAAATGCTATTATTTACAAGCAAGTGACAGTAATATAGCATAAAATATATCCAAGACTCCACCATGTTCAATGACTCAAAACTTTTGAGTCCCAAAATCCTGACATAAGTTCTTGGATGTACACTTTGTCTCACACATGAGTAGTTAGCTCTGCCATCTCATGGGGTCATCATCTTTAGCTCGTTCCTCAGTAAAACCCCTCAGCATGCTGTTGCTCTGTAGCCGTGTGCCTGGCCTTTTGCACAGACTGTGATAACTTTGTAGTGTATCAGCCACTTGGGGACATTGATACATATGTCACCCTTGTGGTTCACATCTTCCTTTCCACCACGATTTTGCTTTGCATGTAGCTATCTACTGTATTAGCTTAATTTTAGCAGGTTTTGAACAACGCAAAGTAATGAAGTAAACTAAAGTAAACTTACTTTTCTTGCTTGGTTTGTCCTCCAGATTTGTTTGGCTTTACACAGGCAATGCTCCCAAAGACTGTATGATAATTCCTGGTGGCCGAAAGAGGAGGCACATTGTGGCCAGTATAGAAAAGGAACAAGAACAGGAGGGCAGGAACTTCCTACTGCCTCTCTGCCAGAGGTACCAAGTTGCGTGGCCTGTCTGCACCCAAGCAAAGTACTGGTTTTCAGAAAGTAAGTGAGACTGAGAGCCATCTCGAGGCACTTGGAGAGGAGGAAGAGGACTGGTGCCAGCATGGATAAGGACAGCACAAACCTGGCTGACCAGCAGTATGAATGTGTGGCTGAGATTGGGGAAGGAGCCTACGGGAAGGTGTTCAAAGCCCGAGACTTGAAGAATGGAGGACGCTTTGTTGCACTGAAGCGGGTACGGGTGCAGACCAGCGAGGAGGGGATGCCGCTGTCCACCATCCGAGAGGTGGCGGTTTTGAGGCACCTGGAGACATTCGAACACCCCAACGTGGTCAGGTGAGGAAGTGGGGCCAGGGTCCTGATCAGTGGGGTCCTGGGTTTGGTACGTGAATTGGGTGAGCAAGGGTTTGGGGGCATAAATGGAATGGACACTAGTTTGGGTTTGTGGCTGAAGTGAGCACTAAACTGTGTACATGAAGTGTGGTTTGAGGTTTCAACAGGCCATGGAGCTGCCTGCCAGACCTCACCTCATCCCTGTGCATTGCCTCCCACACACACAAACACCCATCTCCAGAGGCATAGGTGTGTGATTTAAGTGTTGGAATGGATGGGCAAGGAGCCATATAATATTGTTTCCTCCGGCATGAGAGAAAATGAAGAAAACCCCAACCTCTGCCTGGTTTTGTCTGAACTATTAGTACTGCCAGCTGCAGCTGATTTTTAGCAGCTCTGTTCATTATAGAAATGGCAGGAATGAGAGCAGTAGTGGAATGTGCATTCTAGCTTTTTAGATGTTCTTATAGAGAGCTATAGATCATCATGTTAAAGAGAAGTAACAGCTTAAGACTTCAAGCTTTTCAGGCAGCCTTATGGTTGAGTACTGTTTGGTACTAATTTTCACCATGAGCTGCTGATTGTGCTACCAAAAGGGCAAAAGTACAGGTGTCAGACCTTGCTCACAAAATGGTGGCAGTGGCCCCAGGATGTCCTTTCTGTTGTGTCAATAGCATAAATCTCTGATAAATGGCCTGTGCTCTCAATGATAAGATTAGCCCTACTGTAACCTCTTACATTTTTCTGTAGCTAGAAACCTTCAGCAGCCTGTGAGTGTCTTTTATTAAAATTATGGACTTTTCACTTTGCAGATACTCATATTGAAACTGGTCAGCATCTTGCTGGTGGTGCTGTATTAGCAGGAATATTTCCCATTCTTTGCGTTACTTATGCACATATTATACAGCGAAAGGAAAACATTTTGTATTTCACTTAACACCAAGACTCTCTCAGTCCTAGAGAAATAGATACTCTGAACTTAGAGGTGAATTTCAAAATGCCTTGCGCATGTAATCATCCTTTTTTTGGAAGGTCTGAGATGAGGGGGTGAGATTATTAGGTGCAGGAGCAAAGATGAGGCAGAGAATAATACTTAAATTACAGAAGTCAATAGCTAGAGATGAATTAATTTTTGTTCATTTCAAGGCAGCGTAATGTAACAGTCTCCTTTATGTCAAAGCTGAATAGGCAAAGTGTATGTATTCTGAAATGCTGATCATGGAGTGCAGGTCATTGGTCTCACTTCAGTGAGCAGTGGGACATATACAGGCTGCAGCTCACACGTCCATTGCTCATCAAGCAAATCCACAATTGGCTGGCACCTGGTAATGCCAGAGGCTTACTCAGTATCCTTCAACAGTGTGGATGTCTTTGCTTGGAGATCGTATATTTGATCACAATCAAGTGGCTTGGTTTAGAGGAGCACATACAAAGTTCTTCTTTGGCAATAGAGGGATAATTGGAAGTTGTCAAAATCTTTGAAATTCAGCCCATTAATTTATGAAAGAAAATGAGGATTTAGTTGTCCAAGTTTTGGCATTTATGTATTTGAAAGCTAAAACTTGTTTGGG
>NW_008237226.1:3934096-3950790 GCF_000691975.1 Corvus brachyrhynchos | reverse complement strand
AAACAGCTTTCTAATCTTGAATGCAGCTAAATCATGAAAGTAGAGTTCTTGTTTTCCAAAGAGCTATTTGATGAACTGACTATGCAACTGCAGGCTTCTTTTGCATGATTTAAGTGCAGTTGAATCTCAAGAGAGCATTGTATAAATACACTGACGCTTCAAATATTTTTACAAGCTTGAATGAAAACTAATTCTCAGCAAAGCAGTGAGTATTTCAACCAGCAATATGAGAATGTAATTTCAATATAAAAATCTTTGTGTGTTCCGGGTCCTCTTAGTGGTGTTGTGAAGCCTGTACCTTTTGCCATAAGCAGCCTTTCAGACACAAGGGGCTGTTTGGTAGGGTGCCTGGGGCATTGGTTGCACACCTTCTTCCACAAAAAGGCAGAAGATAAGCAATTTCAAACATCTCTTCTAAAATGTGAGGAATGCTGTTCAAATACTCATGTCTTTTGTCCATATTTTTAATCTGTAGAGCAGATAAGGAGCCCTCTGGAGTAACCAGAATCATGTCCTTCAAATGGAAAAATTATTTGAAAACATTTAAATGGCCCAGTTCTGTTAGAAAATATGGTAGAAGAGTTTGCAATTTATTGAAATAAAACATCTATTTTTGTATTATGTAAATATCCTCAGAAAAGGAAGTACTATAAAAGAAGTGCTGCAGTCTTATGCAGCTGATCTAACTGTACTTTATTGAACATATTATGCTCAAAAAATTTTAATTGTTTGGGCCTGCATTCTGGAAACTGCTGTCATGGCCAGGCTAATAACTAAAACAATGCCAGATGCATTGTCTACATACTGGATTAAAATGTACATTGTTTTCACAGCACTGGGATAACAGCACAAATATTTAAAACCAAATATTTTTGATTTTGAGGGGACATCTAGTTCTTTTCTGAATATTACAAGCAACTAGCGTGAGAGAACTACGTTGGAATTGCAAATTCGATGTTGTGTCTGTTACCTTTAAGTAGTGGCATGTGTGATCCATGAGCTGCTCAATGCAAGCCAGCAGCCATTCTGTGAGTCAGAATTTAGACACACTTTGTACAGATGAGCTGCACAGGCTCTGTGCTCCGCTGTGGTACTCTGGCATCAGCTGACAGCAGAGATCACAGGCCACATGAACTTAGGCTGAGTGTCATTTTCAATTCAAATGGTAGCTCTGGGCTTCTCCAGGGAGTACAGTAAGGAGCTCAGCAGCTCAGGGCTTCTCTGTTGCCATGAAGTGGTGCTAAATGTGAAGAACAGTTTGGTAAGGAAAGACCCAGTGTTTTCTAGGCACAGGTAGAGCTCCATGGCTTTGCTGGTCATAGAACCAGGATTCAGGACCAGCATTGCTACTCCAGCCCAGGTTTGTCTTAACAGTTGTAGATTCAATTCCTCTGAGACATACTTAGAGCCAAAACTGGTTTCCAGTGCTTGGCACTAGGGTTGGAAGAGAATTTTATCCGTAAGGGAGAGATGTCTAAATAGCACAGAATAATTTTAAACACAGTATTTATCATATTTTTCCATGCTACAGCTTGCTAATTATGAGAGCTTTGTTTTGTGTTCCTTTGTTCCAAGTCCATAATTTCCATATTTGTACAATGAAGAGATGCATTTTTCACAGCAGAGTTGCTTTTACAAAGATGGATAGTGAAGTTAGATAAGGCTTCACTACAGAATAAGGCAACACAGGGTGCAAGAAAAGAATCAAAGGGAAATATAATCTTCATCAGAACAGTGATAGTAATGAAAATCTCTGTACTGTAATGGAATTAAGGTCTGGAGGTCTGATCTAAAATTTTGTAAGACTGTTAAGAATGATGTATAGAAAGGCATGGGGAAAAGGCAGTTAAGATAATTGTTATGTGCTTAAAATTCTTTCCTGTTCACATTTGCCCTTTGTATAGAGCTCCTCTCTGCCAGGACACCTTACTCTATTCAATTTATTTTTTACAAAATAAAGTTAAAAATAGGATCTTCAAGAGTAAAGCTTACTGTAAATCCCTCTAAAATTAGGTATGTCATGGGCTTGGAAAAGTCCTTTGTACCTGGTAGGATGATCAAGGTGCTCCTCTAGCTCATCTTTCAGATAATAAGATGTCATGCTTTAGTAAAATTTTAATACATACAGTAGGTAAATCTGGCAAAAGTTGGTCCAGCGCTTATATAGCTTAGTGCTGTTCTAGTTGGGAAAAATGAAATATATGTAGATAAAGAACAGACTTTGCCAGGAATAAATGACAGATTCAGGAAATTCCTGTGTGTAAAACCCTGCTGCAAGATAGCTGTAAAAATTCTTCTTGTGATTATAATGCTAAATTCAGCTGTATTTTGCATTCGTTTTATCTCTCTCCTGCTGGTAATCAGATGAATAATTTTCCCCATATCTTAATCATCATCAAACTGTGAATTTGCACTCTGGCAAGGTGATATGCAAGACAGACTACTGTAATTCTTGCCATGCTTGTTTTCTATCGTATTTATATTTAACAGTTTTAGTAGCATTAAACCTTAAGCAAATTGAACAAACATGCAAAGCTGTGTATTTTTGCTTCCTATCTCATAACTTTTGTTTTATGAATACAACTTCTTTAGTATTTTCATGGTTTAGTAACTATTCAATTTTAAAATATCCAAAATTACATTGAATATGACCTATTAAAGTATAATCTAGTCTGGGTTGTTATTTCAAAGGTAAGTGTTAGAGATCTTGCCATTCAAAGTGATCATAACCATGTAAGAATTAAAAATCTTAATTCTCTCTTTCCTGTTACTTTGCAGAATATGTGCCCCAGCTAATTGACTTAGGTTCAACAGAATGATCCACCTAGCTGGTAGTCTAACTCTATTCCTCATTCTTTTTTGTATACGAATCGGTGGGGGGGCAGCACAGTAATTATGATTATTTGCACAGTTACGCCATGTCCAAGTTTCTGCGTTACTTTATACCATTGAACTATAAATGGCTCTGTAAACTGCTCTCTGCAGTACAGCAGTCATGTCTTGCTGCCTTTTCCCTGCTTTTGCAGTCCAGTGGTCCATGCTGTTATCTCTTGGTTTGCACTTGAGTGGTTGATGGAGCCCATCAACTGATGGCCTTGGCAAGACCACCTGAGTGTGGGGGAGAGAGGCTGGCATACACGTCACTCCCCCATCCCTGCATATGCTGACATAAAGACCAGAACTTGCTTGACCTTGCTCAGAGCTCCCAGAAGTGTATAAATGGCTTGGGGCTTAAAATTTCCTTATACTTAGAAGGTCTTTTTATAAGTGTCTTTATAAGTTCCCTGTCTAGCCTGATAGGGCATTCAGAACATATCAGCAGCATATCATCAATACCTAGCTAACCTTTTGCAAAACAGTTTGAACGTGTATTTGTTTTGCTTTTTTCTGTTTGTTAAACTAAAATGATGAGGAACTAAAAGAGGGAAAAAATTTCGAAAGGCAGTAGCTGATTTTATTTCTCTTTCTGGTTTTGGGTGATGCTGATGTTGGCTTCTGGCTTTATTACTGTACTGTTAATAAGTTGAAAGGATGATCTTCTCAAAATCATTGAGATGTTCCATCCCGTCAAGTGAAACATTTCTATTTTAGGGGGTGTTTGTCTCTAGTGAATTCTGCTTCCTTCCTTCTTTTTTCTGCCAAGCTAATGTTAAAACTTCTAGTCTGTGAGGTCATTCTTCCACATCACCGGTGTGCTGTATTGTGCGATACAATTTATTTTTGTGTAGCATCACTCATTGTGGCATCTGGCAAGCCCCTAGAGACAAAGAAATGGTGATCTTTGCATTGCTAGTCAGAGAGATTGTCTTGCACACAGAAAGAGTAAAATAAGATACCGGGATGGAGTGAGCAGAAGAAACTGAACTTGAAACTTGCCAAGTATTTGTGTGGCAGATGAATCTCAGCTGAGGTAGAGATGGTGGATGAGTAATGGGAAGGAAAAACTGAATGAGCTTCAGAGTCAGTTTTAGTCTCACACAAACAGGATGGTCTTCAAGGCAGATGTGAAGACAGGAAGTGCCTTGGCAGGAGAAAGGCATTTCCAGGCTGGAGAGCAGTTTTGGTCAGAGGGGAAGGGAGATTGTCCCTGCACTGTCTGGCCACTGCAAGGGACACTGCAAAGGTCTTGGGGAGGAAGGGACTGCCTACCTGGAAAGATGGCTTCTCTGATGGCTGGAGGGCAAAGGGGAATGATGTGGCTGCCACTGAACAGGGTACATAGGACTTGGAGAAATTAGTTGACGGAGGACATTGGGCAGAGAGTGGACATGAATGTTGACCTGTCATCATCTGCTTGCAACCTTACAGTACACAGAATGAGCATGTACAGGGAAAACAAGGATATTCTTGCCAATCATATGAATTGTTTGTTAGTTATGGATGTGATGATTTTGTTTTAATACATGATCTGGCAGAAACAGGACAAGATAAGAGCATCTCAGGAAGGAAGGGTTGAGTATGGAACGGACTTCTGAGCCTTCAAAAATCAGTTTCTGGAGTGAGTACAAGAGCATTTTTAAAAAGTATTTTATCTCATTCTAAATCTAAGTTTTTTACAAAGAACATGTTTCCAGTTTTTGTATTGAGTAAATGTTAGTCATTTTAGATTATGTCCAGTGCGCCCTTCCTTCTTTAAATCTGTGGATGGTTATGTCTGTGCTGTTCTTGGAGATATTTAGTCTTGCTGGGTCCTGCCCGGAATGGAAAACCAAGTTGTTTCACCACAACCACTGCTGATGGTAGGCTGTGACTTCCAGGCAAGGGAATGGAGTGGGGTACGGGATTCAAAACTGAGCCTTGAAAAGGTTTAGATGCCAGGAGAGCGGATAGTGCACACTTACAGACGGGCCAGGGTGGGTTGATTGGGACTTTGCAGTTTACTTCATGATACTCACTTCCAGCTGAAGTGTGGAACAGAGCAGGGAGAGGAAAAGTGCTTGTTTTCCCAGGGTTTAAAAGAGAGCAGGCTGGACCTGGAGTTCGTGACTTAGCAAAGCACTAAGTCACTCAGGTGTGCTTGGTGGGATTTAAGCCATTGTTTGAAGCTTAGCACAGGTCTAAGTGCATTATCAAATAGAAATAGCTGTGATACTAAGAATGCACTGAATTTTAAAACATCTTTCTGGATAGAGATCGGGGAGAATATACATTACAGCATGAATCACAGATGCTGATTCTTATTCATAGTTTAAAGCCTTATTTCTAGAGAATATTTCTATTAGAAGTTAAAATGAATCATCCAGAATTAGTAATACAACTATCCTGACAGAACAGTAACATGAATTTGACATCAAGAGTGATTATTTGTCATTGTAATAATTCTTAGGTGGTAGAATTTAGTTCTGAAGTTCTAAAATTATTTTACGAAGTTTTGTAACAGTAAATACAATAGAAGTTGCAGTTCATTCCAAAACTTTGCTGTATACAGAGGATTTAGTTTTCTTGGCATGAAGTCTAGTTGTTTTCCAGTATTGCTGAACAAGTTGATTCTTAATGATCTAACAAATTATCAAAAGATAAGTGTGCCCACATACATAAATAACTAAGCTGTGGGGTTTTTTTAAAAGAGAGGAGATTTTTCCACTTATACCTGTTCTTCATATCTTCTTATATTCTGAAAAATACTTCTAATTATGCATGCATGATTATTTAACAGGTATGCCTTTAAACTCTAGAGCATTTGTATTTAATAAATAAACCACTTCAGAATTTTCCAAGGGGTGGTTTTCTCCAACATGTGCTTTGACATTTTCCATTTGGGAAGCTTTTGATGAGATGATCATCAAAGAGTGGAAGTGTGACTGTTAATTTCCAAACTCTTTTCAAAATACCTCATTGCATCCAAATTATTGTTTTGATTTTTCTATTTATTTACCCTTCATCTTTAAAAAATTGTCCCATCCGTAGAAAAAAAAGGAAGTAGTCTGCTAAATAATCCCTTTAAAATCAGGCTTTAAATTTCTAACAACACAGTTGTGTTTTCTTTAGGCAGTATAAAAATGTTTTATATGAGTAGTAAGAAACTCTTTCATATGGTGCTTTAGATATTTTTTAGGGTTTTAGAAGAAGATGGGTTTCTGTTCTCTGAAGTATCTTGCATAATTTTAGGACAAGGTGAACATTTCACATACCTTAATACAGGGCAAATTTGCTTGTATTGGTAGAGTTGTGCTAGGGTGGGTTTCCCATTACATTCCTAGCAAACAGTTACAAACTTAGCAAAAAGTTCTGTACTGTTTTAAAAGGGTTCATACCAGTACTGACTGCTTATTACTCTGGATTATCATTAACAGGTGACTGATCTTCTCTTAATAAAAGAAAATAAAAAACTAACTCAGACATGAATTCATCTTTACAGGAATTTCCCATATTTAATGATTGAAAACTCAGTTCTAGTGTAGGTGAATCATACAGAGTTTAAGTGAAACCTGTTGAGTCTGGACTTTTGAAACATTAGTCAGTGCAGAATGTTACATATTTTGATAGAAACAGAGAAATGAAGTGAGAAATAGAATGGAAAAAGCCTGGGTGATTTGTTTCTCTCTTTTATGTGAAACTTTGGCTAGTCTTTTATTATCTATTTGAAGTGTGGTCAGTGTGATAAATTGCTGTTTAACAGTGCCAGAGAACTCCCTTCTCCCTGAAATCAATTAATTATAAACTGGAAATTTCAGTACTTTGTTCACTGTTTCTTAAGTTAGCATATTTCTAGGAGCTTTCTGTGATCGTAATTCCTAGCTGCACTGGTGCTTTTGTTTCTCTTCGTCTGTGGAGCCAGGGCTCTACTGTAAGGATAGAATTCTATCACTTTTTTTTCCACATTTGATGTGGTATTTTGCATACAGCTGCAGAGTAGACAGTTACCTTTGAAAAGAACATTTGGCTGGTTTAATTTGATTAGAGCAAACCACCTCAATCATTACTGAACTAGGACCGTTTTCAGTTTAACTTGGCTGTAGGAGCTGGGAATGTACTGACTGTGCTTAGACGTTTGGGGGAGGACTCATTTGGGTACACAGCTACCGCCGAAGTGAAACAACCTTAGAGGACCTTGCGTACTCTGCTCTTTTCCAATAAAAAGGGAGGGCTGTGAAGCCACTGAATGTCACATTTAACTTTCCCTCATTGTGACAAGGAATTGCATTCCTTTTCTACAAAAAAAATTGGAAATGTTTAACGCATAGAAATACAGAATCGTACATTTTTTAAAACCACCATGATACTAAAAACATATATAGGATATGAAAATCTTATATTTACAACAGATTTAAAACATACCTCGCAACAGTATTTTGAATAAAGTTATAATAAAATCCAACATATAAATAGAAATATGGCAGGATTCTCATAGATACATTATATCCAACTTAAAATTGCATCCTTTTTAGTAAGTCTCAGTAAGATTCCCACGTTCTTGCATGAAGTTTTGATTTTCTACCTCTTTCCTCATCTTACAAATACATTGGGATGTTTTTTTACATTGCATATTAAAGATCAAATTAGATACTTAAGATTCACAGTACTATGTATTCTGTATGACTTTTGCTTTTCAGTTTCCCTCACTGATGATCACATAATTTTCCCAGAAAAACTCTGTCTGTCTAGAATATAAATATGTCTCATCATAAATGACAGACCTTCAATGAATTCTAGTCAGCTGGTGTTCACTAGAAAATACAGTTCTGATCTTTAGGTGCCCTGACTTTGAGGTAGTGCATCATCATTTACACAGTATTTTAACCAGGGGATTACAGCTGAAGGAAGATTTTCTGCTTCTTCTTGCATTATGTTCTGAAAAGCAAATATGCATAGTTAACTGTTCATCTGTGTCAGCAGCCTAGCACTTGCTGCTAACGGCGGAATTGCATACATATCTTCCAGCTAATCCAAGAATCCAGTTGGAAATTTAGGGCTTAAGTTTCCGCTGGTGAATTGAAAGAGCTACACTGATTCAAACAGCTTTGGTTGTTCAAATCATAAGGTCCTGATGTTAAGATGAACAAAAATGCATTAGCACAGGCAGACTGTGCAGAGGTGTCCCATCAAGCATGCATGTTTGAGACTTCACCATTTAGAGTTCAGATGCTGCAACTATTATAAAACTAGTTTATATAAAAATTGTATATTTATATTTTATTTTATACTCTATATATAGGGTATAAAATAATATAGGGCTTTTATACCCTATATATATATATAGGGTATAAAAATAGTTTATTCATTGATTTAGCATTTCTGTTGACCTGTCTCACTCCTAACTAGGCTCCCTTTTAGCATCACAAATAATTCCTCTCTAACTCAGTATATATCTTCTGAAATACTCGATGTCTGCTTCTGTGTTGTCACCTAGGCATTTTGTACAATGCTGTGTTGTCTCTGGAACTCCAGCTTGTGTCACAGATACAGTCATTTCGGTGCGGAGTACATCTCCTTTCTTCAAGTGCAAATGCTTCTAGTGCAAATGCTTCCAGAGCTGCAGTTAGAGACTTTCTGATTGCTGTACAGTATTGAAGTTTATGTCTAATGTTACTAACACAGCACTGGAACCTTTATTACTGGTTGCCAGGTTCCTTTGGGACAGTGAATGTCAATGACCTGTATTACTTTTCTCTGCTAGGAAGTAGATTATAAAGCAAATCTCGTTTTGCCGACTTTATCTGTCAGCATACTTTGTGAACTTTATGACATGGAGATTAAGCAACATCTGCACTTTAATTAGTGTGTTGTTTATCCTTAGATAACCTTCTAGATTGTTAATGGAGATAGGCCTACCCACTGATCTTTGTGGTTTCCTCGCAGACATCTCTAATCAGTTTGTTGCCTCACTGTTTATCTCTGCTTTTTATAAAATGCTGAGCAACAAGTTTTGATCAAAGCAGTAATACCCATATCCAGACAGGTTGGAATCAATGACTATAGTCTGAAAATTAGAATGATATGTTTCATTAAACTTAAGGAAGGGCCCAGACAAGTTAATACTTCTGCAGAACTGAGCACCTGTATCTCTTCATTGCATAGAATCCCATTCATCATACTGCCTTTATGTTTGTAGCATCATTTAAAACAAAAAAGTGTTACCTGGAGTTTCTTAATTCTCTGTTGCTTATTATTCATGTTGTCTCTATTCTTAAGAACTCAAGAAGGTTTTATTACTTTCAAATTCTATTTGATCAGATTAGAACATCTTTTAGAGATGTCAGTTATTTCAGAAGCAAATATTTATGCAGAAGTGAAAAAATACAAACAAATGAGACTGGAACTGAGGATCATGGCAGTACAAGAACAAGAATAGTTAGAATTTGCACAGAAGAGTCAGGTAATCCATTTGTCTAGAAATTAAAGGTACTTGTGGATACAGATAAATGGCAGACAGGTGAATGACACTGATGAGGCAGTTTTCTTAGAAGACATTTAAAGTATATTGGAATATCCCAGATCAATAGGATATTGTGATGTCTGTAATAAAATACAGTTCAAAGACTGCTTGGTTTCCAGTAACCCAAAGTTGAGAGTGAACAAGACTATTTTGCAGAAGCAAAGCTTAAGTCATGAAAAGCAGATAATCTTTTGCTGTCCTTTACATCAGCGAAGGGATATTGAGCCTACAATTCTGGAAGAAGCTGTAAAGTCAACTAAGTTCACTAAAATAGTGATAAAGGACAATTTAACCACTGTTCATAGTAGACAAAGTTTAAAGACAAGAAGACAAGGTTTAAAGACAAAACTTAGAGATACAATCAATGAAGTAGCTTTTCCTGGAGTACAAAAAAGTGAGATCACTCTCTGCATAGACTGAAATAACTTGCAATAGCTGGTTTAAGAAATTCTTACAGTCAAGGCACACAGTCTTTTAGTCTGACATTTTTGGGAAAGGGATGGTTCCCAAACTTGACGTAGTAACAATAGGCTTTAGAAAAGAGAGATTAAGAAACAAGAAGTAATCAAAAATTCAGCAGTCAAGAGGAATGATATGAAAAGGCTTAGATTTAAAATTGTGGGTACTTAAATAGAGACTTGTAGCAACATGGTTTTTGTCATTTGGGTCATACACCACTCCCTGACATCATGCTCTCTCCAGTCACTGAAATCCTGGCTGCTGTTTTTATCTATATCCTCTTCCTGGGCACTAGATACAGCAGGACAGTTTAAGAGTATTGGTTTCTTAAACTCTCTGAAGGAGTGGGAGATGTCAAAGGGTTACAACAGACTTTCTTTTTATGGCTGTGCTCTGGTATATCATGATGGATTCACAAAAGGTACACATAGCCATGCATAACAAAGTACAACAGGGATGTGAGATAATTGTGAGTAGACACTTAACTTTAATCATCTGAATATTAAAAGTGTACTCCATCCTAATCATTTAGGGTCTCCCCATAGTGAGTGCAGAGTGAGCATGTGCTTTATGAGAATAATTCATCCTACTCACACTCAGTGCCCACCGTGGAGTACAATGAATTGCTCTCTGGAAATGCTCATTTTGACTGTAGAGGGAGCCCAGGTGGACAAGTTTGAGAAGTGGCTCATGGGAGTCTGGTGAGGTTTAACAAGACCAAGTGCTGGTGCTGCACTTGGGTCAGGGCAACCCCTAATACCAACACAGGTTGGAGGGTGAAGGGATTGAGAGCAGCCTGGCAGAGGAGGACTTGAAGGTGCTGGTGGATGAGAGGCTGGGCATGACCTGGCCATGGCACTCATAGCCCAGAAAGCCAAACGTGTCCTGGGCTGCATCCAAAGCAGTGTGGATAGCAGGGCAAGGGAGGGGATTCTGTCCCTCTGCCCTACTCTGGTGAGACCTCATCTGGAACACTGAATCCAGCTCTGGAGTGCCCAGCACAGGAAGGACATGGACCTGTCAGAGAAGGGGCATACCAGGGCCACTAAGATGGTTAGAGAGATGTATCACCTCTCCTGTGAGAGAAGCTGAGAGATTTGTGTTTGTTCAGCCTGGAAAAGCTTTGGGATGACCTACTTGTGGCCTTCTAGTACCTTGAAGGGAGCCTACAAGAAACACGGAGAGGGACTTTTTACAAGGGCTTAGGGTGACAGAACAAGGAGGAATGGCTGAAAGAGGGTAGGTTTAAATTAGGTATTAGGAAAGAATTCCTTACTGTGAGGGTGGGTGAGTCACTGGAACAGAAAGGTTGCCCAGAAAAGTTGTGGGTGCCCCATCCATGGAAGTGTTCAAGGCCATGGAGCTGAGCAACCTGGTCTAGTGAAGGGTGCATGGCAGGGGGATTGGAAGTAGATGACCTTTAAGATCCCTTCCATCCCAGACCATTCTGTGATTCTAATGCAGAGTGGCCACCCAGCTGTAACTTGCTCGGTCTCAAGGAGATTAATGCCAGTCAGTAAAGTTTGAAGATGGAAAGTGGAAGTGCTAGTAGAGAGTTCGTACAGTAAATAAGGGATGTCACAAAATCAAATAGGAAATTATTTTGGGTGTGGGAGAAGAAAAAGTTAGTATTGAAATCAAGGAGTACTTGGACTATGAGAATTTAGATGGAAGATGAAATGAGTATTATGGGGGAAATTTTTTTTAACCAAAGTCTCTCGTATGTAGATTGTTGGTAAGAGCTTGTACAAGGCACTTGTTTTTATCGCTTGGCAAAAATTATGCACTTTCTGTAATAGGAGAGTTTGGGTTTCTGTGAAATTTACTGACTTCAGACAGTCTGCTTCTAGTTTGTGTTTGGTATTGAAGTGCTAAAGGGAACTGGTTGCAGCTGGGATGGATTGGCATTGCCTGCTTACCCTGCACCCAGTTTTACGCTCCAGCAGAAGCCATTTTGGTCAAAAATTGTTAATGTTTTACAAGAGGAAAAGTAGCTGATGATGTGTGTTGGAGATGGCCGCTCATGTGGTCTACAAGTAGTTTAAGACACCTTTCAAGTCTTTCTCAGTTGTGGTTTCTCTTTTTGTCATTACTCCTCACGCTGCCATACTGATCTCATACAGGATTTGCCACTAAGTGGGTTTATTATGTCATTATTGAAAAAATTCTGATGCTGCACATAGTTTCATTACCTCAATTTCATTTTGAGCTAATTGCATGATTGTACAATTGCAAATAGTTGGAAAACTCTGCTGTCTAACTTACATTCCAGTCTGAATTATCCAAGACCTGAGTTTTTGGAAAGCAGGGGTGCTATACCTTTATTTCTTGGAATAATTTTGGGGGAATTTTTATTTTTCCATAATCTCAAAACATGTCAGCCCACACTGTTCAGTAATAGCTTTCAAAATGAAAATCAGTCAATCAATATTGCTAAAAGATTCTGCTCTGTGATTTTTTATGTTGTTTGTTTTATAATTTGACATAACAGTCTTGAAAACAGTTTTGCTTATTGTGGACCTACTAAGACAGTACAGTAGTAGTAAAGTAAATAAGATGCTCTATTAAGCTGTTTGGATATGCGTATTACATATGTATGTGGGTATATGTGGGAAAGGAAAATGATGAAAATGTCAAGATTTGACATTTAAATTGAGAATTATTATTTTGTAACATGGATTAGGATTGTTAGACATAGAGGACTGCAGTTAGTTTATTGCCTGTGCTTTAAAAATGTGTGAACTGTTTTCTTTTTTTAGGTTTAAAAAAAATGGAAAGGCGATGAGGGCAAGTCAGGAAAAAAGCCATCCCAAGAGCTAATGGTTTTTAAAAAGTTGCATGACATTGAAAATTGGAACATGGAACTGAAATGCCATCTCACTCTTAAGTATAATAAAATAGTACATTTTATTAAATGTGTTCTGGAAAGAGTAAATAAAAATTATAAATCCTAATGTCAGTGGCAAAGAGCCCAGGCATCTTTTGGCATCTATTGCCTTAACCTCACCAGGGCAGCAGGCAATGGAACAGGGAGTGTCAATGTTTAAAACCAGGAGAAGTAATTTTTTTAATAGATGGCTTTTTTCTCCGCTTGTTTGCAGTACAAATACATATTTTTAAAGGCTTTAGAGAATATTTAGATGATGGGATTGTGTACCTCCTTTTAATACTGACTTTTTAAAGTTTTCAAATCTTGCAAAATTCAAGATCACTTTAATCTTTTTCTTTCAAGCATGAAATTGCCATCCCTTATCAGCATTAGTCACTCAGTTCAAGAACTCAGTCATCCCAGAGCACATCCTTTGTACAAAAATATTGCAATATCACTTGTCAGCTTTTTAAATGGGGGCTTTTTTTGAAAACCCTGTTGAGTTCTTGAAGTAATTCAACTACAGTTTTCTGAACGGACATGGATAATCATGGCTTTTCTAATATATTGATCACGGTTATTTTCGGAAGCCTGAAAAAGTGTTCTTGTGCTTTGGAAGATCTAAATCCATGTCACTTCTCTGCCTTCTGGGGTGAAATTGTGTGAACTGTACTGTGTTTAGATGAGTAGTTGTCTACCATGAGTGCTTGCATATGGAAGCATCCATGGAAATGAAGACTACTGTATCTTCCTGGATTTAGCAAAAAATAAAGCTCTACTGTGTATGTTTTTTCCAATGGACTTGAGACAGCTGTTTGTCAGTCAAATATTTTCATAATCGAGACACAGATTTTTATATTACAACATATAGATGCCAGTTGCGATGTTTGAGAACCGAGATATGCCTGCATGAAAAGTAGGTAAGGGAAATCACTGGATAGTTTTCTTTCTTCACAGAAAGTCACTTCAATTCTGCGATAGCTCATGAAGCAGCTGAATGGACCTTTATAAAACATGTGAACTAAGTCACTTGTAAGTGGAGACAGCTGGGGTCTATTTAATATCCTGTGTAAAATGGTAGAGGTCAGCTTCCTGGAATAACTTAGGAGTTTTATTTCACGAGTATCCTACTGCTTCAGGGACCTGGGGTGATGGTAAGGCTCTCAAACTAAAGTTCACCATAAGGAAAAGTTTCAGGGCTGGAGGTTTCCTAGCTCTGCATTTGCTGTGGAAGAGTGGGAAGCATCTTGTGGCCTGCGGTATCTACACATCCTCAATGTAAATGTCTGTTGTGTGAGTGCTTATTAATGCAGGCAACTAATCTCAGTTTTTTCTTCCACTCCACTCCTATGTTGTGATTTAGGCTTTGGGATACTAATTGAAAAGCACTGAGAAGTCATTGAGAATCATCGAGACTTTGGACAACAAGTGATTCCCAAATGTACTGATTACCCTAAATACCAAGATTATTTTGTAATTTGTGACATTTGTTCCTAAATCCTAAATCTTGACAGTTTTATGATGTCTTTTTTTCTCCATGCAATTAATAGAGCCATATCTTTACTATCTAAGATTGTACACTTTCTTAAGGTGTTCCCTGTATTTATTCAATTTTATTAGTCCTTGAATTTGGAATCTTATTTTATCTCCTGTCTCCTTCTATTCCATTGTGTGTTGGACATGTCAGTGAAAAAAAATTATCTTTGTAGGCCAGTATCACTGGTAACTGTTCACTCATAAAGAAGTTCAGAAGTTACATGGTAGAGCAATTGATATAATTGGTAGTTCAGTGACATCTTAATTAAATACCTGTGCTGCAGTTAGCCTGAAGATTCATTTAAAAAATTGTACATTTCTAGTGATGTCCAGCATGATTACATACTTTTCGTATTTGTGACAATTTGTCTTTTCCTTGACTGCTTTTTAAAATTGAAGATAAACAGAAGCACTAAAGCAGAAGTAAAAGGAGTAATTGTTTCTGTTAGATGGGAAAAAGGTGAAAAATAGGGGGAAAAAAGCAGTGTGTCGCTGGAGTAGGCAAGCTGACCACAGAAGAGGCTTTTGTAGACTGTGGTGGTTCTGTGGGCCCTGTATTGAGTGTGCCATTGCCTGTTTAGTCAACTCTACGAAGGCTCAAGACCATCAGCTGTGGTATTTTTGTGCTCTTTCTCCCAACAGAGATTAATAGGGTGGTTGTAGAGTTTAAGGATGGAATAGAGAAAGTAATGAGGAGCAACTCCTTCAGCCCTCATTGTCTCTTGACTCATTCTTGAAATGAAAATAATTACATTAATGGAACAGTTCCTATGTGACTTAGAAAGGGTTAGAACAATTTCTGTCTCACCCAGTATTTCACTGAAGTGAGAAAGGTAGATCCTGGCGTAGGGAATAGTGTAAGAGCGGGACACACATGAAGCGATAATTCCTGGCTAATTAAGGCTCTCACTGACGTCTCTGTGATCATAAGGAATCCGTGTCCTCTGCCTTGTAAGTCTGTGCATCATCTGCAAGCAGATGGGAGCCAGCCCTGCCTCACTCCCAGGCAGATGACTCCTGACTCGCTGATGCCATGAGCTGGCTGGTGGCCACATAGCCATGTTAGCTCCGGGAGCCTCAGCCATGGGGCTCCACTGTGCCCAGGCCTCCTTCAGCTCAGCCTGGGCCCATGCGGTCTGCCTGGGCATCACAGAGCACACCCTGCTCTGCTGGCACCACCTGGGTAGATGGACCTTGTTTTCATTTGCCTACATGTAAAAATGTTTTAGTGCTCCAGGAACCAGACCTTGTTTTGCGGGATTTATTAGAGTTTGCTCATTTCTTTCAGAAATGTGAATGATGATGTATGCAAAACAATCAAAATGCAGTTTTGCCGTGTGTTTACATCTGGCATAAACTGTAATTTACAAAATGCTGAATTTCTATCAAAACTATCCATACATTAAAATGTAAACCCTCATCTCATGCTGCTGAAAGACACCCCGAAAGAAACAGTTGCCTTTGCCCTGTAGTAATAAAACGGTCGAATAAAATTTATTGCCAGCTCAAAATGCTGCTAACACCTCATTTTCGTTGCCAAACTCTGCAAATAATCTTTATTTTGTTTTCTTTTACATATGTGTGCAAGAGTTTAAAGGAAATACTTAAAGAGCTGTATAGCCTGTAGAATACTTCACTCCATGTGCATTAATCTTTAAATGGTTGGCTCACTGTGCCATGTAAACTGGCTGGAAAAGGAGGAAATGTGTATCAGGCATCTACCTTAAGAACTGGAGGATGAAAACACCTGAGAATCTTACAAAAATAGATATTTTTGGTTTAGTTTGCATGTGCCGTGAATTAATTAAAAAAAAAAAAGCTTGATAGAGGAAATGACAAGACAGGCAAGGAGCTTGCATGGCCACATGTGAATGGCCATGAATGGGGAAAAGAGCACTATGATGTTCACCTCTTAAAACACTTGCAAGATGTAGTTCTGATGAAACATGTAAGGAATTTGCATGCTAATGGAAAAAAGGATCCCTTTTTATGTATTGAGTGTTTAAGAGCAATTGCCCCCAGCTAAATTTATTAAGCCAGAAGAATCTTGTAAATTTCTATTGAAGATTTATTAGTCCCATTTGTTTCTGTTCTTCAGAACACGAATATTAAACTCTATCCTGCAAGTTTGTCACAGGTGAAATTCTCTTTCAAATTAAAGGAAATTCTGGATCTGAGCCAAAGTCAGTTAAATACATGTACTGACTTCATGAGGCCTAGGTAAAGGCTCTTGTATGCTGAGCTGTTTAGGATTGATCCTGGTCTTTGAGGGTTGAGTGAATAGGGCAGAAATGTTTTTAGTATATTTTTTTTCTTTTGACCTCCCTCTCATTTTAACTTCTACATGGAAGAAATATTTTAAAATAGCTGCAGAAATGAACTGAACAGAACCTGTAATCCCACCAAATAAAATTGCTCAGTTACAGTCTTTCTGGGAAAGAGTCATCTTTTCTA
>NW_008237226.1:3919878-3934074 GCF_000691975.1 Corvus brachyrhynchos | reverse complement strand
AAGAGTCATCTCTTTTAAATTCAGTTAAATTTAAGTATCTTGTCTAAGTTAGTCATCTAGACATCTTCCATAGCAAGCAGGGAGAGACAGTACCTTCCCCAGAGTGATTCAATCAGCTTACTTCTTTCCCCTGAATAAATGAAGACCTACATGATCCATTTAAACTAACCACCAATCTCTGAGTAGCTCCATTACAGGAGGAATTCCATGGGAGCTGCGAGGAGAACTCGTTGCTTCACAAGCTGTGCAGGGCTGTGATATAGATGGATGGTGTTTGACCTGTCTGTTGATGGGTAGCCAAAGACTGCTATGTTCAATGAAGTTGATAGTTTTCTTGCAAGCCTTAAATCTGCCTTCTGCTGAATTTAAGTACTTTGTAGTCCCATGGTTTTGATACTTTGGTTTTAGAGTAAATATCCCCTCATGCTTTTCTTTTTCTCTTAAAGTTATCTGTTACTCTGCCACTCACTTTTTCTTTAACAATGCAACTTACAAAGAAGAGAGCAATGTTTACGTTCATAGATCTGGCTGCCTCACAAAACCTGGCCAGATCCTGATTGGTTTTTTTACCTATGTGAGCAATTGCCTTTGTCTTTTGATTTTTGGAAATCAGCTGAGTGCTGTTTACTTTGGGGCAGATGGGATGTCATTCGTAGCATGTGGAGTAGTGGTGACAGGACACAGTACAGTGCCACTGGAAGGTTGCTTGAGTTCGCTGTGCTCCTTTCCAGGTTTTGCTGAAGTGAATGGAGGAATTTCCTTTGTCTGAAGTTCATGGTTCCACTGGCATCATGGCATGCAGGAGTATTATTGGGAATACATCTGGCATCAAAGCCTGATCAAAGTCACTTCCCTTACCGCGTGTATACAAAAAGCACTGTGAACTGCATTTCTATTTTTATGTCTTATAATCTTATGCAGGACAAATTTGTGGAAATCAACGCACAAAGTGTAAGACACTGCTTGGATTTTCACTTTACTTATTTCTGAATATGGCAACTGCATTCACCACCTAACCATTTGAGTTGAAAGTGGGCAGATACATCTGATCCATTTTCAGGAAATTTTGAGTGAATTCATTTTGTGTGAACTTTCAGTTCTAGTGAATCCATAAACAGATTTTTTCAACAGATCTAGACATTCTTTAGAAGGTGTTTTCATGCAGTTTAAATATCTGATGTTAAATTGCTGTTCCCATTTTTAAGATAACAGGAACTATTTATATCTATTGCTGTTTTCTAGTCCCCCAGGTTAAGACTGGGAAGGCAACAGTTCACAGTTTTGTTCATTTCAGAATTTAAGGACAGACAAATGCTGTGATGAATGCCTTAGAATACATCATGACCGTAGTTTTCAGAGATGGAAGCCCATATTCAGGAATTGAGTACTAAGGGTAACTAAAAAGTTAGGAAGGAGAGATTGTGGTACAGATAAGGATGTTAAGTGCAAAAGGGGATCATGCATGTTGGACCCCATGTTGTAGAGTTCTCACTGCATGGCTAAAAACCAGATAGGGGTTGAAATGACAGACAGGGGTTTGCATTCCTCTATCCAGGTGATGACTGGCTGAGTATAAGAAAGAGGAAAGATACCAGACAGATAAGGCGGATGAAGCTTTAGGTGATGTAAACACTTAAAAATCACTCAGGTGCTTTACATGCTCCAAGTTAAGTGCAGCATAAGTTCTCAGGTAATTCAGGGCTGGTGGCTCATGCAAGGTCAAGATTTATGACGGGTTTACTCTGCACACTAGTACTCTGACTTCAGAACTGCTTTCTTCTACTGACAGGTCTAAAAAAATTTCATGCAGTACTACTCAAAGCTTGTGTTGTCAAGTCAACTGACCATGCTGTCATAGCAATAAACAGACTGGTAGGAGTTTGCACCCTATTTCCCAGTGGTGTTGGTTTCATTCTCTTACCAAGGATTTCCTTTTTATAGAGTCATTTAGAGAGACAAGAACTTTTTATGTAAGAAATGGTACATAATAATAAACCCCAATGTAAACAAATGGGCATGATAGTGAACCATGCAATGTTTTACTGTGGTTTACTCCTTTGTCTGCTAATTGCTTTCTGTTTAATACATGGATATACAGCATGTTACATTAAAAGGTCTATAGATTCCCTTAGTAATAGCATTCCCTGAATACATTAGAACAACACAAGTCAAAGAATTAAAAATAATGAATTTTATTTTCTTATTAACATCTCTTTTTACTAACATATACACTGCTTATTCACTTTGTGCATGTTTAGTATTGTCAACTTTAGCCAATTTAGCCTTTTGTTTTTCTTTAGGCTTTTTTTTCTTCTGATTTGTGCTCTTTTGCTTTAGCAATGGAATTCATGGTATTGTTAAACTGTGGAAGTTTTCCCCTTCTAAAAGTCATCTCTTGATCCTTCTTTGAGAAAGACAAACTGTTTGGTCCCAAATCTACCTATGAAACATAGAAATGTATTTTCTTACTAGGCTTTAATGTGTCAGTGTCTCACTGTCACTGTCTGCCAGTAACAGAACCACAGCAAAATATTTTGCATTTATTGCTCTCTCTCCCTTCCTCTGCACCATCAGCATCACAGCTTTGGACTCCTTTCAAGTGCTGCCAGTACTGGTCTGTCCTGGGAAGTGGTAGCAACATCGTCAGCACTCAGGTGTATTTGCAACCTTTAGCAAGGCCCCTTACTTTGCTTTTTCATTGTCTGACAACTGTTTCGGAAGGACTCTGTCAGGCTGCTTCTGTTCAGGTTACTTGTATTCCCGAGGTCTTAGCCTATGCTGGGTGGTTAATTAGCACCCAAACAGCACATGAGTTTTCAGTGCAGCCACCATCGTCCAGAATAATTGTGGCTGTAGAGTAACCTGGAGGTCTTTCAGAAACAGCAGCCCCTGGACTGATGATAAGCATCAAAACAGAGGACCTCTTCTGTCACCTTCTGCAGTAGCTGCTTCTTTATTCTTCGGTTCCCCCATGAATCTATAAAAAGCAAGAGTTTGTACTCTAATCTGCATTGGAATTACTTATAACCTTAAAAAAGCTGAATTAAACACCTCAGGAACTGCTGTGATACTGCAAAGGTTTAAAAAACTATATGAGATTGTACAGAGTATCAAACAGCACATTGGATTTTTTGCAGTGAATACTTTTTATGTGGAGTGAAGGGTTATTATTTCCTTTGTTATTTTTGATGTGTTGGCATCACAAATCTCATGTGTAGATAGATTACATTATTAAGCCACTGAAGAATGAATGATAACTTATACTATTGTAAAATCTTCTGAAGATGAGTTGTTTTTATTTAAAACTAGAAGAGAGATGATCAGCTTAGATTGAGTTGTTTTTATTTAAAACTAGAAGAGAGATGATCAGCTTAGATTTAGGTCCCGTAGGTCTGGCACAAGCATGAATTCCAAATGTAAACTGAAATGGGGAGTCTGTAACAAGCAGTTTGTCTGTGAGCTACAGTAAAGACTGGATTTTGTTGCATCTCATCTTGCATCGTGTACAGCTGTGAGTCCAGAATAACTTCTGGGCTCCTTTCATTTGAATTAAACAAAATCAATATTCAGGCATAAGTTTCAGTTACATGTTGAGGAAATTAGGGAATCTAAAAAGGAATGCAGGTGTTCCCTGAGGAAGGTATTACGAAGAAAATCTAAAAAACTTAACAACAGATGCAAACACAGTGCCAATGAATGGGAGCATCTCTAATTTGTTCTCTGAACTGGAAGCTTACAGAAGCTTACTGGAAGTTCACAGCACTGTATAGCGGCAGTGTACATGACTTTGAAAGGCAGTGTAGATTTGCTTGTTGAAGGATCACATGAGAGCACTATGAATAGGTCAGACAGCTATTGCTGATCCTAAACAATCTGTCAACGACTGTCTTCATAACAGGCCATGTTATTTTTCTGATTCAGGGGTAACTTGGCCTGTCCCTCGCCTGTCCTCGGACAGACTCCTTGGTACAGCAGCACACAGGCGTGTGTTTAGGCACCACCCAGCTGGTATTTTCCCTCGGTAATGTCAAGGGCTCAGTATGTGGCCAGTTTGGATAAAATCAACTGCAGTGCAATTATTCATGGACTGGTGAGGAGTTAAGCATTTTAAACACTGGTGAACTATAGGATAAGTCCTGAAGTGAAGTTCTGCAAGGCAGGATATAGTTTGAATTACGGAGTCTTACTAGATCCTTTTCTGGTCCTTGTCTATTAAAGATAATCTCCCTTTGCAAAGAAGGTGAAAGAGAAATGGCAGTGTGAGAGCTAAAGTAGACAGCATGCTGCTTTAAACAAAGAAAGGTGCAGAGAATATCTTGTCAGGCCTATTTTTCCTTGAAGTAAAACTCTTTTAACAACTTAATCTTTTAGTGGCTTGAGTGGCACACTGAGCAAACTTACTTGGCCTTTTCATCTTTTGGGCACAAATCTTGGTTTCTGTTGAAAATGAAAACTAGTTTTGGTGGTTTCATTGGAGCAGACATTTGTCTGCATCACAAAACCATTCAGTCTGGCACCAGAGCTCGTCATTGCTTGAGTGGGGCCCAGCGCAGGAGAGCAGGGGTGTCGCAGGTCAGGGCTGCAGTCGGGACTGAGCGTTGAACGCTTGCCCAGTCAGCCCACTCTATAGGACTTTAGCCAGTGCTATTTACTTCGCTTTCAAGAGCATCTGTTTCTCTCTGTCACTTTGTCTGTCTGTCTTCCTCACGCACACTTAAAGAACAAAAACCTCTTTTATACAGCTCAGCATTTTAAATAATTTTTCCAAGTCAGAAAGGGAGAGAGACTGGAAAAAATTACAGCACAGAGCTCAGCTTGCAGATGAACGATTGCCTTGTCATCCTAATGTCCCCCTTCCTTCCTTAAACCTCACTGGTGAGTGGGCTATAAGCAGCAGTATTGGCTGGGCTCTGCTGGAGTAGGTCTCCAGAACAGGACTTTCTGCTGCCTTGCTTTCATTATACAGTTGCTTCTCTGTGGTAGCTAATTCTGCTCTGCGCACAGGAGATAATGACTGAGTGACTTGAGAGTTGAAAACATCTATCTACATAACATCTCCCTGTCCAAGATAAATTGATTGATTTTATCTGATGTTAAGTTCTCCCTTTACTGCTGTTTGCCTGAAAGAGATTTCAGATTTCTCCTGGAGACAAAAGGTGAACCTGCTACTCTTTCCTGGAAGGGTGGCAAAGCAGGAGAAATGTTCACTAACTCCAAGAACCCAATAGAAAGTAGAGAATAAGGATTTAAGACTTAAAGTTGCCATGAACACTGTAGACATACCCAAGCCTATTTTATTTAATCGAGTTCGGCTCTGGGCACCTGACTGTTGCTGGATGGAGCTGACTGGTGCTGGAGGCAGTGCTGTGCCCTCACGCTGTATGTTTCCTGTGCCGAGGTGGTTCTATTGGCAACAGTCAAAGTCTGTCTTATGTTGCAGCCTGCTGTGGAGGCATATCTTAAGCACTGATACTCATTGGGGAGGCTGCAGCTGGAGTGACAAGCATGTTGGGAAGCTCTTAAAGACCCCATTTGCTTCTGAAAATGGAACTTAGGTCTTGATTACTGTGTGGCTTTACAAATGTTATACCAGGAAAAATGCAATTTGAATATGAGATACTTAGAATTTAGTGGCCTGTTCATCTGCATGTGTGCTTTTTTTCCATCTGAAAGTGTTCTACTAAAGCTCCTTTGAGCAAGAAAACTCTACATCTGAAATACCAGCTTTCAGAGGCAGAAGTAGGTGATTGCTGATTAAAATGAGACAAAGCAGTATGTCCTGAACAAAGGGAAAGACCTCTGTCATGTGTTTCAGAGTGGGAAGCTCTATTTCCTGTTTTGCTCTGTGGGACTTGGTTCTCCTTATGCACATGTTCCACTCCAGTTGCCCAGCTGTTGTCTTCTTCATCTGAAAGATGACCACTTTGTTACAATCCATTGGGTATTTGTGATTCCAAGTAGAGACTGATTTCTGTCAGCAGTCTTTTTTTGCATCAAAAGTAAGAAAGGAAAAGATAGCTAATATTAGAAGTAAGGGTAAAACTGGTTTCTTTCAAAGAGTACGTAATTTATAAAGTTGGGATGAACAAAGGGCTTGCTGCTGAGTGACTTCCTGAGAACACAAGAGTCTGAGGCTGCTGCTGAAATTTGGACTAAGAGGACGACCGACTGTCGTTCTTCAATACTTCTAGGTATGAGAGGCAGAAATTTTCTGTGCCCTTAAAACTTACGAACTTCCAAGATTAACCTGAGCCAAAGGCAGTAAACACAAAAGTTGTTCTGGTCCTCCTCCCCATATTTGTCAATAAACCTCAGTCATGGCCTGTGATAATCTTGGTATCCCAATCTTGTGGTGTTAACATAAACACTGTCAGTACACAAGTTCTGTGCTGGTTTTCTGTCATGTAGATAAATACCTTTCAGGGTTAGGCTGAGGCCACCAAACTCTTTTCATCTGTATTTTTGCTCAGATTTGTAAAATCTTAAAACTGGAGCATATTATTTTGCCACTGTTTACCTAACCACAGTCTTCTAAAGCATTTCTTCTACACATAAATCAAAGGCTCCCAATTCTCTTCCTCCGTTACGCATAAGCTAGGAAGTAACTCTTTCTAGGAAGACACTGTTCTAAAGAAAATTAAAGTAAATCTTTAGGGGCCAAGGACTGTTTTTTTTCACTCCTGTGAGTGACCGTACAAGGATACATACGTGTTCATGTTGGATTAGTCCTACTGCAGCAAAAATAACAGTAAGTGTCAGCAGCAAATATTTAATTTTGGTCTTCCTTTTGGCTATGATCCAGTTAATTTTCCATAAGTACCTACTCATATCAAACAGTCTACTCATTGTTTGACGATGGCCAAGAGAAATTATGTCCTACAGTTTTTTCCGGTCTTACAGTCAGGTCTGTCTTTTGGTATGACTGACCTGATCTCCGTCACTGTTACCTCAGTTTGCTCAGGAAAAAAATGTGTGTGCCACTTGAGAACGGGAAGCTTCACAGCAATTCTCAGAGCATCTCAAAAGCAAATGTAGTAACATTTAGGGACTTTCTGGGATCAGTTACCATCTACCAGTCAGTAGATGCAATAGTTTTCAAAGTAATAACTGTCTTTCTTATAAAAGCATTAGGTATTCGTATTGGAAAATGAAGGTGAACTGAGGTTGCATTTGTCAGATTTGATGCTGTAAGAAGCTATGGAGACTTCAAGGTGCATCATCTGGTTTTCTGCATGCAAAAAATGCCAAAAGTATTTTTGTAGGAAGGCAGGTATTCTTTTAGATTATAGAAAGATCCACTAGGCACTGAACACATAAAACAGAGACACAGATTTGTAGCTGATGAGCATCTACTTCAGAACAATTAACTTGAAAAAATGTCTGCATTAAAACACAGGTTCTCTGTTAGTGTCTCTTCAACAGTGTTCCAGTTCAGATCGACACGTTGGGCGGTGTATGACTCCCAGCCAAACATCTTATTAGATACTTGCAGGATTTCCCATAGCGGATCTTATTTAATCAAATAATTCAAACATTTCTTTTGGAAGTACAATGGAAGGGCAGGGCTTGTGTTTACAAAGTATTCAGTATGGAAATCCTGTATTAATTGAGGTACGTTTACTTCACTTAGGACAGTGTCCACATAGTAACTCTTTAAATAAAAGGCCTTTTGCTGTTGCCTATTCCAGAGAGGCAATCACATGCAATGTCAACCTGTCACATACAGAAAATCATGAGGAAATGGCTTCAGAGATGTGCAATGTAGGCAGCAGAGATGTTCCTAATTAAAGAAGACAGCTTTATGGGTGATATTCTCAAAGTGAATGTAAAAGAGTATAATTTATAAAAAGTAGTTTTATCCCTATGGAAACTACTAAATATAGAGGCTGTGTCTGTCTCAGTCTATTTCAGGAATGATTAGCAGGAGCGATGCCAGATGTTGTCATTCTGTAATGTCATGGATTCATATAACCTATATTTAAATTATTATCTTTTTAAGGTAGCAGGTCTATTTTGTGTGAGTAAACACAAAGTGCTTCTACCCAGCTCAGTGCAGAATCTGGAGCTTTTATGATTAACAGTAAAGCATTTAGAGTTTCACATAAAGAGTATATATAAAGGAAAGATAATGGTGTTACTCAGTGATAATATTACTACTCAGTAAAAGGTAACCAGAATTGTGCTTCTCTGAGTTCCTTATTTTGCTGTGCCAGAAAATGCCAGAATCAAAATAACCCACATACAGAAGAATTAACAGGGAATCAACATTTTCCTCCATGATGAGTTGGAAGTTATATGTTGCTTCTGTGTTTAATACAGTGAAATCTTTTTTCCTTTTTTCCTTGAATTATAACTCTGCTATAGTTGAAAAAATATTTTTGCCAGTGTGTTAAATACCTGGCAAAAGGGGTGTTCTAGAACATTTTTAGGTAAATGTAGGTCAACACAAAGGAATCATACAGTTGGAAATATTTTCCAGTGTTTATGTTCAGATGTTCAGACCTGTCTGGCTCCTCTCTATTTGCATGTGTTGGGGTTATAGGCAGTCCGGCTACATTCCATGTTGATTTATATAAATATATTGCAGATTATTAACCTCCAGCCAAATACCAGCAAATTTCACTTTTCAGGAAAGTATGTGACTTTTCACAAAGCTTATGTACTGTGTACAGGACGTGTACACCCCATTGAGGGAGTCTCAAAGAACGGTATCCATCATGATGAGAAATATGCCAACATATTTTCTCTTACAGTCACTATGTTACCATAATAATTAATGTTTGTTTGTTCGTATTATGATTACAGATTAAGTACAGATTAGTCTTCTAGTAGAGGTAGGGTGACAGTCTCTCCATGTTCTGGAACTCTGGTTCCCAATTTATTACTTGCTGAAAAGCTTCCTTAACCTAAAATGAATGTGCATGCATACATTTTCAAAAGATGGTGGATAATAAGCAATTTTTCAGTTTCTGACCAAAGATTATTTAGGAAATGCTGTCAAAGTGGGAGCACAGCCCTACCATGGTAATGTCAAGTTAAAAATACTGCTCTCTTGAGCCTGAATTACATTCTTCCCAGGTGGTTATGCCTATTTTAGTGTTTCCTTGTCTTGTGAAATATATTGAGATTTAAGGTAAGAAGCAAAATCTCAGTACAAGATCTCAAGTATACGTTTCCAGATTGTCTGTTTTGTCAGATGTCCTCTGGGAAAAGCAGGGACCCCCAAGGCTTTGTGTGTGATCAGTTGTGTTCAGATCCTGCATATAAAGCCTTTAGTCCTTCAACAAACAACAAAAATATTACTTGATAACATTACCAGAAATCCTGCACTTCTTAATTCTAATAAAGTAATTCTAAGGAACAGGGTGAAAGATAAAAGTAATGTGACAGCATCACTGGTATGATGTTGGAAAAAATAAGCCGTAGTATCAACTCTAGTTTGGTCTGTTATCAATGAGAGACTCTTCAGTTTAATTGTCTAGACCTTTTTCTCAGTAACTCCATTCATTTTTTAAATCTGCTGTCACCTAGTAGAAGTAGTGATTCATTTTACTGCCTCGCCTCAGAGAGAAATGCAATCTGATCTTAGAATATAAAATTAAATGAATAAGCACATGAGTTTAAAGTGTGTGAGCAGGGAAGAAATGTCCTTCCGGCTGTTTAGATGGTTTCCTCTTAGGATTTTGTAGAAGTGGGACTTGAGGAAGGATAGTGAAAGTCACTGGTATGAATATAGGTGTGAAGCATAGAATGATGGGCAGATGTTTTTGAAAAAGATAAAACAGTGGTTAAAGCTGGCATGGTAGATGGAGAAGATGAGAGAAATCCTACTTAAAAAGAGAAAACAATGGAAAATAGAGTAATCAGATAGGAATGTGGTGTTATGAAGAGCTTTGTAAATTATTTTGATATTGTGCAACAAGGTGAAATGATAAAGAAGCTTCAGTAAAAGAATGACCAAAAGTGGTGAAAGAAGTAATGACATCTTGTGCACAAAGCTTTTTTCCAAACTGTATACTGACTCTGAATTTATTCCTTGCATTGAGGAATTTGCAAGAGGGATCAGCAAAAAAATTCTGTTCATGCTGAAGGAGATTTAATTATAAAGCTGTATAATGGTATACGTGGGAATTACGTGGAAAGAAACTGAAGGTGCATGCAAACACTCTGTATTTTTTCTCAAAAATATTTCCTGCTTTTTTTTTTTTAATGACTGTAGGTACTGGAGCCTAGAATGTGGATAAATATCAAGGAATTTTCTGTATTAACTCTAGTTGCTGTGTCAAAAAATACATTCTTTTTGTGTAATTATTCTACATTCAACAGCTGATGAGTTCTTAATAATTAATCCTATTTCAGAATTCACAAGTGGAAGACTGAGATGGTAATTTTGTTATATCAACTGTTATCTGATGAATCAAGAGCTCAAAGATTGGTCTACCTTTGGAAGGCTCTTTTCCATTCTATATACTGGAAGAAATTTAAATAGACATGCTTGAGATGAAAGGTATGTCTGTACTGGTTGCTGTATACTTACCTCTTCTCTTCTTTTCCTCCTCTCAGATTGTTTGATGTGTGCACCGTGTCACGAACAGACAGAGAGACCAAGTTAACGTTAGTGTTTGAACATGTGGATCAAGACTTGACTACTTACTTGGATAAAGTTCCAGAGCCTGGAGTGCCTACTGAAACTATAAAGGTATTTAAGGAGAAAGATTTTAGAAGATAATATTTTGGAGATAAATAAGAGAGACAGACTGCATTTTGATTCCATAGTATTTTGTTACATCAAAATTGAGTAGTGCCCAGCTTGGGACATGAACTGCAGCACAAAGTAACAGATATCATTTCTTTCTGGAAATGCTGCACATGTGGTTTTATTCCTCTTCCAGAGTTCTAAATTGACTGAATCTCTACTGTTACACCAAATGTAGCATTCAAGCACAGGAAGGACATGAACCAGTTGGAGCAAGTCCAGAGCAGGGTCACTAAGTTGTTTAGAGGGATGGAGCACTTATCTTACGAGGAAAGGCTTAGAGAATTGAGATTGTTCAGCCTGGAAAAGAGGAGACTTAGAGGTGACCTAATTGCAGCCTTCCAGTACCTGAAGGGAGCCTGCAAGAAAATGGAGAGAGACTATTTGCAGGAGCATGTAGTGACAGGAAAAGGGGGAGTGGTTTAAAACTGAAAGAGTATGTTTAGATTAGATATTAGGAAAGAATTCTTTACTGTGAGGGTGGTGAGACACTGGAACAGGTTGCCCAGAGAAGTCATGGCTGCCCCACCCCTGGAAATGTTCAAGGACAGGTTGGATGGAGCTCTGAGCTACCTGGTCTAGTGAAAGGTGTCCCTGTGCATGGCAGCAGGATTTTTAAGGTCTCTTCCAATAATGCCGTTCTATGATTCCGTGATTCTGTGAAATGGTTAAGAATGACCTTTGCTTCCAGCTGCAGGCAGATGATTCTGTTATTGTTTAGGTGGAGACTACTTGAACCTTCCCTTAAAGGTGAAGTGCTGGATATTGTTAGAATGAATAAAATAAATCCTGTGCTCCTTATCCCTTTTCCTTTGCCTTTCATTTCCCCAAGAGACTGCTTTTGTTTTATGTCCTTCTTGCCAGCAGAATTTCTGTACAGTCTAAGAGCAAGAAATGTTCATTGTGTACCTGTGGTGTGCTCTGCAGAGGATGGGCTGAAGGGTGGGGGTAGTCATGACCAGTTGTTTTAGAAGCTGGGAAGGCTCTCAGTAACTGGGAGGACAATCATGAAGTTTTATTGTCATGTTATCTCATATTCTGCATCTTTAAGGGAGGACCTCTACCTAGGATAGGATGTGCTTGCATTATTGTTAATAAAATGCATATACCAACTCCTCTGCTTTTCTGGGAATTTCACAGCAAAGTGCCATGTTGAGGATTATAGGTTGAAGTGTTTGACAAAAACGTTTATACCTGGGAAGAGAAGCAGAGGGATTGATGTTGTTACATTTCGACTGTGTCTGTTTAACATTTCTTTTGATTTTTCTATTTCCATGAGGAGAAATCATTTATGCTTTCAGAGGTGCATCATCTTTCACTTGTATAAGTACTTTCTGGAAGTATGTTGTATCATCTTTGTCTGGCAAAAGTCTCCAGGGAGGAAAAGAAAACGTGAAAACTACTGGAAATTTAATTGTTTTAATAGTTTTTTAAACAACTTAAAACTTAGGAGGTGTTTGATCTTTCAGTATAAAATTAGAACTAAAGCAGATAAAGATCTATTCACTGTTGTCAAAGTCACATATGTATAATATCAGACAGTTCCAGCAACCATGTTTTTAACCAACCTTAGTGGATAAAATAAAATTTTTGGAAAATGGATACAGCTTTGATGCAGTCAGAAGAAGACTGGACTGTACCTGTTACATTGTAGAACTATTTTATGATAATGCTATTAAGGTTCTGTTTTCCTCCTAGGACTTTGAAGCTACTTACGTGAACTGTATTTCAGCTTAACTAACCTTGGGAAAATAAGATGCAAGGTGACTGGCGTATTATCTAACTAAATATATTGAAATTGATGGGAGCTGAAAGAGCAAGCCTCTGAAATCTCAGTTTGAAGTATCTTTTGATCTATGTTTCATTTAAAGGAAATACAAGACATGAGCACTGTACTAAAGTATTTGTGATTTCCAAAAATCCTGTTCTAAATTTGCACTATTAGACTGTCATATACATGTTTGAATATACATTTCATGGAGATTATATACTGATGAAGAAAATAGTTGTGCTGCTTACTTTCAAAAAGCCCTATTCTGCATACATGGTTTACTAGTTAACCCAGTTGCTATATCTGACAGTTTGGCACAATAAAATAGAAAAGCCACACAGAAACAAAGAGAAGCAATTTTGGTCTTTTATGTACAGTGCAAGTTCCACTGCAACTAGTGAAATTAGTAACTGTAAAATTCAGCTTGTGGTACATAATCTCTTTTTAAATGGGTGAGGAAAAATGTAAAATTGCTGTTTACTTGGTCATCACTGTTGATTTCAACATTTTCACAGTAGCTGATGTGTTTTTTCTTGAATCCTGTTTGGCACAGGAAAAGAGAGAGATTCGGTTAACCTAAGTTGCACCCTGTTGCTTCATGTTTGTGTCAAAACGCCCAGTTTTTGGAGGTACTTTTGCTGATAGTCAGGGCTGATCACATGAGGAAGGGTCTCAAGGCTTATTTTTAGTATATTTCAATACCTTTCTAATGATACAAGCTTTATGGATATTCCTGGTAGAAATTGAGAAAAAACATACTTCTCCTGGCTGCAGGGAAATACTACAATTTTGTAGCAGCTGAGCATTTAACCCAGAGCACATACATCGTTAAATGACTAATCTGACTTTTTATAGTTTGGCTTTTGAGGTTAATATGGATTTGTACTTCATTTATTTTCCAGAATTGCAGACAATTTGTGTAGAGTATTTCCCCTCACTGCCAGCACAGTACAAAACAACTGCCAGTATTGTAAGACCATCTGTTAAAGTTCTGCATGTGTCAGCAACACAGAAGTGCCAAATGAGCCAAGTAAGCTCTGGATAGCTTGAAGGATCTAATATACCTCTTTGGCACTATGGTGTAAAATCAACAGTTGTTAGTGGAACTTCAATGACATAAAATTACTATGAGAGAAGTATCAGCCCCAAAAGATCCTTTCTGTGTGAATTGACTACCATCATTACATAACATTTAGGAAAGGGAGGCTCAGCTTTTGCTGGTTTGGGGCATGCTGGGGTTTTTGGTTACCAGTTGTCAAGAAATATAAGTGACACCAGTACCATTTTAAGAACTTCTATATGTTTTGCAGGCAATCATCAGACTGTAGCAGTTCAGAGAAATTAACCATATTGATCATTTAAACACAACTAGAGCTTTTGTCTTAATGTTGCTCACCAATGCCTTTCTAATGCGTAATGTGCTGCAGTAGGAGTCACCCCAGAGGGTGTTTTAGAAAGATATAGACAGGTGTCCATGACATGGTAGAAGAGAGGTAGTTTCCCTATGTGATGTTGCCTGGTAGTGGGAATACTCACCCAGGATGTAGAACAGACGTGCTGTCTTCCCCTTTCTGTCACCAAGAGTGTGAATGCTCTCATCCATTTCTGTGGCTCTGGCTTCTGGGTTCTAGGTTATTCTGGACAGAGGAATTTTATATCTTTTCCTGCT
>NW_008237226.1:3903339-3919814 GCF_000691975.1 Corvus brachyrhynchos | reverse complement strand
CCTGCTGAAGCCCTTCCACTATTATTTAATGGAGTCTACTTTGAGCTAGAGATGGTGAACGCTACTCCAAGTACTTGTAGACATAGTGTTCACTTTTGAAAGAGAGCTATATTCAGCCTTTAATCTACTTAATAAGCCTTTGTAGCTGCTGGACTGTAGTCGCGCTCACACTTGCTGGCTTCCTCTGTCAGACCTGATTAATATATGTTCCATATGGCATGAATCAGAATCAGCGATGACAACATCTTCCTTCTTTCCTCTCTCCCCATCGTCTCCTCCCTTCTTTTCTTCATGGGATACTCTTTAACTTCGGTGCAGTTTATGTGGAAATGGAAGGTATGAGTTCAGTTTCCTTTGGACACAGCTGTTAGTCATGCAGAGGTCTTTGGTAACATTAATGGTCTTAGCAGTTGAGTCTCCAAGAGACTTGGCTCATTAGGAACTTTTGTTAGTTGACGTAAGGGCAGTGGAAGTGGGAATGACACGTCTGCCACAGAAAGATGAGGGTTTTTTTAAATAGGTAACAGACCACTAAAGCATTTTGATGTTCTAGCCTTTGTGTCTGGAGCGTGTTTAACCTGCGTGGTCACATTTTTGCTTGTGAGACTGGCATGGGGTTTTTTTGCTCCCAAGTAATTTTGATATGGATATGGTTGTTGTAACACTAAGTACATTTTTAATGTGTAAATCTTGCATATGCAACCAAGATATGTTTATTGATTTAAGATAATGCAGTGTATTTAATAATATTTAGCTTTAAATTGATCTCTGTGTGTGATGGCTTAGTATATAAAGCTGTACATTAAGTTGTTATGAAATGGTTTTTTGGAGTTCCTTCTGGTCATCTTGTTCTGCTGGACCAAAGAGTCTGTAACAGTGAGAGGGAACAACAAACTGTTACTGAGGTTCTTTAATTTTAGTAATGAACAAAGTTAACTTTGCGAGGTAATGTCATTATAAGTAGACTTGTGGCTTCTTGCAGTAGTTTTCTTACAGAAATTTAAAATTTAGGCTACATGTGCTAAGTGTGCTGTGCCTGTTTCAATCTGGCAGTCAGAACAGGAGGGAACAGAACAAAGGTCTCCAGTATAGCAGGTGCATATGTTATCTGTCATAATATGTTGCAAAATCCAGGAATGTCCTTCTACCCAGGTCTGTGATACGTGAATCTTCATGGTATTCCCTCCAGCCTGGAACAGGGCAGTGGAATCACAGAGTGAGCAGGGTTCAGTGTATATGCTTTTCTCTGTTGTGTCCTGATTCCTCACCCAAGTGAATGCTTCTGTGAATGGGTATTTTTTGGATATTTACTTCTTTGCACAGAAAGCCTATATACCCATCTGATTCAGGTATGCAGATTTTGGTATTTAGATGCCTGAAATTTAGAAAGTGCAGCAGTGAAGCTAATTCCCTTTTGTGGGCTTATCAGATAGTAGCCCATAAATTGAATTTTTAAATATTAGTCCCAGTCATAGAATACATGTTATTGTTGCATCCCTGTGCATGTCCTTAACTTACATTACCTGCTATCAAACCAGGCAGACTGGTCACATCTTTGCAAGACTCTTAGAAAAATTAATGTGAAGATGCTGTTTCTCAGAAAGCAGACCAGTGTTCACTGTTGTGAGGTGACTCATCAGCCATATGCCATGGTTGTACCTACTCAGTTGATCACGTATGAGATGTGAAGCAGATGTCACACAATCATGCAGTTCTGAAAATAAATCAAGATGTTCCAGGAAAACAGTTTCACCAGTACTGAGAGTCTTGAGAGTGTGGCTGTATTTAACAACATCAAAGTTAAAAGTTAAAAAAAAGAACCTGCTCGAATTAATAAGAAAGATACTAACAGAAGAGCTGTTATTATCGTTTTCCTGTCAGTACTTTTATGGTAAAGAAAGAAACAAAACTTAGTGAGGAATTTGGAGTGTACAAATAATGGATCAGATCCCCAACTAATACTAAAAAGTGTAAATCCATTCAGTGAAATAGTGCCTATTTACAGCTGCTAAGGATTTAGGTTTTGTGGATTATTTTGCAACAAATATTTTTCTGAATCTGTGTTATAAATTAGAGTTGCCACTCAAAATAAGTGAAAAACAAAAGGACTGAATTGATATATCAATGTGGGATAAATCTTTTTTTTTTTCTTTTTCTGTTATCCTGCTGTTAGGGGTTGGACTTCTGCATTAAAGGGTAGCAGAAGAGAGAGCAAGTGTCCTGTACAAGCTCTGAAAGAACTAAACATTAAAAAATGGATGTTATCCAGAGTGGTGGTTCCCTCTGTTGTAGGTGGAGTAATTTCTCCCCATACCATGCTGCATGGAGAGACACAACCACATCTCCTCTGGCTGGTAGCACGTAGCAATGTACAAGCTGACCAAGGGGTTAGGAGGAGTTACTATGTGAATAAAGGGACTGACTGCAGCTCAAAGGATGTAAAGGATGTTATGCAATATAGTCTGATATCCACATACCCACACAGTTACTGCTTTAGCTTGGACCTTTTTACTGTTAGTGTACAGCCACTGATTTTAATTATGGTGGCGTAAAATTCTTGAAATTTCTACCGTTTCCAAATTCAAATGCAAACCTTTTCAATCTGATGACAATGTATAGTTGTTTTTTGCAATGCTGTAGCCTGGGATTCCTCAGACCTCCATTGCTTGCAAACTGAGAGCTCATAAAAATGTGAGGCACTCCAATAATTTTAAATCACTCTGTCCTGACTAGAGTGATTTAAAATCAGTGGAGCGCTTCACATTTTTTCAGTTGTTCCAGTTTGGAAAGCAGTCGAGCAACACTGTAGCATAATGCATGAAAGCAACCTGCCTGAAATAATAATTTTAGTCTTTCAAAACAATGATACTGAATTAGAAATGTCACTGTGAAATGATGTCTGTCAAGGGCTCTGTAAATAGACATGTCAACCTACTTTTCTTTTGTAGTCCAAACTCTGAAGGCAGCAGTGCAGTCCAGTAGGGCCCTAAGGGACACATCCTTTTTGAAGTCAGAAGGAAGCTATTGTTTTCAATAGATGGAGGGCCAGAAATCATCTTTATTCAGAAAGTCAAAGGGAATTAAGAAACTGAAGGGATTTTGAATTGTGGGCAGGGAAGGAGATTGAGCCTTTGGTAGAACGGATTTATGATCAAGTCATTGCAAAATTGCAGTATTACAAACACTAGAACTGAAGTGTTGCTATCAACTTGTTTCATTTCTGTTAGTTCAGCAGAGCTGGGCATGGATGTGATGCATAAAAAACCTTATGGATCCTACTGCTCTGCATTCCCTTGAGATTCTCAGATTGTTAATGACCCTGATTTTTTGCTACTGGAACATCGGTGTGGTACCAATTGCTATGTGAATGCTTTGATGACGCTGAAAGAAAGGGATCACGTGGTAGGAATAATGCTCAAGCAAGTATAGAAGTGAGGCTAAGCTGCCAGGCAGCGTGTCAGAGACAGTGCTGTACTGTTCTGCATCCAACCAGTGGCAGTTCCTCCAAGTGGGAAGTATTTTTGAGATGCTTTCCTTTGTCTCATGGTGGTGGTGCACAGTTGCAACTTGCTCTGCAAGCACATCCTGCCTCAGTGATCAGCAGAAGTGTCACTCATGTTTCCAGAGTCTTTCTCTTCATCAAACACAAGATGCCACATTTAAAGCAATTAAGAGAAAGCTGGTGCAACTTAAGGTGCACATAAAGCAGTCACAGAACAACAGACTGAAATCTTCGGATTTACCCATGTTCTAAATTTGCTTAAAAGCCATATGCTACTTTAGAAAAATAATTTGAGGGTTGGTCTGCAGCAGATGTGAGATAAAGAGGAGATGTTCAAAGAGCCATTCTTGACTTTTTGCGGGGACAGATAAGAATCACTTTTTTAATAGTAGTTTCTGCACTGGAAGGAAATCAGTCCCCTATGCAGTACACCCACAAAGTTGTACTTCATACCAAAAGAAGCACACAGAGATGGGAAAAGTAGACAATAGCACAGATTGTGACAAGGTAGATACTTGGGAAATCTGAGCAACATACTTGTTCTTATTGAACTCCAGATTCTAAGGGTCAAACTCAGCTGATCTGGGACAAGAAGCATTGTGGCAGAACACATTTATCATCTCTGTCAACCCAAGTTACTGCTGCTTGGATTCTCTAAACTAGAATGTTTACAAAGTGTCTATATTTACTCACAGCACTTATAGAGCCATAGTGTAAAATAATTCAAAAGCTGGCCACAGACAACTCATAGCTAATAAAAGATAATACAGTAATCAAATAAGTAATTTTTCCTTAAAACTGTTTTCTCTATTCCACCCCAAGAGAAATTTAATAATTTTGGACTAGCTGTGTACACTGTTTTTATGCCAGTGAATAGGCAGGTTATTGTATCCCACGGTAAAAATTCATTTGAAGCGTGTTACTTTAGTAGCATACTGATTTAATCAAGATATGTTTTGTTTGTTTCTTTTCCTCCATAGCAGATGTATTTAGCTTACGCCAGAAAGCAAAATTCCATACAAATGGGCAGAGATGGAATTTTTTTGTATTACATGTTTTCATATGTAGAATGTAAAGTCAGCTTTAAGAATTTTTCTATTATTTATGAATACATAGGCACATAAACACACATACATGTATAAACGTATATTGTAAAAGTCCTCTAACACATTTGCAGAAAAAAAAATACGGCTATTTGAGTGAGAGAAAGGGAAACTATTATCATCACTCTTCTGTCTCCAGAGTTCATTTTCTCAAAATAGGTGTGGCCCAGAAAAGGCCAGAACTGGCAATGCAGATGCTTAGAGTAAAAAGTACACAGATACATAGGGGGTAGCACCAGCTCTCCCTGCTGTGCCTAGAGTGGTCTGGTGTATATTGCCTTTACGTGTCTACACATGAAGGCACATTGTACATACATGTACACACACATACACATGTGGGCATGTGGGTGTGTATGTATGAATATATATGTATGTGTGTGTGTATATATACAGACATGTATGTGCTGATTCCCTGAGTCCATCCTATAGCTCATCACCCAAGACAGCTGAGCTGTTGCATTCATAGGGAAGGAATAAAACGAGACCCAGCTGAAGCTGTGCCTCTCCCTCCTACTCAGTGTGTCAGATGAGACACACATGGAGAGCCCCTGTCCCACCCGCCCCTGTGGATACCAGAGCACACATGGTTCCTCCCTGCTTCCTGTCCTCAGGCCATCAGGCAGGAAACTGCAGAGAAGCCCCAGCCAGGGGCATCAGCCAGCTACACTCAGCTGCTAGAGCAACTGAAGCCAAAACCTCTTAATACTCAGAGCTGCTTTCAGTGATTTCAACTCCATGTTCTCTGCCTGTTCTATTCCTATTTTCCCTTTCCTCTTTCCATCTTTCTCTTTCACCTTTTTTCCCCTCACTTTCACTTCGTATTTACACAGTAAAGTATTCTTCTGTTCTTTCCCTTCCTCTAGAACTTTTCTCTCCATCACTGTTCTTTCCATTTCACCTATGCTGTCCTTACTCTACTCCCATAAAAGTGTAGCATCATGGACCTGTCACACTGTTTCTCCACCTGGGGTCTGTCTTGCCCATTTTTTTGGTGAGCTTTTAATGGAAGAGGCTCTGTGAAAAGCCTTGACTTTGGTGCCCACCATAATAGGTCCTCCTTTTTGACTGGCCTTTACGCAATACCTTGTTACACATGAGTCATCATAATCAGATCCTACAACAGCAGTATTGGTGTGAAGCAGTGCTCTTCCACTGCATTGCTGTTTCCCCACCACAGCGACTTCACACATTTACACAACTGCTTCTTTTATGTATCAGTGCTCTGTAATCAGCGTATGGTTCATGTTACAGGTTTCTCAGGTTTCAAACTGAAATAAAATGAGCTTGCTTCCATTTCGAGAATATCCTTTTTGAGAAGTCCAAACAAAGACACACATTATTAGTAAATTCGCAAACAGCTGCCAGAAGACAGAAAATTTAGAATGGAAACACGAGTGAAATAACAGAAATACTCTTTGTTGTTTGTTCTTGGTGCAACAGCAAGGGAAAATGTTTAGAAATTTAAATGATTGATTTATTTGTAGTTTTAATAAATCAGACATGGTTTTGGAGCACTTGCCAATGTTGCTACTCCAGAGCACAACTATGGGTCAAATCCTTCTGTGGTGCAGCTGTGGGATTCTTAGGGTTCCTCTAGGAGTGAGTGTGGGACAATGCTGTTAGCAGCAGCAGGCAAGCAGTCTTTCATTTGTTTTACTGCAAAGATGGAATCGTTTGCCATTAAGAAAGAGCAAATTACAAAGGTTCAAGCTCCTGGATCAAATCTGTCCTTCGTTTTTGGATTGGAAACCCTATCCAAAGACTCATAAACATCACTATTGTAGATTCTTTTTGCTTCTCTGTTACCATTACAGCTATACAGTACACCACTTACATCTGTACATATAAAACATTTAAACTCATGCTGGAATATATAGTTGCACCTTCTGGTTCAACTTCAATTCCAAAGGAAAAACCCCAAAGGGAGCAGAGGCTCTGCTTCAGCAAAACTTTTAAGCTTCTGCTTAATTTTATGTCAGCAGATTGCTCCAGTATTAAAAATGAGGTTGAAAGACTGAATTAGAGGAGCTAACAGAGGAGAATCAGTTGTTACCCTGTGATACTAACCTGATGAATTCTAACTTTAGAACAAAGAAGAATTGAAACAATTGTTTCCTTAGTCTCAGATTAGTCATAAAACATGTGTTTTGCTTGTGTTTAAATGCTTTGTCAGAGAGAAGATGTAGTCCTCCCTCAAAACTTATGTGTAAGCAGTGTCTGTGCATTTGCAGCCAGACTCCTGACTATTCACAAAAACTTGTCATAGCTGGTCAGCATGGTAAATTGACTCAGTAATGGCAAAGGGCTCCAGTGATCACAGGGTTTGGTGGACTATTTTGTTTATATCTGTTTTTCATTAATATCATAGCTGTTGTGGCCACAGAATATCCTATTTGCTTTCTTTGAAAATAATGACCCTTGAGAATACCCATTTCCAAGAAGAAGCTGTATTTTGCCATTGTGACCAACTCAATAAATGCCACTTGCATTCTGTCTTTATTAATGCTGAACAGTGTCTTATACCTTAAAGGGCCCTTTGAAATTAGTGGCTTAATTGCGAATGAAGTTACTGCTCAACAGTTTTCACTGTTGCTAAATATGTTACTTTACAAACAACGCCATAAAAATTCTAATTATTCTAAGATGTCCCACTTTTTTTTGTCTATGCAATAGGAAGCATTGCACTGTAACTTTAAAATACCAAAAATAAGCAAGAAGACACATTAACCATCTCTTAAGAGTGTTTAATTTCCAAGCCAATAAACTCAGCTGCTGGATATTTGTCCTTTGTTTTAGAATGTGATAGTTCTGTTGCATAACTACAATTAGGGACTTTCAGAACACTCTAAAATGTTACAAGATTCTGTGGATGGAAATGCAGGGTTGTTTTTAATTTAGTTTTACAACTGGGAAGGAGCACTGGAATGGCAGCATGTTACCTTTTTTTAACATTTAGTTTATGATTCATTCTAAAATATTCTTTCATTTGCAGTTAACATCAGATATTCCTGTTCTGACAAGCAGAGTAAATATTTTAGCAAGGACTTTTTAGAGAGAAATTTTGACAGTAACATACTCCTCCCTTAGTGTTACAAAGGAAATACTTGCTATCCAAACCCAGAGTTGGCATTTTAATGCAAATGGTTACAAAAGAATACACAGAATTTTACAAATGTAAAATGCAGTTAATGAAAGAGTATACAGATGTCTTTCATGTATGTAAGTAAAAATGCCTAAATTGAATTCTGAAAATGTCAACAGTGATCTCTGAACCATATGCTTGTTATTGCAGTAGTATGTTGTGTATAGCTGTCATTCAGTGAGAAACAACACAGATCAAAAGGGAAAATACATATAAAAACATTAAGTTAGAGGAGAGACCATGTTACAAAGCATTTTGTATTATGTTTTTGCCTTGATTAGAAGATACCGCTTTTTCTTGCTTTTTGTTTGCTCATGTAATTCGTGCTGATGTCTAAAGTGCTTATTGAAGACACAGGAACAGGAGAATAGAGGCCAAGCTGCTTGGGCTATAGTGAACCAAAACTGCAAGAGAGATGCATGCTTTGCAGAGAGTTTAATATGAAAACGAACCACAGTTTCTTTGCTTGGTTTCTGGAGCAGAAAGTCACAAAACAAGCAGAAAACTTCTGGTTCTTGATGGAATGGTTAGTTTAGCTTCCTTACATCATCTACTCTTGAGTATTTCAGACTAACCTCTTTTTCAATTAAACAAATTTAGACCTAGCTTGACTTAGCCTATCTCTGTGAAGCTGGGGCCTTGGAAAATATTACTGAAGTAGCTTTAGCCTTAGGTTTGCATTTTGTTCTTTTGCAAATGTGGTAGAGGTAACCTTGATTTGCTAATTAGTGAAGTCACGCTTTATTGTGACAGAAAACTAAGAACAGTCCTTCAGTGAAAATAACAAAGACCTACCCCATGGTGATTGATGAGAACGTTGTACGAGTGAAATGAGCTGGAAAGTCATCATCTTGTCTTTTCCTTTGCCACAGGAAAAGCATAACAGAGAGATTTCTTTTCTTCTGGTCCTGATAAGGAGTCTAACGAAGCATAAGGAGGGGTTACAGAGCATGGAAATGTGTCACACCCAGCTGCTCACTAGCTTGCAAAGCTGCAGTAAATAATACAGTTGCTATTTAATAAACAAAAGAAAACAGAAGTCCTTTGATAGTGATCCCTAGCCTCTCTCATTTGTCCTTCTGATGATACAGTTTGTTTCTACTTAATTGACTGTAGTTTTGGAATAGCATATAGAGTTTGATACTGTATTGTATGATTTGTAATTATTTTGTTGTTATTGATAGGGAAAACAAAAGACTTAGGTTTCTGGGACCTGATTCAGCAAAGTATAGACATATGTGGTCCAGGTTGTCTGGGTCATAGCTACTTTTTTTCTCATAGGTTCTCCATGAATGATTACAGTAAAGATACTCAAGAATACATGTAGTTTTCTTTTCCAAATTGCATAATCAATAGCATACTTTTCTGCTTGTCACAGGTTACACTTTGGAGAAGCAATATTGCATTTGCCATAAGCTGCATTTCTCACGATTGGCTCTTTTTGCACACTAACTTCTAATATACCTGTGTCTTAAAAATGTCTTAAAGTTTGTTTTGTTTAATGTTTGGGGAGGTGAAGGGACGAAATACCCGCTGCCTGTGAAATGTTGGAGGCCATCTTCTCCCCTCCCAAGAAGATTGTCAGTTCTCATGTTGCACCTTTCTTCTCACCCCCAAAGTAGAGCTGGTTTTTGTCTATTATGTTAAGATTAGGAAATAAGTAGGCTCATCACTCTTTGTGTCACTGTAAGTTGAAGATACCTACTTTTCTTTAGAATCAGTCAAGTGTTCAAAAGAAAACAAGGCAAGGTTTACACTAATGTGTGCTAATGTAAATCAGTGTTATTTCACTCAGAACTGGAGGGGCTGTGGCACATGTCACTCTGGGGAGGCTCAGCAGATGTGTGGGACCATGTCCCACCACTGCAGCCACAGCAAACATCACAGTCACATCACTGCCTGCTGCAGTTTGTTGTATCTGAAATGCAGAATGGGCTGCTGAGGAATCTAGTAGCTGGCATCTTCCAGTGACCTACTTCGCTTGGTTATCACCTGGGCTGTGGGAGGCAGCAACCCAAAGAGATGGAGTAGGACCACAGGCCCTGAGAGTGAGTGTAGAGTGGAATAGGGTGCAGTGCAGGCATGACAAGAAGGGTCAGAACTGGGAATGGGGAAGGAAGGGGCAACAGGGCTCATGAAGGGAGGAAAGAGACATGTAAAAGGAAAGGTAAGAGATAAGAGAAAGGAGAAGGTGATAGACCATTTAAGTGGAATGGAATGGGTAGCCATTCCCATAGTCTTTTGCTACCAGCAAACTTCTCATTCTCTCAGTGCCAACAAAAGACTTTGTATATATATGCTCAATTCCTCTTGCAAAATGTCTTCTCTTCGCCTTGTCTGTAGGATGAGGTGCTTGTCTGTTCCCTTTTTAAAGCTGTTGGTTCAGGAGCCCTTGGTTTTTTAATTCAAGTTAACAGAATTGCAAATTAATTGCTGCTGTAAACATGGAGAATAACTCAATCTGCTGAGTGCTTCCGAGAAACAATTGTGCTTCCAAGAAAACAGTATCTTGTTTCCTACTTTTAATTTAGGTGTAGTAAGGCATGAATAAGATGCTCATTCTGATATTTTCAGAGCTTAAACAATGCTTTAACAGCATTACAAAACTATATGTAAAGTTCTTAGATGGGATATCCTGGGCAAGCTGATTCCAGTAGGCCACTGTCCCCTCTCAGTTTTTTCTTGAAGCCCATTTCTGCCCATGAATGATACAAAATAAATCTTTCCTCTTCTGTATATCTTTGATTTTCTTGAAGGTTGTTAAGCCCTTATAACTGAAAGCAGATTCTTGCTCTTTGGAGTATTTAACAAACATTAACTAGTTAATCTTTGCAAGACTTGTGAATTAGTTAACCATTATCCCTGAATTTATAATATGGAGAGAGAGGCAACAAACTTAAATGTACTCCTATGACTAGAGCTGGGGTAGTAATAGACCCCAATGTTGAGCCATTGTACAGCACTGACGAGCATCACAGTTCTTCTGCGTGCCAAGTACACTACAAGCAAAAAAAAAAAAAAAAAAACCAAAGTGACTTTTAAAAGCTTTATTTATTACGTATTCCCTGGGGAGATTAGGAAGGGATTGTCTTCTTACTTTCCTCTGTGTTCACATCTTTAATAAAAACTGTTAACTGTTTATTAGAAGAGTGTCTAACTTTAGAGGATACTAGTATTTTGATGCCTGGTGTCATGCTGACATTTTTGTCTCAGTGAAGGTTGGTTACATCTCTCTGAAGGTGCTGTTGGTTCCAGTGAGTGTGGGAGGAAAATGGAAATACTGAAAAGCAGTGGGACCAGCTCAGGTCTTTGAAAATTGATGGGTAGAGTCCCGGTAACTTCCCTGGACTTCATTGTGCCTAATATGGGGCCATTTTCTTCCTCAGCATGCAAGTGCCATTTATGCCTATGCTGAATTCCTCAAAGTTTCTGTGATGGAAGCACTCAAAATTAGGTCCAAACTCTTCAGTAACCCCAATTTCTAATCTGAGAAAGTGACTCTGCTGTCCAGCCACCTCCTTTTCCAGTGTCTTGAGCTCTCATGTATCTGTATAAGCCACAAATATATTTCCTTATATATCAGGAGTTTGATCAGGCCTGTGTTATAATAAGTTTAAACAAGTTTTTCATTAAACAAAAATTGCTGGGATGAGTTTATAACTGTGAAGGAGCCCTAGGAATTAGGTGCCCAAGTCTTACTGATTTTAAATGGTGGTTGTGTTCCCGATCTCTAGGATCCTATTGACTGTTTTTTTCTTAGTTTTAAAAAAGCATAACTTGTTTTCATGTTGCCGTCAGGTGTTCCATCAAGAGTCTGTGCACTTTCAGTTGCTACTATTTAAAAAAGCAACTGAGGAGAGAAATTCAAGGAACAATCTTGAGCCTTTTCTGTCTAGCCAAGGATTTGACAGTTTTCAAAAAAGTCTGGGCTGAAAGGTGCAAATCTGCCTTGGATGTATGAGATTTGATCAGCCAAATCCCTTGGGATGCTTCTAAAGGTTCATCCTTTGTTGTTACGTATCAGCATATAAACAAATCAGTATAAACACTGCAGACAGATCCAATGAGAACTTCTGTAGAAATCTCAGTAATCTTGCCAAGGTGTTGATAGACCATTAGGAAGAGTAGTCTGTCATAAGTCTATATATTTACATAATTTGAATGTTGCTCCAGACCAGAATCCATGTGGTCTAAGCTGTTTGCACATGATTTTGAGCACATCAAGATGTTCATCTTTGTTCTGAGGTTAGCCGTTCTTGAGCTTGCTTAGGTGGCAGTGTCAACCAGTCATCTTCCAGGGCCTTCTGCATTATCTCTAATGTTGAAGCTGAAGTTAACAGTCCCTAAGATAAACTTCCAGATTTACTCTTCTAAGATACTTTACCACCTAAGTCCGAAGCTGTTTGTAAAGCATTTTTCTTTATGTATGTGCACAGCGTTGTTTCAGCTTTCTAATCACTGACCAGCTGGCTTGTTAGTGAATAGAGCTGTGGGCCCCTTGCCACATTTCATGTGAGGTCTTGGCTGGGTGGCCAAGCAGGCAGCCTGCAGCCAGTGTCAAAGCAATTCAAGAGGTATTGGCACAGCAGTGTCCCCATTAATTTCTGCTTGTCACATGCTGTCATGCAAGTTACACCAGAGAGGAAATGACCGTTAAAAAAAAAAGTATGCTTGTGGCACTTGGTCCCCTCCAGACGTTATCCCTGAGGTTAAACAAGTGGATACAATTAGCTGCTGTCCACAGACAGCTGCAGGGAAGGAGAAGCCGAGATCTGGGCGCCACAGCAACGTGTCTTTCCTGTCACCGAGGAGTGTCGCCTGTCAACATACGCCATATTTTAACCCTTCATGGAGTTCGAGGAAATTTGAAAGAGCTGTTATGACCAGTGTCATCAGGAAGATGCTGGTAAAGAGCTGTATGTAGTACTGCTGGAGCAGCATTCTTCCTGGAGAAGAGGGTTGGTTTGTTGATACCATTCCTCGTAAGGACTGGTGTGAGAGGCACAGGAGGACAATCAACTCATCAGTGATTGATAATTTACTGTAGTTTGTAGATTCTGGCAGGGAGTGAGACAGTGATTTCTGTGAACTCCTCCCCAAAGCGTACCAAAGTGGTTTAAGGGAGTCATATCCAGCTTTGTGGATTTTCTGGGTGGACTGATTTCTGTGATTACATCAGGAGAGCTTCCACAAGGATTGCAAGGGATGATGTCCCAAAATACAGATGGGTAGTAATGCAGAAACAAAGACTCTGAAGAAGAAGTGGCAGTGATGTCCCACAATGAGAGAAGGAAATAACATACTATTAGGAGCAATCAAAAATCTTTTTTAAAAAACTGAAAGCACTAAGCTCTACTGAGAGGTGATAGAGGTAGGGGAGTCTACACAGTGTTCCAGAACAGATTGACTTAGTCAAGCTAAAGTCTGGGTTTTACTTCAGAAGAAAGAGGCTCGCAGCATCAGCTGAAGGAAGAATGTGACTTGTGCTGTCAAGAAACATAATTAAAGAAGCTGTGATTATATGAAAAGTGTGCTCCAGAATTCAAACTGCAGTTTTGCACCAGCTATCCAATATGACCTGCTGTGATGCTTAGATACCAAATTTAGACTGGTGTCAGTCCCTAGACATGTGCTAGAAGGGTCTTCACAGCCAATGCATACAAATCACAGGTGCTATTTCAAGTCATTTGTATGGAACTTTACAAACTGGGTGAGGCAGTAAAGTGTTTGGGGGAATTTCATGGTACATTTTAGTCCTCATCTCTTTTTCAGATGGTATGAGGAATAAAAGAACAGAGCAGTAACAACTTGTCAAACCAGGAAGCTCTGTGAGAAACTGCTGTTTCAAGTACAGTTATAAAAAGCTTGTAATAAAAGAAAGGAAGTTTCCCAGAAGGTATTTGGGGATGTACAAAATTGTGATATCATCATCCAGAGATACAAGAAAGAAGTATGGGTGTTTTGCTTATCTAGGCTCAGATCCATAGATTATTTTAAGAGCTGTGCCTTGTGTACAGGGCACAAAGAGTAGAAGGGTTTGAGCACTGAAAGAGACTGTTAATCACAAAGTTACATTTACCTGCTGCAAAATTTTTCCATGCGGGACAAATCTTGCTAACAGTGCCACATTTGCCAATTACTGTCAGAATGTTAAAATAAACTTTCCCTCTGTTCATTCTCATGTGTTTTATCTGACAAATACCAGCAGCCAGATGAGAAATACTGTGTGTTTCATTTGCATGTCTGGTAATTCCACTTTGATAGGAATTTTTGGTACACTGAATGATGGAACATAAGTAGAACAGTAATTATATAGGTTTCCTTTCAGTCATGCATATTCTTCTCATCAAATGTGAAAAATAGCAGATGAAAAAGTAAAACTTGAATGATCTAGACTGCAAACTGACTTGACAGGTGTTGAGCTATAAAATTAGAAATTGATGTGGAAAGACTTACATATACTTGAATAAAATGCATCCACGTGTGTGCCCAAGCATGTGTATGTACATTATGTCCCCCAGAGATGTTAAGTAGACATGTTACGTATACTGAATTTGGTCTTTGATTCACAGCTACTGAGATCAGCGTGGGAATCTGTCAGCATTAAGATACTGGTAAAACAGATGTACTTAGATTGGAACTCTTACCAATCCCTAAAATGTTAATTCAGATCCCTATTTTAAGGAGGGTAGACAGAAAGTTACTCAGAGCAGTTTTTTGGACACAGTCAATGTTGTCCTTGTTGTTGACTAAGGTCTATTGTCTTAGTCTAGTCCTTCTTATGTTGTCTTTGCTGCTGGTGAACTCTGGTGTTTGAGGAATGTTTGGAGCACTCCAGAGTATGTTTGGTCAGGTTCTCCTGTGGCAGTACAAATTCAGCAGTTCTTTTCTAACTCAGAAGAAAAAGTTGTCCAGTTTAAGCAAAGGGACTAGAATGTGTTAAACCTGCTGTAGTGGCTATGAGTTTAATTCTGTCTACCTACAGGTGCACAGCAAAGGAAAACAGTGCCTCAGTATACTGAAAGCTATGATACACATACATAAAATTCAGTCATAAGTTTACAGCCGTGCAATAGCATTGATGAGCCTCAAAGTTTTTCAAAGACTACCATGGACCTTTGTAATTCAGTTAAAATTTTGCATTTTTCCTGAATCTTGTGCACAGTTGCAGTACTTTTGATTGGGACTGACATACAATGTTCATAACACAGAGGCAGGTCTGTGCATAATAGTGACATTTGCCATTTTTACTAGACTGGCTCTGAACTAATTGACCAATTATTGTATTTCAAAAGAATTTATTTAGGACTTTCTAATCTTGATTACCTTGCTACTTCCAATAGCAACCAAAACAGTCTTCGAAACAGTGTTCTATAGACTCCACCCCTTGAGATATTGTATCTTTTAAATTGCTACACAAGTAATTACAGCCATTAAAAAAATACAAAACACAAAAAACCAGAAAACGCACAAAACCAAGCAACACAACTATTTATTTCACTGTTTATTGCAGTGGACTACTATAGATAGCATTGTCTTCTATGGGATTATTCAAAACATTAAAATGCATGTACACATACATGCATACTTTCATGAGTGTGCATGTCTGCGGGGTTCTTCATCCTAACAATTGGATAATCCAAAATCTCTTATATGAGCTGTGCTTTCTTTCGTACAAAAGTAATTTAAAATAGATTAGAGACTGTTCATCAGAATATATTTTAACAAATCTTTTAATCTACTCTAAGTATATTAAAGTACATTTTACATGATTAAAATAGTTTTACAATTCAAAGATAATTACACAAGTATTTTGCTTCATACTTAAAAATATATGTAACTTAATTATTTTTCAACAAATTATTTACCTTTAGGGTATCAGCATACAAAACACCAGCAATTATTAGACCAACTCCTTGCATGTGCTTATCAGATATTAATAATACACTAAATGAATTGCTGTATCTTTCTCTGCCCAGTATTTTACTCTATGAACAGAAAATGAACATGTTATCTTGTATAGTAAGGTTGATTAATATGGCTAAGTGAATGGATCATTTGAATTTATTGTTCTCTTATCAAAACAGTAAACATAATTTAAATTGAACATGCTGTGAAGTTCACATTCTTGTGGTACTTCCTAGTTAATTGACAGGAATATCACAGCAGCCTTCCCTTCTGAGGAATGAGCCTTACCCTGTGAATACTTTTATAGAAAGCAATAGGATTAGTCTGAGACAAATTGTTACCAATGTAAAGAAAATTAAGAGCTCTGTGTCCTGTATATATTTGGTTGGATCATGGATGAGTCCTGAGAAGCTGTGGTGTGGCTGGAGAAGGCAAAGGCAGCCTCCTCATCCCCTTTCTGAATGCCCTGCAGGGAGACTGATCAGAATAGCTTTCTTCTGAGAAAAGGAACAGGGCACAAGGGCAGGGATCTGTCTGCCTCTTACTGTGTCCCAGCCACTGCATCCAGCCAGCTGCATGGAGAAGAGTATCCTGCAGCTCCATAGACTGTAGCAAATTGCATCTGCCCCCACCATCACAATCATGGAATTCTAGATAGGCTGGTGTGATGGGTTCCCAGCCCAGGGTGAGGACAAAAATTGAAAAAGAAAATCACTGCATTTAACAGGGAATCACTACATTACTGCTAGTGCCTTCAGGATTCAGTGTAACATTAATCATGTCTTTCGCTATTCATGTATCTGTACTGTGTAATTCCTCA
>NW_008237226.1:3862225-3903156 GCF_000691975.1 Corvus brachyrhynchos | reverse complement strand
AGGAATGCCATTGTTTTTTTGGCATTAATTAATGTTGACTGTTTGTTACAAAGTATAACCATAGAAGGGCTGTAATTATTCTGCTTCAAAAATAGGCCCCAGAGAATGGGACTGCTCTTTAAACTTTCATTCCAGCATGTGTAAAATCACCCTTTAAACTGAAAGCCATTCAGTGGTTGGGGATTCTATATAACTGAGTAGGATATGAAAGAAGCCTCATCCTGCTCCCCTTCTGCTCTGAGAAGGTCCCGTTTCAGTTAGAGGCAGTGAGCCTTTTCATGAAACTACCTTGACTGATTCATCACCCATTGCTGTCTAAAACTCATCCCCTTTGTTTACACTTGTGGTTGCCTTTTACGCAAACACTCCTACAGGAAATGTTCAGGATGAGTATTCCAACACCTGTCATGTAAAATAGGGACATTCCATTCTGCTCAGCAAAAAGAAAAATGAGTTACAGATAGACACAAACTGTGCAAGGATGTAAGTTGTGAAGGTGCATGAGATACTCCACAGAAGAGTAGGAGGAACGTTAGGAGATGCCAAAGGATTATTGTGCTTTACAAAACGTTAGCATAGAAATAGAGCAAGAAGAGGAAAATAGGCAGTTAAAAAAAAAGAAAAGCCATGTAAAGCCTGTGTGTTAGTACAAATTTAGTGTCTGTTGTAGTTTCCAAGGCTCTGTACTGTGTTGCTTTTATTTGGTGTTACAACTGAGTATATTTGTGGGCTTCCACTGAATTACTCTTTTTGGTATTAGGAACTCCTATCACTGTAACGAAGGGCAATCTGCTTAAATGTTTTTCTTCCTTCACATCGTAGGCAGTGGGGGAAAAGCGTGAGCTTCACATGACGAGCAGCCAGTCATAAGTGTATGTTACCTCAGGGTGCCAGTGTTCTCTGAAGAAATATTACTCTGGTGTTTCTCTTCAGGTTGCATCTTGCTGTGATCCCCTTTACCAAGACAAAACCCAGCATCTTTACTTTACCATGGTGGTGGGTTAGCCTAGTCCAGCAGTCAGACTCCCATCCAGGCGCTCACTGACTTCCTGCACCTCAGCTACAGAAGGTAGAGAGCAACAAGGAGCAAAAAGCTCATGGGCTGAGATAAGAGAGGAACATTGCTTTCCAAGTACCATCATGGGCAAAGCAGGCTTATCCTGGGGAAAATCGACTTAGTCTCATGCCAGTCAAGGTTGATACTTGCTAAATCAGGCGGTGGGCAAAAAAGGGGCAGATGTTCAAATAACACCTTCCCCTGCCTTTTTCCAGGCTACACATCACTTCTGACTCTCCCCAGCCCTAGCAGCACAGGAGCAGCTCCCCTCTTCTGCTCCTTCCTCCTCACACTGTGCCTACTCTACCCTAGATCATCTCCAGAAGCTGCAGTTCCCTCAGGAATACTTGCCTGCTCCATAAGCTGCAGTGTGGATATCTGCTCCACCATGGAGTACTTTCTCCTCTTACTTCTCTTACTTCTCTCTCTCCTTGGTGTCCCCTGTGCAGTTTCTCACTCCTTTTGTTCTCTTCTCGTCTTTCCCTGCAGCCTTTTCTGCCCTTAAATATATCTTCATGGAGGCACCACCGTCCTGTCTGACTGGCCCAGCCATGCACTGCGGTGGGTCCGTCGGAGCTGGCTGGAGCCGAGGGTGTCTGGCAGGGCACAGCCCCTGGTCTCCCCCGACTGAGGCCCCTGCAGTTCTGGCTGCTGGTGCCTAGGCACTGACACCAAAACCAGCTCCATAGCTTCTTTTGTCTTTGAGTAGGTACTTGAATGTTTTGGTTGACAGCCATGCCATCGTCTTTTGGATTAGGCAGGCAGAATCCTCCAGAGAATCTGGCAGGTCTTAAACAAGCAGTAAGTTGCTCCAGATAATTGACAGGTATTTTTGTGGGAGTCAAGATGGTGGGTGACTCTTAAAAGGATCGGAGTGGTATTTGAAAACTAGTGGCTTGGAAGGGATTTATGGATCCTGGAAGAGGGTTAAGAGGGGTCAGTGAAGCATAGAGGGGATAGGACAAGGTGGAGACGAAAGTGTGTAGGAAATCAAGGCTTTCTGTTCCTGCTGCCTGAGTCGGGAAATGTGAGCCATGAATATTGCCTTTGGCAGAGGCAGAAGCAGCTGCTCAGCCTATCCCAAACCCAGCCCCATCCTTGCTGATGAGAGAGGAAGAATATGCAGGACATACTTCTGTGTACTATTGAGACGCATGACATAATATGGTATTGGTTGAAAAGTTCATCATAATTTGGTCCTGACATTCAGAGCTGATAAATTCAGTAAATGTTGGACTGAGCAATCATGATCAATACCTTACATGGTGGAACAAGCAAAGACGCAGCATTTCCGTAACAAATTTTGCTCCTGTTTCCATTATGAGACTTTTAAAAAAATAAAGGTATGTATTTTCCTCTAAAGGAAGTGTACTTGTTCATTGCGTCCCAAAATAGCTCAGTTTTCAATTGAGTTACAGGTAAATATTTTATATTTGCACATAGATGGCATTGAACATGTAGCTTGAATAAGAAAAAGATTGTAAAGCTGTGATTGTCTGAAAGGAATTGCAGTGGGATAATGTATGTATGTGTCTCCAACTTGAGCAACAGCCAATTATCATCAGTTTTGTGATACTAGAGCATGGCAGAAATCTCTAATCTGAAATGACAGGCACATTCTGTGTCTTTGTTTGCAAACATACAATATCCAAAGAACACTGATAGACATCAGTAGAGGTTTCGTCATGACTCATTAGAGCTTGTTCCTTCAATCTCCTAAAGCACGAAGGTTTGTTGAATAGAATTGATCATTTTTCAATTAACTTTTGAAGTACGATTTTCTCTGTAATGCCAAAGTGTGGTATGCCTGTCTACCACAGAAAATTTCTCAGGGAAAAGCAGACATGCAAAAAACTAATCCTTGAGGCACATGAGGACACTCTTGCAGTTATTTCTAGAACTTGGTAATTGAGATAATACTGGGTACTCGTCACTAATAAAAATGGATGCATTTCCGTTAGATGAGTGAAATTATCCTGATTTAATTAGGTAGTGATCTGGCTCATGCATGTTTACAGCCTTAATCCAATTTTCTAGCAAAGGTTAGTATCTTCTGATGTTAGTTACAGTGTCAAAGAGAGCACACAGCCCAGACCCTGTCTGATGTTTCTTGCAAGTGGCTGACCAAGTGAATGAAATCATTTTCCAAATGCAAGGCCTAATGGTTTTTACTAGGCTTGTGTGCAGCACGAAATTTTAAGCTGCAGCATTTGTTATTCTGTATTTAAAGTTCATAATAACAAGGCTATGTTGTGATTTTGGCTTCTGCTCTTTTTCTAACTTGCTGAGAATTTAGAAACAGGACAGTAATGAATCACAAATAGCAGACAGTCATTTTACATTCAAGTGCCCTTCTTTGCACACATGAAACTTTGGGCTGTTCTTCCAAGATAATTTTGAACTGAAATCTCTTAATACCCATAGTAGTAAGTAATAAGTGTAATCAACAATCCTACCTGAATACTAGAAAATAGCTTATAAGGACTCACTCTGAATTTCCTGGAAGAGGAGATACAGCACTTTTTTCCCTCATGTTGCTCTTCTTCTTTCTAACACCTTTTAAATTTACGCTTTTGCAGTACACTTTTCTGCAACACATCTCATTTTTTTTGTGGGTAAAGAGAACTTCTGTAAATTATATTCATCTTTTGAGTCCGGTGGGTAGAAAGGAAGATACGCCAGCTTCCATTGTCAAATACTTTCTTTTTTTACCTGTGACTGGAAGAAGACTCTGAATTTAGAGCCTGAGGACATTGCTTGCAGCTTGAAATGAGCAGAGCAGAATTGTGTTATGCTGGGCTTGAGGAAGAAAGTTGAAACAAAACCAGCATCAGTTGTTGGAAAAATGTTCTTGATATGTTTGGTAACTGCCTGAATGAGTTTACAGAGTTGACAAATGAATAGGATACATGAATGTCACCCAAAAGGGACTTACCAGGGTCTACTGACTAATCTTTCAGTTCTTCAAATATTTTCTTGTTTGATACTATGTCAACCTGGAATAAAAAAGAAAAAAGTTGGCCCAAATTCAGTGAAACAACTAAGTTCATACTTAAAATAACCATACACCTAAATGTTCTTGGCATGTTCTTCACATCTGCAAGACTGATCCAAAGACTTCTAGGATTTGATGAAAGTTAAAATGGCACAGAGTGAGCAGATAATGACACGTATTAATTCTACTGATGACTGAAACCTCCAGAGCTGTAACCCAAATTCTTACAAATTTCTGACCTGCAAAGAAAAACGATGTAAGTACAAGAGGATTCAATACACTCTGTATATTTCTTTTAAGGGTCCAAACTGTATTATACCAGTTGTCAAAATTACCAGTTCCCGATTTTTCCTGGGGAAGCAAAGGAAATAAAAGGCATCACCTAGCAGAAAATGGGGTTCCGAGTTTACCACCTTCCTTCAGAGGTGGTAATAATTTAATACTGTCACAGCATCCATAATTTCATGGTAAAATCTCCATCACTGAGATCTTCAAATAAAAGCTGAATGCTTTATGAGCCAGCTGTATACAGAAATAGCCATGTTTTATCAGAGGTCAGGTGGGAGCTTCCAAATTTAATATCTATATATTTTATAGTATTTTCTGTAGAGATGATCAAGAAACATTACAAGAAAACAATAGTTTTGTATTAATTATTTAGCAATGTCTGTAAAGCATACCTTAAAAATGTATCCAACTAAACCAATATTATCAAGCTGAATTTTTGAGCTATTTTTACACCCATGTTCAGATATAATTCCTTTCAGTAGTGTGCCTTGAATATTTACTTGCAACATGCCCAAGTCCATAGAGAAGAATAAAAGCAACCAACTTCAATTTAGCCTTCATCTCTTTTCTCATATTTCATGCCATGCCCTTCTCCAAGATCATTGTGGTTGCTAACAACAGAATTGGAGGACACCCTGCTGCATGGATTATGGAAAGGGTGTATGCCACCAGCATATGCAGAAATGCAGTTTCATGAGCTACAGTCAAGTGCATGCAGAAAATAAACTTATTTATCAATATTTTTTCTTTCTTGTTACAGCATCTTCTTGCCTGTTCTGCAAATACAATTTTCAAGTTGACAGTATTCTTTTAATCTGGAATGCAGGGGATTTCTAGTATTTGGTTTTGAGTCTGCTGGTTCATTCTTTTCACATTACTAAGATCAATGTCAAAACATGAGTACAGATAAAATAGTTCCTTCAGCTGTGGAAATGTCACAGAAGATTGTATCATTATAAGAAAACAGAAAGAAAAATCAGAAATGCTGCTTATGTTTATTCCACTGTTTTAGTGCTAAACTTTAATCTAAAGGTAGTTTCTGTCCTATTCAGTAAGTTCTATACAACAGGTTTTGCCAAGTGAACCTTTTCCTTCTATAACATTAAATAAAATTAAATTTGTCATTTAAACAGTTTTTCTGTTTGAAACAGGTCCTTGTGTCTGTTAAAATGAATGGTAAAATTTCACTTCACCATGGCAGGACAAAGCATAATCTAGTGAGAATGCAAAGTGGCGTGTGGTTTAAAGTTAAGAGCAAAAAACTGCTATGTATTTCTCTTACTTGGACATCATTCTTTTGAAGTTGTATGGAGATACAGAGACATACTTTTGCTATTTTTTTTAAGTATATTGATTAATCTTTATACTACTGTTAGTCAACCTCAGATAATTCAACGAGAAACCATACCTTAACTTGATAAGGACATTGGTTCAATTCCATTTGTTCTAGCAGCATCCTGTCTATTTTATATTAATAGTTGGTTTTATCTCCTGTGCACATATTTAAGTGAAATTTATTAAATTAGTTTTGCAGATTATGGCCAGGGGTTTACTTGTTTGCCTGCCACCTTGTCTTGATAACTGCATATTGATTTCTTCTTTATATATAGGATATGATGCTTCAGCTGTTTCGGGGACTGGATTTTCTGCATTCGCATCGTGTGGTGCATCGGGATCTGAAACCCCAAAATATCCTCGTAACCAGCAACGGGCAGATAAAGCTAGCTGACTTTGGCCTTGCACGAATCTACAGTTTTCAGATGGCTCTTACCTCAGTGGTAAGTTTCCGCAGGTTTTTATTTTCCTTTTAACATAGCAATGTGAACCATGTTTACAATTGAAGTTGTGTCTCTGAAAATAACTGCTTTCCAGCCAGGACTGAAGTTGTTGTGATTACTGTTGAACAAGTAATTAGTTACTTGCGGTACAAGTAGTCAGTTACTGACTGCTGGCTCTAAATTAAATAATGACTGATTACAGCGGGATAAATATGTGCCAGTTTTCTGAAACTCTGATCAGTCAAGCTTCTGTAGTGATACTGACTTCCTTTGTACGTTTAGTCAGACAGCTACAGTTAAAGTTTCTGAGGTGTCCATTTTAAGATAAAGCTCTTGCTCAATCCCAGGTATTTTTCCTGAAAAACCCCCACAGATAATTGTGAAAATGCCACACCATCATGCTCTGATTTTCCACCTCTGTGAATATGGATTCAGTGCTTCCTTCCATATGTTACTGAATGATTCCAAATAGGGTTGTGCTGGAGGAAGCTCAAGAGGACCTGGCAGCCAAAATCACAGCTGTTTCCCAAGCCAGCTGTTAAAAGAGTACCCCGTATGACCAGGCCTCCTGCCACTGTTGCCCCTCTCCCAGCTCTCCTGGTTGTCTTTGGCTCAGACATGAGCTCACTTGCAGAAGATTTAGCCGTGTCCTCCATTAATGCTGGAGAAACCCTGCCAGCTCCTCACTTTTTGACCCCATTTCCACGCTTGCTGGCCCTGCCCCCAGAATCAGCTGCTGTAGCTTGGCACAGCATCTCTGGAGCATATTGAGGAGCTGCCATGCTGTGTACATGTTGGGTATCTCTGGGGTTTGTTGCCTGCTCATGATTTTTTTGTTTCCTTTTTCTGTTCTGAGTATCAGAACTGCTATGACAGTAACTCTTACGATAAAGACAGAAAAAGGAGAACTGCTGAAAAAGGAAACTGAAAGAATTCACTTTGCATTTTACGCCATATTGTAGAAATTAGCCTGGCTCATGTTGAAAAAAGCAGTTCATTCTTATTATTAGTTTGTGCAAAGGTCTTCCCATTGTTTTGTGATGTAACTATGAACATCCGGCTTCAGAGTGAATGAAGGCAGGAAGCAACAACAGAAAATTACATCATCTTGGTAAACACGGGGAAGTTTCCTTGTCACATAAAACATACGTAAACCAGTGTGTTAGGACTAGTCTTTTTCGTTGTCTGTAGGATGTAGTCTAATCCAAAGCTGAAAGAATGTGGCTGTTGAGATCAGGAAAGATTGGTCATGTAACTCAAAACAGACCAAAAGGAGAGACGGGTTCTTCTGAGTTGCTCTTATTTTGTTTCCCAATTATCAGTCAGTAGCAGCTTCAATGAGTGTTTCTATTGATGCATAAAATTATTTAAGCTAAAACTGCAGAATGTTACAAGGTTTCCAGCAGGACATTTCTGTTAAGTTCTGCATGAAATGAGGAAAAAATATATACAGAACTGAGCAGGAGTTTTTCCATGATCAGGTAGCCTTCTTAGGAAGGAAGTTCAAAAGACGCAGAAATCTACCACAGCAAAAGACCTGCTTGTAAGAGAACATTGCCAGGATTGCTTTGTAAAGCATGTACATTTGCTCAAGTATCTGATACTTGCATGCTAGAAATCATGTGTTAAAACCCATCAGCTGGTACTCTTGGTGCTGCTGCGAACAAGAGTTGTTCAGGCTGAGGGATTATCCACATGCAAGTTTTTACTGTGTTCGGATAAGCATCCAAGTGTCATTGCAGCTAAGGCAGAGTATTAAAATAGTTAAATTATTCTGTGATCAAGGATAAATCAAGTATATGGGCACAGACGTAAGTAATGGCTTTCACACCTAGAACTTAGTGTGTCATTGTTTTCTTATTTAAAAAAAAAGCATAACCATGACCATGGGCTTTTTAAGTTAAAAATTAATAGTTTAAAAGTTAAATTAAAAGTTAATAAATGTTTTAAAACATTTAGTGTTTGACATCTTTAAAATAAACTTTTGTCTGGATACGTAGAAAACTGTAGGGGTGTGTTGCTTGGAATGTGATAAATGTGGTATGGTTTTAAATGTCAATCTTCACTGATTGCTGGTTAGAAACTTTTACTAAATGTGTTTTAGCTATCCATTTTCCTTTTCTGATCATAACTTCTACCTTTGGCTAGCTGCTTAGGTGTGCAAATGCTTCTTTTTTTTACCTCCATTGAAACTTAGTACAGGAAACACAGCTAAACAAAATAACGCCCAACCCCCAAACTTCTGGTTTTTAAACATAAAGACATTCTTGACTTTACCATTCCAAAAATAGTCTAAATTGCAGCTGTTCACCAGGCAGTGAGTAAACCTTCATGGACTTCAGCAAGACTAGCTTGTTTTGAAGTGTTTGCAGTAAAAAAGTGTTGAATTATAAAAGACATGTATATATCTATACATACATCAATTAATAAAACTCATAGCTTGCAAAGGTTTGCTTTGGATAGTGATAGTGCAGAGACCCCAGTGATAAAAGACTATCACTGTGATCAATACAAAGGCTCTGCAGTGTTTCCTTCAGAGGAGAAGCTTACTGCAAGATAAACTACAAGAATCATCTTTTGAAGTATCAGACCATTCCTAAGATGCATCCTCATTCGTTGCTCACAAAGAAACTCTTCAGTTGGGACAAAAACAGCTTGCCATGAAAGTAGCCCAGTAAAAACTTACCCAACCCAAGTGCTCTGGGTGCTGCAAATGGTAACTTCAAAGTAGTCTCTCTTTAACAGCCAGTTATTTACACAATGCTGAAGAATCTTTCTGGCAGACCGGTAGTCCAGGCATATTGCTGTCATTTAAAGAAATCTCTTGACATTTCTGTCAGTGAATGAATAAAAGATTCAAACTAGTGTTACACGGGCTCAGGGGGGCAGGGTGGAGATCACTGCTCCCAGCTGTGTTCAGACTGAGACCTGATACGGGTCTGAAATAACAGCACTAGAAAGAATGAGGTTGGGCAGGGATGTCTCAGATGCTGGGTAATAGGGCATGCTTTTGGTTTTGTGCAAAGTGAGACTCTTTCTCAAGTGTTGGTCTTGGCCCTTGGGGAAATTTTGAATAGGCTTTGTGATAACAGAGAAGCTCCATAGGACAGAGGAGGTAGATTGATGTGACTGTAATTTTAGAGTTGGATAGCAAAAGCTAATGAACTGTCACGTTTTTCCTGGTGTAGAAGAATGGGCACTCAGTTCTAACTTTCTCTGAGCAAAGGAGGAATTTGGTGTCTGGAAAATCTGAAGTTGTATTATCAAAATGGAATAATCAGTTTATCTATTTCTGTTAACTTTTGACTGCATTAAAGAAAGGAAATGAAGCTGAATCTTGGCATACAAGAATGTTAAGTGAGATAAGGGTATGCAGTTGTGATCAGAGCATCTAGGTGTAGCCAAGGCTGTCCAGGTCTTAAAAACTCGCCCGCATCAGGGTCTTGAGTGAAACTGGCAAAATGTTAGTGTTTGTAAAACACTTACAATACTTTCTTTGAAAACGTATGCTTTACCTTAGATGTCAGCACTACTGAGGGGTTTTTTCCCCGTGAAATGCCAACAAAATTGGTTTATGTCATCTTTTTTAAGAAAAACCCACTTGTTTTCAGATTTATCCAACACAGAAGGGAAAATACATCACTTTCTCTGCTGATGCTCTTAAAAAAAAAAAAAAAAAGAGAGGGCACAAAATATTCCGCAGTTACTTTCAGTAAATAATTTTAGATTATGCTAGCATTTTATTTAAGTATTCTTCAGGATAAAAACTTTCCATCCATTTCTGGCAGTCACTTCAGTGCAAATGGTTTACATGTCACATCATGCAAGAACTTGGATTTCATTTTGTTGGTATAGTAGCAAGGGAGCATAAAATAATTTTCACTAACGGGGCTTACTTTGTAAAAACAAATATGTAAGTTAGTTACAGCAGCAAAAACAACACCAAAAATGACAGAAAAACTCTCTTCCAAAGAGGAATGAGTACTTCTCTATACTTCTCTTCCCACTGTTGCATTGTAATTTTCCAGTAAATGCCCCCCATTAGTAAATAGTTAAAATGTAGACTCTTGTCTGAGCCAGTATGACTGATGAGATCCCATGCAAAGATTTTTTTTTTTTGCTTTGCCTTGTTTTTTATCTTTTTTTTTCCTCTTTTTTTATGGCCACCTCTTCTGAGTCTCTTGCAGTGCAGCTTTAACCTGAGATACATTGAGGAACCCTAAGGGGACCTGACTGAGCAATCTATTTAAAGTTACCATCAGACATCAGAGGATACCTATGAAATTAAGCAACCACCTCCCACTGGTTAAACTAAGTGTTAAAGAGTGTCCTAATGAAATCAGTAGAAATCAGTACAGTGACACTTGATTTTATCTCATGCATGATTTAATAAGATCATAGCTCTTCCCTCCTCTGACAGGTGGAAGTGGCACTGTTTTGGTATGCACTTCACTGTTGTGAGGAAGCACATCACCTGAGATCTGGGCCCTCATCTCCAGTTCTTTCATTATGGTGCATTTGTCTAGTCTACCCAAATGTCCCTGAAAAGGAAAACGAGTCACAGACAGGCACCCAGTGGATCAAAATATGTGGGTTTGAGCTTGCCAGTGCTGTTGCTGCTGAGAGTTTGTGGCTATGTAGAAGTGCAGTAAGATCAAATTTGTTGTCTTCCCTCCTAATACACAGATCTGCATAAAAAGTCCATGTGTCTGGCTTTGTGAAAAAATTAGTGAATTTTTCTGATGTTTTAACATCGGGAGGGATCTTTATTGTGTCCTCCCAACACCCTCTAGGAAGGTTATTTCCATCACATAAAATGAGTCATTTATCTCTGGAGTCATCTTAAGAACAAAAATCATTATCAGCACATTGACGGTAAGGTCTGCAGATGACTAAAAACATTTTAAGATATATTTATGATGACTTGACTCAGATCAGATGTTTACTAAGAAGATGCAGATTTATATGAAAATAACAATGACAGAAGAGATTATTCAGTGTCACAATATTAATCAAAGGGCAGTATGGAAATACACATCAACAGAATTAGGAAATTAGAAGTTTCTTATTCATCTACATTATAATAATGTAAGATAATTTTCAAAGCCAACTTTATTTTTGTTGCCCATCATAAAAATCTTTACATTTTTAAGGCTTGTCTGGAAGAGTCATACCAGCTGCTCTCATAGAGACAGAGGGTTTATGACAAGGTTGTTATTTCTAGAGACATGTTCTAGAAATAATCTACAGGTGCTGTTTCACAGTCAGCATAAGCAGATGTAACATTTCTGCTGCTGGTGAAAGAATGGCCCTGCTTTTGACTGCGCACTTCCATCACTTCCCTTTCTTTGGCATTAGTGGTTGCTCCCTTGCAGTCTGACTGAAAATGAACCCTGTAGTTAAAAATTTTCAGGTGGCTTAGTAGATGCAAATCACTGCATGGCCACATGACTGACAGCACTGACACACAGGGGAGGGTGAGCAGAAAAATGGGGTCATCCACTCCCTAGACACCACTGTCTTAGATTTGTTGGAGGCAGTTGTGAAACCACATCTGAGTGTTCAGCTGAGGCCTTGAATAACTAAAGTAACTCAAAGGCAGAAATGTTTTTCAAAACCTCACAGCTCATTTGATATATGCTGTTCTGAAGATGAACCAGTCAGCTGGTTCATTTAAGGCTGTTACTGTATCTGACTGTAACAAAGCTTCTAAGGGCATCTGTATCAGTGTTTGAAATATTTCTTACCCCACGGTGCCAAGACCTGTGTTCAGCACTCTGTGCTGTTTTCTCTGCAGCTGATGCCAGGACTCACCCTTGAGACCTGTCAGGAATGCAGAGAATGCAGCCCTCTGCTCTGATTCAGACCCAGGTTTTTCATGAACCATAAAAAGCCTATCTTTTAATCTTTCAAAGAAAGTAAATTATTTCACAGTAAACAAGCAAATCTGCTTCACATGAGAACATTTTCTGTGCCAGAAAACTCCTTCCCAGAGCTGCAAACATTAGAATATATGATATGTGAGGACAGACTTTGTCTAGACTGAGCTGAGCATCTTTTGCAGCCCTGCAGCTGCACCAGTGCAACCCTGCAGAGTAAATTTACCTCGTGCTGGTGGAAAAAAGGAAAAGAGGTGCGACTTTGAGCACAGTTCATATCAGAACAAAGGAAGTTTCTGCTGGTTGACTATGTGCTCTATCAAAGGATAATGTTCAAGAGAGGATGCTTAGGAGGGAGAGAAGAAACATTTTTCAGCAATCAGAAAGGTAGCAATTTCCAATGCTGGAGCTTGTATCTAGACCATTGCCTATAAAAATTGCTGAAGTACCCATCTTCCATAAACTAATCTGCTTACTTTTTGAGCCATTTCTACTTTGGGCTATAGTTAACTTCAGCACTGTGAGAAAAGCTTTTTATTTTGTTTTAAATCTGACATCTGATAATATTACTTAGGTTCCTCATAATTCTGCTTTTGTGAGGCATTGCCTTTTCACCTCAGGGTGAAATTGGTGTCTTTTTGCAACAGCACAGTTCTGTTGGTGGAAGAAAAATGTGCTCAGTGGAAATAGGCCTTCACATGTTGATGTGAAGATAAAATGGCATCCTCAGTTGTACTACATCCTGATACTCCTCCTACTTTACAGAGCTAATACGGCATGGAGGACTTTAAGTACAAAAATCTCCTGGGTTATGCATGTCAAGACCCACAAATATATACCTCTAATTGACCATAAGTTTACAATCTGTAAGAGAAAAATTACTTAGTTGCATCTGGACATTCTTTTCATAGTTATAAAACCTGACCAATATTGACAAGTTGAAACACATAGAAACGAAGATATTAGATTTATGTATACTGATTTTGTGAAGTTGAAAACCTCTCCTCTCCTCTCCTCTCCTCTCCTCCCTCTCCTCCCCTCCCCTCCCCTCCCCTTCTTTCTCTTCTTTCTTCTCCTTTCTCTTTCACTTAATAAGATACAGTAGATGTTAGTCATGGTACAGTACAGCATTAGAGTTTCCAAAGAAATACCTGGTGAACAGACTGTAGGATGTAGAACTGACTTTGTAAGGAACAGGCTGCACTTAATCTGCTAAAAAATTGGGGTAGAGGTTTTAAAAGGGAGAAAGGAAGGGAGAAAATTACTACTGCGTGTTTTCTCTATATTATAAAAGAGCATCCTGCTTTTGTGTGACCATACTTCTGTCTCCTGTTTGCAGATGTAAAAGTATGTGGTGCATTTCCCCTGCCCAGTGATTTACATCTTCTTTCACTATTTTTCTGTTGATTTAAGTGGGTCTGTTTTTACATCTACTCCCAGAGATAATTGAGTGGGTTGGATTGTAAAAACAATTTGATTGTTTGACAAGGTCTCTCCCTGTGTATTTGTAAAACTGTTCCCACATAATTTCAGACCATCCTGAAACACTAAAATACAGCCTCAGGTTATGCTCTTATCAGAGCACATTGAATAAGCAGGCATGGGCTTGTTAGGTACTTGAATGTGAGACATCCACAGAACGAGGAGCAGACCAAATAGCACACTCTCCTTGGAGCTCCTGCTACTCCAGAGTGAAGGCAGGTGTCTGTACAGTGCTGACAGAAATGCTCCTAGGGCTTAATGTGTAATAAAAATGAGTAGTTGACACTTTTTTGCAGTGGCAGGGAAGTAACTGTAAATGTTCTCTTCACACTGGCCAAAGTCCTGCTGTAGAAGGCATTTCTAATTGAGAATTCCCTTGTACAGATACAGCCCAGGAAATTCCTCTTAGCCTAACAATATTTAGTACTTGTTCAGCATTGCTGGTGTGGAATTCTTGAGCTGAAAAGGAGAAGAGCTGGGAAATCATCCAGTCCAGTGAAACAAGTAAGATTGTTCTCTGTTGCATTTCTAATGCTTTGCCCATAACTTTAATGTGCCAAGAAATAGGGTTTCCGCCACTTCCCATGAGACCCTGTTCCAAAACCTCTATATAATCATTTTCAGAAAGTTTCCTTGATGTCCAGCCTTCAGTGTCCCATTCTTAATTTAACTCCATTATATTCTTTGTTATTATATGCTAAATGGTGACCAATGCCTTGTAGTTGCATTAAAGAGGTGAGTTACCTCTAGCTGTAATACATTCATCCTTGCAAAATATGGTAAGATAAATCATTTGATAAATAGTGGAAGTATATTAGCCTTAGATTTCCAGATTTCAGTAGATTATAGGGCACCAAAGAATTCAACTAGATTTCTCTAGGTTTCCCAGTTTCAGCATTTCAGTGGATAAATCCAGAGGAAGATAGCTTACACTAAAAGAATTACTGAGGTACAAGATTAATTCCTCAGTTTTGGGATCTTACAACTAGCTTGGTAGCAAGCTGCAGAGATCATGTAAGGGCTATGAGTTATCATTTAGATGCATGAAAAGAGCATAGGAAAGTATAGACTGTTACATGTAGGATAATTTAATAGAAATCATGAAATACTGATGCCACAACACAAATTAGTTGATCAGACCATATCTAGAATGCTGTAAGTTGCTCAGTTTCTCTCGGATTGAGAGATGTTTTTGGACAGGAACAGTCACAGGGAAGCACAGATTTCTGTGTAACAATCAGAGAACAAGGGACAGTCTTTTCTGTGAGGCAAGAAGAATCTGAATTACTTTAAGAAAATGAATTGTAACAGTACATACAATTGATACTTAAAAATATCATCAAGGACCCAAATGGGGAGAACCCATTAAAAAACCAGTGATGGCATGAGAACTAGTTAGTTTAAACTAACTTACATAACTTTAAATAACTTAAATAACTTCTGTCAGGAAGTTAGAAAACAAGTAGTGAGATTCTGAAGCACCTTACTGAAGCAAAATTCATTTTCCAATGGAAGAAATCATGGAACTTTATTAAGGTGAGACAGAGCAGATAATGGAGGTGGTCTTCAAAACCAAAGAGGGCTACAGTTTAAATAAGGGCCATGGAAGAACAAAAAATTAAAATGAGATGTAAAAGAAAGACCCTTCACTAAAGAAGCAAAAATACAACCTGAAAGTTTCACAAGTAGAGATGAAAGATGATCTGAAAGCAAGAATTAAGTCCTTGTTGGGACAGCAAGTTGAAAAAGTCCACATGGAGTGGAAAGTCTGGTTGCAATGTTCCCCATCTGGAAATGGGATGAACCTGGCAAGTCACATCAGTGAATGACAACCATCCTGACTGCTGAAAACCTGGTCAGACCTTCCATGAAACAGGGGATGCCAGAAAAGCTTGGATTAAATTGGAAGTAGCTAACAAAAATAACCTTCAAAAAGGACTTGAGCAGAAAAATCAGCACATCCAAGTAAGCAGGAACATAGACTACTGTGCAAGTGAAGTAAACACCTGGACATAAAAATTAACCCATCAGGAGACTGTTTATAATTTTTTTACCTTTTGTACATTCTTTAGACTTACATTTTCCCAGCTCAAGTAATAGAAATGCCTACTGAAAATCCCCGGGAAGTTTATTTCAGCATCGTACGCTATATATGTCGTGAGGAAAAGGAGCAGAAAGGAGACTTCTGTTAACCTTTCTAGGTAGCCCAGCTCTGACAGCACTTTAGAATTTATACTTGGCCTCAGCTGGTCAGGTCTGCTATGAGGCCACAATATATATGTCAAGGACAGCCATCAACCCAAGCAGGCTTGGACACTGAAAGCTCCAGAGAGGAAGAAGAGAGAGATACCCAAGGACACTTGCATTCTTACAACACACAGATACCACAGAGGCTGGCAGTGATGGGGTTTTGTAATCAAGGTAAAGCAAAGAAGCCAGAAGCACTCTGGGGATCTGTAAAATTAGCCATGGAAATGGAAATAATTCAGTTTAATATAAGTGTTATCAAAGATGACTGCAGAATGCTTTTCAAAAGTACAAAACCAGCCAGGGCGTATTAGTGTATATCAAAAACTCCCAATACAGTTCAGTAAATTGCGCCTGACTGAAAGTCAGACCTTTGAGGTACAAGCAAGGGATTGAGTTTTTGTTTAGGTCTGTCAGAAGAGTAGCAGGAGTTAAAACTGGTCTAATAAAATGTATAACTGGTTCTGTGAAATATGCAAAATGGTCATAGATTAGTTACTGAATGAGACATGCTAAAAAAATTAAGCAGGAGATTTGAAAATAAAACTTACAATTGTTCTAAAATGCACAAAGTTGTCTACTGCAAAAGTCTGTATTCATCTGTGAATCAGAACAGCTAAAGGAGCAGATCAATTAACCTTTGCATTGGATTTTGCTATTTGTGTAATGAATGCAAGGCAAACTTGTTCTACAGATACAGTCCATGAAAATACCCTTTGAACTTGTGATCAGCATGGAACAGCTGATTTGTGGGTAATTCGTTTGCAGTCAGCAAGTTGTTCTGCTCTCCAGGGCAACTATCATAATGACATCGGCATCTTGTAGTAGCTTTCCAGTAAAGAAGAAAAAAATTATTTAAAAAATTGCATGACTGCATACTATTTGAAGACTCAGTACATTTTTGCTTTTGAAGTTCAGAGTGATTTGAAACAGGATCAGAGTTTTCATCATTTACTGGGCCCGCGTGACAAAGAACAGATGATAAAAAGAAAAAACAAACTAGTGTTAAGAAACATGAGCAATTAATCTACTAAGTACAGAAACAGGAGAAAACTGATGCAAAAAGAAGGAGGGAAAACAACCACCTGCAAGTTCATGCTGATTCAGTTCTAAGGTCACGTTGTGGATTTAAATGAGGAATAATGAGAGTAGGGACTTTCTGCTTAGGAAGCAAGAGATATTTTTTTGATTTAACAATGATGTAGGTTGTACCATGTGGGCCCCATGCAAGATTGTAACCATGGAAACCTGCCATGTAAACAGCTAGTTCATTGTTCACCATCAGGAAAGAAGAAATAAGTTTAGAAGAAATATGTTGAAAAAGAGCTGTGCTTTCAGATAGTTCTTGGGTTTTACCCTGAGTTGTGATTCAGAAATGAGTGCACCATATTTTTTATGGCTATTATCATCCAAAATTAATACCTTTATCTTAAAAGCGTTATTTATTACAGTGAATAAATAGTACCCTTAATGCTGTAATACTTGCTTTTCACCTTAACTGTTATAAGTATATAGTGTCAAGCAAGTCCAACGGATGAGTAAAGAAGTACACTATCAAAAAAACTTACGAGGCAATTCAGAGCAAGAATTCTTTGGCTGGGACAGGAGCAGTTGAGTAGCTAGTGGAAAAGACAATCCCACAGTATTTCTTTCTGCTGTACTGCACAGGTTCTTCTGCTATACTTAGGGTGAATGACCTGCGTTTGGAAGAAACATTTTTAACAGTGTTATTCCTAGCACAGAGGATCTGAAAAAGCATATATTCTGTTCTGCGGAACAGGAGGAAGAAGAAGCCTAGTGGATGGTAAAATGCTTCCAAAAGGGGCGTTTTACCTTGCACACACAATCTGTGAATGGGGGAGTTTCCACTGAAGACAAGAAACTTGCAGCTCTACAGAACTGCCAGCTCCACAGGCACTCACCTGTACAGGACATTAGAGAACATTTATTTATGCATTTCAACACTGCAAAACGATCTGAGCCGAAAAGCTGCATAAGTTAGCAAGAGCCAGACTGTTTAATTTTCAGTATTGCAGATAGTTCTTAAGAGTTCTTCTCTCTTCACCTATCACTTTTCAAAACACTTTCAGAACTGTTTTTGTCATACTGGGTACAAATCCTAGAGCTTACAGTTCCATGACAGTATTGACACAGAAATGCCACAAGTTTGGATGATGATCGTATCTTACGCCACTCAGCAAAATCCAGACATTTAGAGTTGCATAAATCTCTACAGTATCTTCCCTGTCATTTGTATGAGAGAAAGTTTGAGGATAGGACAGATTGAGCACCTTGGTGAAGTTCTAATTTCAAGTGCAACATTAAATGGAACCATGAAAAATACATTGGCAAAAAAAATACAGCTTCAAAATATTTTTATGTTGTTTTTCATGTAATTTATGGAAGGATGGATGTTTGTGTCTAATTCCTCGGGGCAGCTGGAATGATTCTCTGCTCAATGAGAACCTTCCAGATAAGAGCATTATGATATGTGAGATGAAAAGTTTTTTGCCATGTGGAATTGAAAATTGTCTTTGGATAACATAGTGGTGATAGCAGATGGTATTTCTCTGGAAGTTAAAGATGAGATGCAGAACCTACAAGGAGTGTGGAGAAACATCAGGTGATAACTACAGGTGTCAGATAGAGGAAGATTCAGCTGTGCTTGTTAAACTGTTCCACAGTTTTGGACTAGGAAATCCCTTCTTAACCTAGAGGAAGAATTTTATTCAGTGGAGGGCACAGAGAAAATGGAAAACAAGTGCAGGATATGTATGCCATGGTTGGACAGCCATGAAGTAGCTTCTCAAAAAACAGATCCAACTTGCTACTGTATCACTGAGAGCCACAGTGAAGCACATGGCTACTGATGTGTTTGGACCTCAGAGCGGAGAAGCCCATCAGGCAATGCTAGATGGTAGCGATAGGCAATTTTTGGAGATGGCTGAAGGTACACAAAGCAAGGAACCAAGAGGCCTGACAGTATCAGACATTGTAATGAGTTAATTCTTCACTATTTGTGGAACCCCAGGTGAGTTGCACACAAGCATAAGGGAAAACTTAATGTCAGGAATCTGCAGTTTTGAAGCTTTTCGCACAAAACAGGAGTTCAGCTGTGCACCTTCGTAGACCAGCACAAAAGGGACTGGAATCAGCACCTAACATTCATTCTGATAGCATATAGAAATCATTGAACCTATAGTGTGCCTCAGCATTCCTTCTGTCTAGGTATGAGCTAATAATCTACGTTTACATCATGTACACTGCATGGATCTGCAGGGACCATGATTCCCCTTACAGGAATCAGATGATGAGCTTTCCCCTTTCTGAGGAAAAATTGGTGATAATGTCTTGTAAGGTAAAAGTGCTCAATGGCTTATAACATGCAAAAGTTTTTAAAAATGGGGAGTTGATAGTGTCCCAGAGGGCTGGGAGAAATTAGGGGGTAAGAATTGATACTGAAGAAACTCAGAGTGTACTACTGCCCAACACTGACCTGATTAAATGGAGTGGTGAATAGGAAGTCAAGGGATAGATCCCATAGCAAACTCTGCCAGTTGTCCATCCAGTCCCCATTGAGCACCTATCAGATACATGCACACTGCCAAAAGAAAGTGGAAAAAACTGTTGCAGTCATATATTCCCAGTTAGGATAAAACTATGAAGGTGTTTCCCACACATTATTATGTTATTGTTAAAACCAAAAGCCATTTCTTTGACATAGCTGAGAAATATTTGAAAGGAAATGGAGAAAGGAAGAAAAACTGTAAGGTGACTTGGAAGGCCGTATGAATATCTCCTGACACAGAAATACTGTAAGTGGGGTTTATCTGACAATATGTGGATATCTAACTCTTAAGTTACTTCACTGAGTAAGTTCCCTAGTAGTAATGAAAAACAGTCTCCTAATCAGTGTAATCATTAGAATGAGTTAGTTTATAGTTTAAGCAAGACAGTTAACATAGATCAGACTCCAAAAGTATGTACTTCCTTCCACTGGTTATCAAAGGTTCAGATGTGAGCATCTACATGGTACTCAGGTCTGAAGTCAGCTGAGAAGAATCCAGCCCAAGTCAATCCTTATACTATTACCGTTTGGGCTTTTGGTACATCATAAAGAACATCATTTTCAAGAATTTTCAAGGATTCCATCAAGATACGAGCAGAGCTGAAACAGCTTTCCCTGAAGTCTAATTGAAGCAGAAAAGCAGTGTTATGTTTTGGATAAATTTATAAAAGCAATTAAGCACTTTTGTGCAATATATAGCTGAAGTAATATGAACTATTACCCAAAATACATGACAAATGCAGGACCAGTTAGGAATCTAAGCTATGTGGGTGAGCAGGTTTGACTGAAATCTGAATGGAATTGCAAAAGAGCCAGTGATGGTTGAGAAGCTGTCTTTTAGAGTGAGAGGAGCAATGGGAAGCAGCGCACAAACTCAGACACAAAAGTCACCAATATCAACAGGAACATATACAGCAAAATGCTGAGAAAGCCGAGAGCTTCTGGGTGGAGTACTTGGAATAAATCCTAGAGGAGAACTATATCCTTCTGTTGGATTTTTTTCAGGAAAACAGGACTTTCTACACCTTTTTTATGAAATAAAACAAATGCATGGCTTCCATCATCATATCACATCATCTTGCCCCTCCTCACCTATCCTGTAAAAATTAGTGAGTTCCCTATTTTGATTAAATATTCAGGCAAAAGATACTATAAATTAACACAGCCTGAGGATTTTGTGTCTTTGAAAAACGGGAAATTTTGTGTATGTACACATGGTTATATACATACGAGAAACATCTTGGGCATGAGAAAATGAAAGGTCTAAGTCTGTGAAAATCTTACTATCCCTTAAAGAAAGAAAGGTATGAGGTTCTGGCAAAGCTGTCAGGGTCTGGCAATGTATAATATCTTTGGGAGTACCGTAAGTCAGTTGAGGATTTCTAGAGCGGTATAAACGTCTTGTAATACCACTCATGGCAATTGTTTTCTGAGAATAATTACATAATAATTTTTAATCTACTTGGAAAATAACATTGAGGTAGATAGAAACTAAGGACCAGTTTGTTTTTGTACTTCTACTGACTGGCTTCATGAAACAGTCAAACTCACCATTTGATTCACTCTGGGGTAAAGCCTCGTCCTTCTTAAGTGACAGTTTTTAACATTTGACAATTTTAACTCTTTTACAGGGTAGTCTACAAAGTATGGAATACTACTATGTTTGGGGGATTTTTCACAAGATGTTAAGAACATTCATGGAAACACAGTTGTTTCTGTGGTTGTTTAAATGCTTTCTGTTGAACAGCGTGACTGAATTCTTGAAGTGCAAGACAGGAGCATGGCATGGATTTCTTGTTAGAATGCATAGAGTCATGTTGAAGGTTTTAAAATTCCTGTGAAAAAACATACAGGAGAGATTTTGAATTTTTTTTTAATAGGCTGGGGGGAGGAGGGGTGTGTATATCTAAGGTGCTCTGTTGGAATCAAGTTATAATCAAACACACTTTCCTGTACTGTATTTTTAAACACCTTCAGTGTGAATATTTGAGTTCATTTCTTAAGAAATTATATTCCTTAAGAATAATATCTACTTCTTATGTCCGTTTGAGGCAGAGCAGTGTTGACTATCTTGCAAATACATTATTGATCACTTCAAGGAGTGTGCTTCCACCACTGGTGCTGTAATTTCATTGACAGTACATCTCAGAAAAAAAGATGTAGCTGATGCTTTTTAACCCTGTTTTATTTGTATGCACATCTTTCCACGTGATTCTTCGAAGTTCTGCTTTGTATTGCATTTGCAAGGACAGAAGTTATCAAATCATTCTTAAAATGCAAAAGAAAATTACTGGAAAATTTGAAAATATTGATGTGAAGTTTAGTATACTGGGTTGATCTGGGTGCCATGTTACATTAAGAAAAAACACATCTCAAAACATGCTCACTATAACATCAAAAAAAGAGAGGATCACAGGTAGATACATATCTTCTTAATGTAATGGTGTTTTCCTTAGTTTTGTTTACATGTTTATATTCTTGCTCCATAAAATGAAAACCAGCTTGGAAGCATAGCTTAAAAGTTGAAAATGCTTTACTGGTTTACATTTTCTTATGGCTACTGCAGTAGGTCATAATAGCCACATACTTCAGCTGATAGAAATCAGCAAGGCTTCAATGAACTAAGCCAATTTATAAGGCAAATAAGAAGGCCTGTTTTTACATCAACAGTGAATTTTGCATTTGGTCTATTTTTTTTATATTTAAGATTTTTACTTAAATGTCTTTTAGTTTCTGTTACTGTCTGATGCTGCTCAGACAGTATTGTTTTGAAATTAATAAAACTATTCAAGTTAATAAAGGCACAGCTGGCACTGTAGCCTGATAGATTTAAATTATCTGGGACACTGAAGACATCATGCACCTTATGTAATTTATTCATTAGAAGAAGGAAATATGGAGGGCCCTGTGCATGGTATCAGTTCTTGTGGGAAAATATGCTTCATTGACTTACTGGCACTGTTTTGGAATGTGGCATTTAAAAGTACCTTTTTACAGTGGGAAAGAATTTGGTCAAGAATAAACAGTCTGACCTTGTTAAATGGACCAAAGTCAGTGCATAACCTAGTTTTAGAAGACTAGTTTTCACCAGTCTGTGTAAAAAAAAAAATCAGTTTATGAAAAATGCAACTAGATTTTGTAGAGAAAAAATTACATTGATTGAACAGAGTGGGGGAAACCCCCCTGGTTTTCCAGTATGGACTTACTGGTTTGTGGGACGTTGGCTTTGAATTTTAAACTTGGTTTGAACTGTAATTTCAGGGGACATTACAAGCACTTTACATTGTAAAGTGTCATACAATGTAGCCAAATGAATTCAAGTCATTTATGGGATAAGTGAATAATTTTCAACAGAAATCAAGGCCATTTGTATTACTATCAATATCTGAGAATTTAAAAACCTTGAGTTTGTAGGAAAACTGTGTTTATACTATGAACTAGGTCTTAAACACGAAGCTTGGTATTTACAGATGTAGTAATTTGACTGGCAAGGACCTTTTGATACAAATGAAGAAGAAAATTATGCCACTTTGGTTTTAGCTTTAAGTTTTGCTGATGGGAAACTGGCATGGTAAACTGGCACAATAATATTGAATCTCCATGCTCTAAAATCCTAGCTTCCATGCAGTCGATGGGAAACATCCTTTCGACTTCACTGTGGCCAGAATCTCATTCCAGGTTTTCATATTCTGTTTGAAAAATACAAACACATTCTGTGAACAAATATTCAAGCTGCTTTGGAAGAGTGGAGTATACAAAGAACAACAAGGACTTTGGGAAATGGTGTTGATATGAGTGCCACAGAATTTTCACTGGTACTTTGTAGAACACAACCCTCTTTTTCTTTTTGACATGACAGTGACAAGTTAACATAATTAAAACTCTCAATGGATCCTTGCCAGTGATCCATTTTTTAATGCAAGAGAGAATGAAAAATCTTATGATGGCTCAAGTATGTGAATTAACATTGAAAGACATTGTTGAATAATACTTCTGAGTGCATAATTTAAAACTGTAGTAGCCAGTTGAGAATTATTGCTGTGTGAAAATGAAAATGTATCCATAACTACAGTTACCAGCGAAAATACTGAAATAGTAACATTTCCATGCTGTGAAAGGAAGTTTGATGCGAGGAGTAATAGATGCAACTGTTGAAAAGCAGGTTACATAAAACAAATTAATTTAAGAAAAGAAATATATTTGCATCAGGTAAATTCAGATTAAAAAAATGATACTTTAGGTTTTGACAAGTTTGAATAAAGAACCTGTATTAAACCAGAAAAGAAGAAAGCCTGTCTCAATGTAAACACCGTTTTCAGTTTTTATAGTCAATGTAAATATCTTCTGAAGTTAGCGTGAGTTTCCTGAATTCTGTCTCACTTTACTTTGTGTTTACAACATCAGCTATATATTTACCCTGCAGAGATTTTTGAGGCCCTCGAGGGGGGTGGAGTTCCCACCCTGCTGTGAGGAGGCTCTGTGCATTTTGTGTGTATAGTCACATGTGACATCGCCCTGTGCACTGCGTCAGTATCGAACCATAGAGTTCTGAAAATGGAAGTCATACACAGGTGAATGTATGCACAGATTATCCTGTTCTGTAGTTTTGGACATTAACTCACAGAAAAGCAAGGACAAAAACTACAGCTGTTCTTAGAATTTACAAGGAGTGATAGATACTGTCATCCCCCAACTCTGATTTTTTTTTTACTTTATGTGTACATATTCTTGTTTCCCTTCTGTTCTCAGTGCTGTTTGTCATCCAGATCTGTCCAATAGCTCCAGCCCTCACCTTTTAAATGAAATTTGTTTCTTAAGAATGGATTGACCAGGAAAGGATTAAGGAGCTATTGTTTACCCGTGTCGACATCATTAGTGTGCAGCATAGTGTGCAAAGACCAGGTTGTCTGAGAGGGGAACTGCTATGCTTATGTAGAACTTACTTTTCCTGCAGCTGATACACTGCAAGTGTAATCTGACCCTCACACTATTAGCAAGTAAAATGCATAAATCCTTTCAAAACTCTTAGATTCATACTGAGCTGAGGAAGCTATTAGACTGACTAGGAATAAAAACGTTCATGATAAGTGAATGCTAGTTCTTCTTTATAGTGAGTACCTATATCACGTTGTGTACTGTGTTACCCTTCATGCTGGGTACTCGACTAGTAATTTTTTATTATTTTTCATGCCAAGGGATGGAAAAAGGTTTTTAATAAGAGGACTATTAATATCTTACCATATCATAGGCTGTCAAAAATGCACAAAATGCCTGAGGCTAAGTCGCATTAAAAATCAGAGAGTTTTTTATTTTCCTCTATGCCTTCAGTAGCTTCAGAAGCACTACAGTACACAGATAACTAGAATTTAAAAAATGGAAGGTGTTTTATACTTTATCTTGAAGAACAGCTAAAGGTGAAGGGATGGAATCATATATTTTGTATTTCATATGCTTTGAAATAGGCTCTCTGATCACTTGCTGCTTTCTGTGAAGTAACTCAAGATTTTGATACAGTTGATATTCAGGTCTTATTTTTCTTCTTCTGTGTTGCTAGTCTAATCATCACGACAGAGAATCTTTCACCTTGCCCCTTGAGAAGATGTCCACATCAGATTTTCTTTTGATGCTCTGATCTGCACTGGTGCAACCTCACTTGGAGTGCTGTGTGCAGTTTTGGACAGCATGATATAAAAAAGACATTAAGCTATTAAAGAGTGTCTGAAGGAGGGCCTCAAGGATGATGCAAAGTCTGGAAGTGAAGTTTTATGAGAAGTGGCTGAGGTCATTTGGTCTGTTCATCCTGCAGGAGGGGAGACTAAGGGGAGACCTCATTGTGGTCTTCAACATCCTCACAAGGGGAAACGGAGGAGCAGGTACAGGTATAGATCTCACTCTTGAGACCAGTGACAGAACTCAAGGAAATAGCATGAACCTGAGTCAGGAGAGATTTAGGTTGGATATCAGAAAAAGGCTTTTCTCCCTCAGGGTGGTTGAGCACTGGAACAGGATCCCCAGGGAGGTGGTCACAGCACCAAGCTTGACAGAGTACAAGCAGGGTTTGCACTATGCTCTCAGGCACATGGTGTGATTCTTGGGGCGTCCTGTGCAGGGGCAGGAGTTGCATTCAGTGATCCTGATGAGTCCCTTCCAACTGAGCGTATTCTATGCTTCTGTGATAAACATTAATAGCTCCACAGACAACAGCTGCAATTAAGCCCAGAAGTCTGAAAAAACAGCACAAGTATTGAATAGACAATCGTACCTGTTGGATCTAACATTTTCTTCTGAGGATTCTGTATGTGTCCCTTAAGCTCCAGACCCATTCAGAGGTGTGAACATAAATCTCTCAATAATTCCTGGTGAGGCACATGCTAAAATGGAGAAGCCCTTTAATCCTGATTGAGTGTTCATTTCAGGACTGAAATATCCTGCTCTGAACACTGCTTTGGGCATTTCCAAGAATTAGTGGGTCTGTATTAGCACCTTGTCCAGGTGAAAAGCTCATCAGAACTGTTCCTGCATGCTTCCACTACAGTTTTCAGGTGGAAGAGGTATGTTTTCAGTTTTATTGTTCTTACACTGTAAAAAAAGGATTTCAGATTTGGTCAGTGGAATGGGAAGTTACAGCACCGTCCTGTCAGGCTGTGGTCATTTGGAGAGGCTATGGCTTTCTGTTCTGACATCAGGAAAGAACTCGTCTGCAGTTAAGCTTTTGCATCATAATCCCCTCAGCAGAGATGATTCCTTTGAGACTCCATCGACATGGAACAGAACATCATTGTGTTACACGCTGTACAAATTTGAATCAAGATCTGGTTTTCTGTTTGAATCAAGAGCTGTTTTCTTTGTTGAAGACGTTTTACCATATTATGTATTTATGGCCAAGCATTAAATTTTTCCATTATGATAAATTCCTAGTTAACAGACTAATTTTTTCAATTAGTCAACATAATTATTTTAATCAAGGATTTTAACATTATCTCCTATTCGTCAGAGGAAAGAAGATTTCTTTATGGGAGTGTATTACTTTCCTTTGATATTTGTAAGCATTCATGTGTGTAGTTATGCATATTGCTTTTCATTCTCGTGGTTTTATCCTCTGAGTAATGTCATTAAAATTCATGTAAATTTAATTACTCAGTTTTTACATTACTATTTAAGCTTATTTGCTCATTGGGGAAGAATCTGGAAATTCTGGGAGAAGCTTGACCTCTGTTACATCTTAAATGACTTGTCATAAGTATACTGCAATATTTTTATTTAACTGTAGAGTTCTGACTGTAGTACAGTCCATCCTACCTCTTTCTTTGAATTCAGCTTAGCAAAGTTCCTAACATCTTTCTTTCCCACAAAAATTGTTTATTTTATAGCACATCCATAGAAGTCTGTAGAGTACATTGAGGAAATTAGGATAAAAGAGAGCAAAAAGATATTGAGGAAGCATAAAAAGACCAGGACGGTCAATCCATTGACAGGAAAAATTAGGCCATACTAAGTACAATGACAAGGATTTTTTTTGTTGCATTATACTTGGTTGAGTTTTTTTAATTTCTTATTGCTTTAGGCCAAGGAGTGTTTGTGTTCACTTTTATTTCCAGTCGCTGCTTTGCCTTCTGGACAGAAGATGCTACTTTTTTATATGCAAGCAGTTTAATTTGACACATAACTGGAATTCTTTCATAGTGAATATCTGAAATATTATATCCTGAATATGCAATTAATATGAAAAATGTCATCTTTTTTGTTGTATTTCCTGCTAAAGGTACTTAACAGGCAGAATTGTTCCAACTCGATTAAGTGCTATTTTATTACTAGGTCAAAGACTTTCTACTTTTTAAGTCTTGCCCTCATGTAAAACATTCTGACTTGTTACACTATCTTTTTGCTTAAGTGACCACAACAGAAAATCTCTTGTGCTGCTTTCTATTCCTGTGATAGGTTGATGCATGAACTAATCAAACCACTAACAAAAATGTTGATCACTTGCAGACCTAACATGGCAGTATACCTATTTAATAAAAGAAAAATGAGTGAAGTTCAGTAACAGTTCCTCAGTTGCCATAGAAACCATTGCAACTTATGCAGGATACTTGACTGTGTTTGGGCCCCCATCCTTTGATATGGCAAGTGGCTGTGAATCCTTAATGTCCTCATCACCTGTTGAAACTGCAGTCAAAATCAGGCAATAAGAACTTAAATGCTGTCCTGAAGACAGGCAGTTTCTACCTTAGCTTCATTTACTGGAATTATAACCTACTATAATTTGATTCCTCTCAATGGGCTGTAGCAACTAAAAGGTGAGCTACCCACATGGAATTTAGGGCCCCAGTTCAGTGTGCCGAAATTAACTCACATGGTGGGACCTTAAAGCATCAGATGTTTTCTCTTGCAATCAAATGCACTTTTTGAGTTGTAGGGAGCAAAATTTTGCATCATGTTAGCCAGTTCAACACTGGTCTTTTAACTTAAGAGAAAAAACACCACCATCTTCCAGGAGAGCAGAATTGACAAAGCACTGCCTATACACCTAACCCTGCACAGCCAAAATCCCAGCTGACACAGTATTTTGAGTCATATGCTGACCTTACTGTGAAAGGGAGCTTCAATTAGATGTCTATTGTGTTTTCAAATACAGAAGAATGGCTTTGTGTTCAATGGATTACCCCACTGATTAAGACAAGGAAGCAGATGCTGCAAGGGTGTATAGAGGAAAGAATTTAACTTCTCCCATTTTATTATAATTCAGAATCTATTCCATGTACCAGACCAATTAATACATAAATTAAAAGCCTGCCAGCATGCTCAGGCTGTGTGAATTTCGCAATAGACAGAGGTACTGGTACCTATGTGTAATGAAACCAGCACCTTCCACGTCCCAGAAAGCAGATAGAAAGGATGGGGGAGGGAGGAGAATCATGAAGGGAAGTCTTTTTATTTTCTTCTTTTCACGTGAAGGTTTATAATTAAAGGGGAAAGTAAATTAATTACATGAATATTAAAAGGTTACTCTTCTATTCTAACATTTGGTCACAAGTTGTCTAATGAAAAGGAATGCAGGCTGGAGGGCTGCCATGCCTTTGCTTCTTTCTGCAGAGGGCCACAGGCTGAAGCAGTGATTGTGCGTGACAGATTCTGGGAACAATGAGCCTGCGCACAGATCATCCAGATGGAGCATGCTTTTCTAAATTACACCAACAACAGGGTGGCCCACAGGCAAACAAAATAGTTAAACAATACATAATAAAGTTTTTATTTGGTATTTCCTGTGAGCCTCTGCCAGTTGCCAGGGAGTGTACTGTATTTTTCTTTTGCTGTATTAATTGTTGACCACAACTGGCAAAGACCCAAACTAGCAGGGACAGATAAGGGGGGGAAAATGGCATCTGGACACTAAAGCCTCAAGTGTACTGGGAAAAAAAAGCACAAAAAATTACAGCATATATCTGGAATTTTCCAACTAACGATGTGCGGATGTGGTAGCGCTAGGGAAAAAGAGCCAAACTGAGCCTGCTTTGTTCACTAAGAGAGGCCCCCCTGTAACATTCCTTTTAGCTGTGCATATTTTGGCTTCAGTTCTGCAGTTTTAACTATATACTGTGTATGGAGCAGTTCAGTTGTTGCTTCATGAATCTAATGATTTTGTTACAAGAAATGAACTACATCAATGCATATGCGTTCTTATTGTTGTGAGGTGTTTGAACAGAAGCTGGGTTTTGAATGTTAAATCATAGGTGATAAGTTTTCAAAGGGAAGTGGGAGAAAATTTCATTAAATACAACCCATCACAGCAACAGCTGCAAGAAGGAGACCCTCAGTAGCAGTGAATGCTGCCTTTTTAAACTCATCAATGAAATCAGACCTTACAGTTATCTGGTTTAGGGAAAAGCCCACAGTATAGCATGAACACTCGGATAAAAACAGAAGGCTGTGTAAGCATGCTAGTTTGATACCATTTTTCTATTTTCTTTGTCTTCGTAAACAGTTAAGGTGTTGGCTTCTTTTTAAGGAAGTTTTATACTCCTGGTTTACTATATGCACTGTCGCAAGACATTTTGCTCTACTGGTACTTAGCAGAGAAAAGAAACAAGAACAGATTGCAGGTATTAGGCCACCTCTCCAAAGAAGATGCAAGTTAGTGTGAAGGCTGTTGGTATGTATAGAGAGGAGAACCAGCTGCAGTAGGCAGTGACGGGGTTTGCAGCTACAGCAGGTTCAATTGATGAGAAATAAGTTATTGTTATGAGCTTAAGTTGCCCTATATTTATACAGCATTTTTAGATGTACTTGGACCATCTTCCGGTGGCCCTTGGTACAAAATTACTCATTTTTTACTAATACTTGTGCTGTTTCATGTGCATGGATGCCTTCTTCATACCCTTATAACCAACCATTGTGTATCCTATCCACGTGTAGAAACAGATTCTTACTCTCTTTAAAGACCCGTCACACATTATAGGTGTCCCTAGTGGCATCTGTAAATGTAATTTATTCACAGTTAGGGATGTCAGTTGGAAAAAAGCTGTCAAAGTGGTGTAAAAGCAGTAGATGAAGAAAAGGGTCAGATCTATGGGAGAGGTAAGTGCAGCTTGCTCCTGGATCGCTGGCAGGCATGAGACTCTCTTAAGTCCAAGTCAGCAAAGTTCAAGAGAGGCCCATGCTTAAAAACATAAATGTACCGATACCAAAATTATGTTCCAAATAACAGATTTGCCTTTTTTTCCTCATAAAAATCAAAAATCATATATTTGCATGTAGTGAGCTGCTACTCATTGCAAAATACTTAAAACCTCACAGGAAGTCAGATTAATTAGAATAGGCTTCATTTCTCATAAGTACACTGGTTCCTTCTGCAGACAAGGACAACGAAAGTCTTTTAAACTTTGAAAAATAAGCTGATTTATAGATCACTTATTATGGGAGTGGTATGTAATCTACTATGTACTAGCCTGAGATGTAACTGATTAAAATTACACTTGTGCCTGACAGATGAGATACAACACATAGATAGCATTCTTGTGTACAGCATTTCCCAGTCAAATATTGTTCATCCCAGGTCCTACAGACAGGAACAGCAAGATGGTTAAGAGAGGTCATCTCCAGCACTCTACATTATTTTTCAGCCTGAAGATTACACCCCAGACTTGTATTAAGAAATACTGTAAGTCTCTACATAAGTGATTTCAAGGCATGTTGCTAGACTAACACTTCAATTCTTCAGAAGCGCTTAGAAGCCTCTTTTATTGATTCTGGTAACACCTTTGCTGTAACTGAAAATCCATTTTTTTTTTTTTTGTTAGTTGTGCTGTTCAGTTATGTTTGTCTTCTGGATTGTGCCCATGGGCTATTTTACTCTTGTTCCTATTTCTTTTCAAAGAAGTTTCATTTTCAGATTTTCATGCAGTAGCCCAAAACAAAACAAAGTTTGTCTGGTGTTTAAAGATGCTTTGTAAATAAAAAGCTTAAAGATGGGTCATTTAGACCCGTATTTTGTAAAAGCTTTATATTACAAAAACTAACTTGCTCTAAATTCAGCCTGAGTGTATCCTTCTAAAAACAGTAATACTGTTAGGTCTTGCAAACACTTAGTTTCTGATCCCAGGATCATTAATGATTTTAAACAGCAGTAACAAAACCTCATATTAACAGAAAAAAAATATTCCAAACTCAATATGTTCTTTGTTTGCTATCATCAAAAATTCGTTTTCTTCCAGGCTGCCATTTTCCTCGAAAAAAATAGTATTTATTAGCTGCAATTGTATACTCTTCAGAACACACAGACCATTTCTAATTTTTTGTTTCTAAAACTGCTTTTTAAAGTACTAACAATGAAAGCCAAGCACAGATGTAAATATCAGTGATTTCAGTGTCTGCAGATGTCTTCCTCTAACCGCTCAGAGCTTCCACTGAAATCGCTAGGAATTATGTGCGTATTTGGAGTTAGGTTGGAGCGTTTTTGAGATGTCTAGTTGTGTTTTTTGACACAGCCTAATAACATTAGCCTTTTCATGCAAAAAATTTTTTGCCTCAGAAAAACAGCTGAGGTCCTACCAGCTTGTCCTATTCCTCTTTAAGTTTAGAACCTTAGACAATGCAACAGCTTTAGAGGCTGTTGGTCTGTGTCAGTCTCAGAGCTGCTGATACTTGGGCTTGGTGTCTCTGCAGCAGCTCTGGCTTCTGGTGCTGCTTCCCTCTTCTCTCCTCTTCAGCATCCACGGAGCCACACACAGAAGTATTTCCTGATCACATGAGGATGTTATTTACAGGACTTCCTCTAAAAGTTCAAGGAGGGGATAGATGTTGGTGTCTCTGTGGCTGTTAATGCTGTGAACGTTTTCTGGAGGTGGCAAGCACTCTTGTTCCCTTTCAGGGAATATGTAGAGAGTTTTTTGCATGCAATTATTGTTTCTGAGAACAGATCTTTGCGGGGAAAAGGCTTAGACAAGTTTCAAAGATGATGGGAAAATATATTCCAAGGTTACCTGGTAGTAAGGTGGTTGTTTTCACAAGAGCACTTGACTCCCTCTCTGAGACCATTAAAGAACCTGCACTAGTGCTTGAATATTAGTTTCCATTGGATTTATTACGTATTTTCAAAGATGAGTATGTATTGCAATAAGCATTTTAAAAGGCCTTTTTTGTAAGTCCATTTTTATCTTTTTTTATAAGGACTCTTCCTGAACTGTTAGGACCCATGAGTGATTTACAGAGTAGCAAAAGGGATGTGACACATGAAGAGATCTCCTAAATATTGTATTTTACGTGGTCAGGCAGGAGAGGGGCAAAACCTTTTAAAGCAGTACATCTCCTTTCCACACTGGGTGCTGTGTCGTGTATCTTCACTGCACCAATGGCAGTTCAGTACGTCTTCAGTTTTTAGTATCATTGCCCTTCCAAGGAGACCCCAAGAGAAGGTATTACCGCTACCAGCAAACAACGTTGCTGCTGACTGGCCAGATAGAATTAAAACATACCTCTATAAATTGGATTTTTCCTTCTGTCCTGGGGACTCATTATGCTCAGTGTTTGACAAACCCCTGTGCCTGTAAATTGATGTGCCTTCCCTGAAGCTGAGAACGTTCACTTTGTATCATGCAGAACACAGTTAAGCCTAGTTCTGGACTATTAGAATTGCATCTTAGTGTCCCACTCCAAAAGCAGATGCAGAGTACACATATTAGTCCACACTGCCTTAACCACTGCTGAATCGGAGTCTGTCAAACAGATGCCTCAAAGTGGATTTGTACTCTCAGAAAAAGCGTTTCCTCTCTAAGGCCTCTCTGCACACAGTGTTCAAGGAGTTAACAAGGGAGCTACTTTGAAAATAGAGGCAGAAGGTCATTGTCGGCAACAGCAAAGACTCCTACAGCCTGCCATGGAGAGCCTTTCACCCGTCATTTCCCACCCAGGGGATTGTAAACATTGGCTCGCAGCCATGGAGTCCTACAGAACTTCTCTTTACTTTCAGCATATACATTTATATGTCTTAATGGAAACTGAAGCATGGCAAGTTATTCCTGCGTGTCCAGAAGGAGAGAGGGGGCTTCTGTTCAAGTTAAAGAGATGGGAGAAAGAGCCATTACTCATGCTGGAATTTGAAAACATAGAGATACGCTTGTTTAGTGGTGCTTCACATGTAACATAGCTGCTGTTCTCAGGCAAACTTTCTCAACTCACAGGAATGTGTAGAATGCTGTCACTTAATCAGAATCCAGAAGAGGTCTTTTATCTGCCATTTGTTAGTAACTAGCAATATTGTTCTTATCTCATTGTCCTTTAGCCTGATGCAGTGCCCTCAGACTTGAGAACTTGTAACATGAAAGCACTCATTACCTTGAACATTCCTGTTTGTATTGTCTTAAGCTATTATCTCTTTAGCTGAAATAATTGATGCTTTGTATCAGTTTTGAGAGTGTTATCTGTAGAAGTCTGATCTACAGCATTATTTTCACAAATTAAACATTTTATATTTTTATAAGTCTGTGACCACTCTGGAGTAGAGTCTTCAGTAATCTAGACTAATTCATGTCTTTATGTGACTAATACAATGTGTTATCTGTAATTAATTTTCCTTGGAATGTGGCTTCTTGAAAATAACATAAATTAATCACACAAGCTTTAAAGTTGGGAGATAAAGTCTACCAAGGTCTAGTATTGGACCAACTGTAACATTCTGGTTTTCTGCTAAATTGTCATATAGTTGTAACATTTATAAGTGGACGAAGTTTTTTTGGCTTCTTGCAAAATCTTGGACTTCACTTTGTGCTGTGAACCCTAGTTTTGGCTACTGAGTAGTGTATCAAGTAGCAATGGAGGAGATGTTGCTTCTTTCTCCACAGAATAAAGCAGAGTGCTGTCTTCTAGAATTTTTGTGAGTCCCATCCATTAGAAGCAGAAATATGGAATACAGTCTGTCTAGATACAAAGTAGAATCCAGCCTGGTTAATGTAATTAATGCCTGCTTTTATTTTTATCCAGTGATGGTCTAATGTAAAATGCATACACATTCCAGAGCAGTATCCAGAAACTCGGCTCCTTGCCCCTTCCAGCTAATGGTTCTTAAGCTCTCAGCTGCTTTCAGACACAGTCTTGCCCCATGACTCATATACTCCTGGCAGAATAGTGACTTGGCTTCAGCAAAGGTAAGGAAAGAGCTGTCACCCAGAAAACCCCTAGCCTTGTGGTCACAGAATGTGCTTGGCTGTAGGAGGTGCCATTGAAATCCCCTTAGGCTGAGTTTGCACTTTGAGATTCACCTAATAGCATTTGCACAAGATGTTCATGTAGATGCAAACACATAGTGCTTCTGCCACCACTCTTGGTTACAGGCTTCACCAGGTAGGACTCCATATGAACCTTTGTTGAAAACATCCATTTACCCGGGGTATCTGTCTACCAAAAATGCATCACTCACAGTAGTGCTTTAGCTCAAATACAGCTGCTTGTTTCTGCAGCACAGGTCTTTCTAATGTGTGTGACCATCTACACGTAACACCCACAGACACGTTCAGAGTAAGGAGGAAGAATTTGATAACTAAAGATGTCTACAAAGAGCTTTAGAAAATCAGTGGATTGTGCCTAGCATTTTATTGGTCTTAAGCTCACAAAGCTACTTAAATGTGAGATTCAGACAGTCTGAAGACCCCTCTTACTGTTTTTGTCCTTTCTCTCCAGTCCTTGCTTTTGGCTGGAAATTACAGCAGGTCTTTGTCCTGGTGATGTTTACTTCAAGACTGAACTAATTTCTAATGATCTGTGGTATGTTTAGGTATGTATGAATGCATACACCTATGCATATATTGCATCTGTATACGGAAAGTTCATATTTTCCTATTTTCTTTGTGTGGCTTTACAACTCTGTTTTCACATTTGTTATTGAAAAAAAGATGTTTCATGAGGGTTTTGTTTCCCAAATGTAATTTCAAGGAGTTCTTGAAAGGTATTTAATGGGAGTTTCGCCTCTATGGTGAAATCATTTGCAATTTTGCTTAGTTCAGTTTAAAGCCATAGATTGATGTAAGGCCATAGTAAAATCTACTGCATTCAGTTTCAAATGTAGAACAGATTAGCAGTGAGTTGCTCAAATTCTTTATGGCATAGGTGTAGGAAGGCCCAGCTCCGTGATGGTCATCGTGATGATAAGCCACTTGAAGTCTGCACCTTGTGAAATAGTGAGGGCAGGTACATCCCAAGTGAAGCTTCTAGTGCAAAGAAGCTGACTTGTTTGCAACCCTGGGTTCTCTTTGAGTTCTGCTGTAATATAGGAGCTTTTACTCTAAGCTGTTGCTTCACATGACCATCACTGACAGATGTCGCTTTTATCTACTGTACCATGCTCTCAGTGAAATTGGTACTTTGCCTCCAGGCACAACATTAGTTTATAAGTTTCATTCTCAACTGAATGAAAACAGTATCTTGTAGAATTTGTTTGCATCAAGTTTCTGCTGTCTGGACTCCCAAGCTGTCTGCAGTAAAGCCTCTCACCTAGAGAACTGGCCCAGTTTAATCCATTCTTTATGGTTTCTCTGTGCATTTCCTCCTTTTGTTAAAGATGGTTTGACAGAAGTGGGCCCAAGTTCCATGGGAGAGAGGTCTGTGGTGGCCTTCATGGTTTTGCTTCATTTAGGCTTTTTATGTTCAGGACTGGAGTCCAACACAGCACCCCAGGAAGTGGGAACACTTTTTTCTATTGACCAGACTCTGGTTTTCTGGTAGCAGTGGAAAGCTGGTCTTCATTATCAAGTCAAACTGTAAGTGGTAGGGCTCAGATTCTCTAGTCTGATGAAGCCAAGAAAAGACCAGGCAGTCACAAGGGCAGCTTTGGGGGATCTTGGCATGGAGATGACCACAGTTTGGTCCTTGGCACAGGTTAGAGCTACATGTTCTTCTGCTCCCAGGCACAGGGCAAAAGTGATGTGAGAGACTCTAAAAAAGGTGGGAATATGCAGGGTGCTAGATGAGTTGGTTTTGTGGCCTAAAAATGTAGAGCAGAGAAAAGCACCTGAAACAAAGCCCAAGATCTGGTACTAGAAGTTAGGGCTGTTTCCTCAGCTGGCTGATGCCAACAGGTGACTGAGCAAGTGGAAACAAGCCAAGCTGCTGCAGCCAGAACAAGATCTGTATTGCAAGACACAGTCTCAGGCTGCCACCTTTTAGGTTTTTTTAGGGTTTTTTAGCTCTAGTTTCATTTGGAATTGTGGAAGGAATTGTCTTCTTCCTTACAGTACGTGTTTGACTTGATCTGCATAAGAAGACAGTGATGTTTATTTCTTTATGCCTGTGGGTTTTTTAGTTCTTAGATAGATATTAGAATTTGCTGTTTCGGTCTACAGATTTGATTACTGAGTCTTGAAGCATGATTGAAGAATGGCTACCTGTTTAAAGTCTGTCACTCTCAGTGTTGCTAAGTATCTCTATCTGTAAATACATTGCAATATGAGCACAAGCCTCATTGCATGCAAAGCTGACCATTTCTGTAAAGAATTGAGCTGTCCCATGTTCCGTAGAAGGCTACACTGCAGCTCAGAGCATCATGGTTTCAATGGTTTAAAATGCACAAGACGACCTGGCAAGTCTGAATTTTGTGGGGTCTGGATCAGGTAGGGTAGTGTTGCTGACACTATTTTTTCCCCTTTCTTTTTGTATAAAGATAAAACACTTTTCACCTGAAGTCTCAGGTAGTCTTTCAGAAATGTTCTCTTTATCGTGTCTGTAGAGAATTCTATGAAATACTCTGCTTAGTAGAAATATATTTCCTTGTATGAGTTTTGAGGTGAGGTCTGAATCACTAGTGGTTGAAATACTACCTCATGTTAAGAGCCAGTTTTCCTTTCTAGTAGCTGTCCTCTACAGTTCTTTAGTGCACAGAGACTTTTAAGGTAAAACCCACTGAATGTAGGTAAAGTATCTTCAGCTACACACATGATGTGCAAACATACACATTCACACTTCCTGACAACGGATGTACCTAGAAATGCTCTTCAGCAGCACTGTCACACTGGGTGATGTGATTCTTCCTAGAAATAAAAGAAGGAAAATTCTCGTTAATTTTGTGTCTAAGAAATGAATTGCTTCTTTATTTGTCATGTTAGCTCACAGTAGATGCTAAACCATATTTCCTTCAAAGCACAAATGTTTTAGCATCAAAAACAGGAGATCCCATTCTAAAACAGCAACTTGATAGTGGGTGGTACATGTGATCAGGATTTGTGTCTTCTATAAATAAATAATCTTTTGCTTGATGATTTAACTCATGGTATGATAACAACATTCATTCCACTTTTCATAAAGCAATTCATCAGGCTTGTGCCCAAAATAGAGACAAATATGAATAAAGAGATAAAATTGGTATTACCATGTGCACTTCATGAGACCCATAGCACTAGAAAGGATTTCATGTTTTGTATGCTAAATCCTTCGTCAAGAAGTAAAGTGCTTTTTAAAAGCCACCAGAGTAGTTTGATACACACTTACTTTAAAAGGGAAACTATTTTAATGTTTCTATAAACAGACAAACTATAATCATCATTCTCTTAGAGAGAAACATTCTCTCCAGCCATACCTATCTCTGTGATGGAACTGAAAACAGTTACATAATAGTGGAAGAACCACTACTTAAAAGAGAGATTAAACAAATCTAATTGTTCAGACAGATATTATCCCTGGAAACTAAAGCACATAATATAATGTAGTGATTATTACCTTCTCTATCACAGTTAGGAATAATAATAGGTCTTCAGAGACAGATTAAAGAGACTCCTAGGTTTGCTTTATAAGTGCAGAATGCTCAGTGAATGCTCTAAGGATAGTGGTAGGAAAACACAGTAAGACAGTTGCCAGCAAGTAATGCAGACACACCCCTTTTCCAAACCAGAGATGAAAAACACATCATTGTACAAAAGCTAAAATTTAGCACATGCTAAAATGCCCTATCTTGGCCTCATTACGCCTGTGGGACAGGTGGGTTTTGAACATGTTTTCTGCCTGTGCTGGAATTGTTATGCATGGTCCTTCAGAGGCATTGTCTCTCCTCTCTTCCTCACCTCTTTTCTCCTTGCTCCTGCCTCCAGCACACCCCAGACTACCCCCTCCCTTATTTCCTGGGACTCAGACACACACAAAAACACACACAAAAATCGTTTCCCTAAGCAGCATAGATGTGACCCACTTCCAAAGGTCTTTGGAGTGTTCCTGGGGGTCACAGAAGTTGAAGGGGAGGTGGGGAATATCATCATTGCTGGAGCAGAGCAAGGCATGGTAGTGGGTCTGTTACACAAGAGGGCTGGGAAATGGGGCCACCTTAGGCTGTCAGGAGGACTCAGAGCAGCACACAGGACAAGTGTAGGGCCTATGATCTTGCAGAAATGCCATCATGTCACAACCTAGTGTCACCAGCCCTCTGGCTTGCCACTTCTTCCCTGCTCAGTCCTGGTTATTGGTCCATACTCCAAACTGAAGGTGATGAAACTTTATTAAACAAATTCTTTCTTTTCCTAAGCAGTTTTTAATATTACACTGACTTCATTTTAAGCAACATTACACTGTCAGACCAGCAAGCCGTTTTAGCAAATTCAGTTCAGAAACTACATTTCTTCTTTTCAGTCTCTGTGGAGTCTTTTCAGCTGTGTTTCTACCAAGTGAGAGGGAGGTGGATTAGTCAGAGAGAGCCTCTCTCTGCAGTGGGGATTGAAGCCAGGCTTCAATCAATATGCTGTCTGTAATTCTGTCCTCTCCAACTAATCTGTGGCAAATATGTCAAGCTTAGTCATACAGCTGAGAAGAAGTTTTTTACAAAACTTGAAGAAAATTTTTTAGGTTGTTTCAGAGTCCCACACCTGAAGAACAAGCCATGAAGTAGCAGGTTCTTAGTGAAGCTGGCAAGATTCCACTTTGAATCCTTGTGAACAGTTTGAAACAAGAGATGTTCTGTGAAACTGGAAGACCATGAAGTGACACTGAAGAGCTTGACTCTACATACTGCACCATACATTCTGTAGCTATATTCCCTCATTTTACTCAAAAAGAAAGGACAAAAATAAATGAAAAACAGTCAAAAAGATGTCCTGAAGATCATGTGAAAGCCTTGTTAGAGAAAACTGAACAAAAAAATCGAGTTTAAGAACCACTGTAAGGAACATTAAAAAAAAAATCTACAAATAATCTTTCATGAGATTTAAATGCTTTAAGTAACAAAACAGTCCAGCATCTAATGGTCAATACAATTAACAAAATCAGTACAAAAATAGCACAGAAGAAACCACAGGCACAAAAGCAAAATATTTACAAGAAGAATTTTACTTGGATTCAAGGATGCTTCATATGAATTTAAGCATCCTGCTAATTTCTTTTGTGGCATGATTTCTATTAAAGTTAGTGTTTTAAAAGGTTTTACGGGCCTCCTCCAAGCCACTTCAGAACTAATTAGAATAGAATTTGTCTCATCCAGCTTTGGATATCTAAAAGGAAGATGTCTACATGTAGGCCAGTCAGATGCTCCCCATTGATAGTAATCAAATGAAGTGTGTGTTCATCTGACCTGTGCAACATGTTTAGGACAAAGTAAGACCAGTTCCTGGGTGAGATGAGCAGTAGGCCATGCCTCCCCCACGCCTCCACTCTTGTGGAGCCACCTCTGAATCAGGGGAGATGAGGGAAGCATAGCAAAATGCCTTCTTTCTGGAGTGAAAGGAAGACCTGGGGCCACAGTGTGACTCACTGGCTGGTAGATTAAACAGTGCCAGAAAACATTCGTGGGTACTGGAGCTCAATTGTCTATACTGTTAAATTATTAGAATGGTTCCTGGCAGGAATTATTCCAACCAGCCCTTCCCCAGACAGTTCCTAGGCACTGGCAGTTAAGCATGGACCAAAGACCATTCCCAATAAGCAGTTTGCATGCGGTCACCTTTTTTGGGAGGCTGAGAATTTAATAATATGGACATAAGCCACTCTGTACTTTTTGGTCTCAGTGCCAAAGGAACATTTCCTGTCCCATTTAGTTTCCTAGCACAGACATAGCTGCTGTGTTACAGTCTGATCCCTGCTTTGTTCGTGCAGCCGTGCAACTGGGCATTGGTCTGTACTTAAAGTCTGTGGCAAACTGAAATGTAGTGTTTTGTGTCTGTGTTACTCAACCCCATCCCTAAACCACTGTTTGTCTTTTTCAAACTGAATGCTATTCAGACAGCAACTGTATTTGGAAAGGGCTGTATATTGTGAAGATCCGTTTAAATTAAAACAGTTATACAAAAAAGAAAATATGTTCTGTAGAGTAAACGGAAATTATATGAGACTGACAAAATGCCTAGATCTTCTGTTCACGTTGCCAGTGAGTAGACATTTCCCACTAATTTGATTTTTCATCACAAACTGGTACCATGAAGTGAAGGATTGAAACTCCTTGGGCTAGAGGGTGCTGGATAGCCACATCTGTCAGGTGTAGTAAGGCAGAAAGCTTTATTTCAAAATGAAGTTCTCTTTCTTTATCTGACTCTAAATGAAGCTCTCCTCCTGCTTCTCCCTGAGCACATTTCCTTCTTTAGAGGGTCAGACACAGCCTCAGTAGACTTTTGCAGATGTTCTTTTCCTTTATACTGCCTCTCATATACATGTAATTTCTTTTCATCCTGAAGTGCTGCCTAAATCTATTAACTTTTAAATAGTTAGAAGTAGTGGTCTGCAGCTACTGGTACCCTTCTTACCTGATACCATCCAGTCTTATCTGGATAGTAGAAACATAGAATGTGCACTGGAAAAGGAACTTAGTTACTTCTTTAGGTATCTACTTCTTCCAGTGTATGAATATTCTCAATCTTTTCACATGTGGCTTGATCTATTAAATACAAATGTTACGGGGTATCTTCAGGACAGGCAGAGTGGGGTAAGAAGCTAAAGGGGGGGGGAAAGGAGCTCATTTTGCGCAGGAGCATTTGGAGGCAGTTGGAAGAAGAGAGGACAGGGTGTGAAATTTGAGGGAACTTGGAGGTACAAAGAAGCTGAAGGGGAATGTGAGGGACAGCAGAACACATGGGATGTAGCGGGGCAGCAGGCTGTGTCCACCCAGGTGTGCACAGGAGCAGCAGGGAATTAGGCATGTTTGGTGATGCTATCAGGGGACCACTGGTGTGTGCGTGGCAGGAAT